>NC_056731.1:1022343846-1022403846 GCF_019279795.1 Protopterus annectens | reverse complement strand
TTTAAATATTTCCACCATTCAAAGGATGTAGCAGAGTTAAGCAGTGAATCTTTAAGCCTCGGAAAACATTTAATGCAAATGAGAAGGGTGAGAGCACTAGGACAGAATGAGAAACATATAGTACAACCAATATACAATAAATGGCATCTACAGGGCAACAGTCAAATCAAAACACAGGACTAGCTCTCTGTCTCACAAGCACCTACTTTTCTGATTGTTCAACTGTGTCACTGTAATATTTCTGACCAAAAAAGAAGTGTGTAATCAAAAATTACTAGCAGGGCTCTACAAAAAATATACAGCATACAAATAGCTCTGCAAAGGGTCTAATCACATTCTGGAATCACATTTCAGCAAATGCCTCTTTGTCAAACAACTAATAATCAAAAAACCTAGTCAGCAAATGAACTTTTAAGCAAAAACTTATCTAAGGCAAAGCGACGGTAGTCTCCCTTAGCGATTGTGAGGAAAACATATAACAAAACACCATTGCAGGTTGGGGTCTACACCACTCATGTCTATATCACATTATTGAAAGTTGACTTAATCGAATCAATAAAGGTCGAATTTTATTGCTCGATTAAGTAAAACAACGAATAACATAAAAAAAAAAAAAAAAAAAAACAAATAAAAAAACTAAATGAGTGAGGGCAAGCCCCTGCACCCCCCACACCCCCCTACTTAAATATACAAACTCCAAGACCACACTACATTGAGGTAAATGGAAATCTCCCCTTACGGAAATTTCCATTTACTTGCACAATGTTCTTCACTTTCGATATTGTCATGCCGACAATATCAGACTCGATATTTTCAGCTTACGACAACATGAAGTAGACCCCACCACGTGTCTATATCACATTATCAAAAGTTTACTTAATCGAATCAATCAAGGTCGAACTTTATTGATTGATTAAGTAAAACCTGGAATAATGTAAAAAAACAAACAAATTAAAAAAAAAAACTAAATGGCATAGGCAGGAGGGCAAGCCCCCCTGCACCACCCATGTGGGGACTGCGCCCCCCACACCCCCCTACTTAAGTATACCAACTCTGAGACAACACTACATTGAGGTAAATGGAAATCTCCCCTTACAGAGATTTCCGTTTACTTGCACAATGTTCTTCACTTTCGATATTGTTATGCTGACAATATCAGACTCGATATTGTCAGCTTACAACAATGTGAAGTAGACCACACCACTTACACCCCCACACCTCCCTAAATAATTATACCAAATCCAAGATCGAACTACAGTGGGGAAAAGGGCAAATTTCAGATAGCAGCTGTCACCTTGCCCTAGGAATTTTTTCACTGAAAATGTTTGTTTGACGATTAGACTATGATCTTTAGTTGTTCAATGAAGAGACATTTTCCTGAAATGAGATTTGACAATATGATATTGACCCACTCTGCAAGTGTAGAGACATGGCTAGTAATCCAACCCATTAATGTAGCAAAGTTTGCAGATTAGCTGGTTAACTTATTCTTGCTCCACTTTCACTGTGCCGAACATGAAGTAGCAGCTTGTTGCTTTGAAGCAAGGCTATGGTTTAGGATACAACTAAATGAGTTTGGCTGGAAATTGGAAGAGACTACATTATGGCATATCAACAACCATTTTTCTGAGTTCAAAAAGCAGTTTGGTTCAGTCACTTTCATCCACAGCCTGCCAAAGTACCCGCGCATTCTAGCTACTTCACTGACTACACCACACATTAGATGTCAGATTGAGATAATTAGTGCAGACCATGGGTAAAATGGAGCACTACAGTTGTATTATACCATCCCCATGATGCACAGTAGTCCAACCTACAATTTATTGTGCTCCCACAGGTTTCCCATATCTTGTACTCCATGCACCATCCAAGCATATTACTTTTTTTTTCCCTTTTTCACAGTTTTTCTTACACTTAATCTTTGTTGCCATCATTTCAGCTCTACATAACTGGCCAAAAACTGCACTGTGAGACCTTTGTAGGAAGCAACTAAATTAAGCTATGTCATATGGGATTGCTATTCTTTTGAAGCCATATATTCTCTGAGGGACATTTTAGAGCCTTTCCACAACCATTTCATCCAATAATGTACTGAACAAAAATCATGTATAAGGAATGAAATTCAGAATTAATTTCTTTTTTCAAGGAAGAACTCAATTGTAACCAAAGCTTTATGGTCAAAGCTATCTAAATAGTAGTTTCCAATGAAATGGGAATAAAAGGCATGTGAGAATACTTAAATCATAACTAGAAAGATTACATGCTTCTCTCTTCATCCTAAAAAAAAAAAAAAAAAAAAAAAAAAATAGTCTATATCTTTGTAACTCTCGGCATTACATTTGAATGAAAGTGAAAGGGTATACAATCACAGGTATATATTTCATGTTAATGCAGTCTTACATGTGTGTGTGTGTGTGTGTGTATGTATACATATATATATATATATATATATATATATATAGGTCACCTACGAAATCTCAAACACACAGAATCCCGATGCCTAAAATACTAAAACGAAAAGCTCGAAACCCCACATTACCGAAAGAACAGAAGTGTGAAATTCAAAATCTCGATGTTAAGGGATTTTGAGTTAGCGCTTCTGGTGTTGCGGTTCAGGTAAGTACATGTGTGTAAGTGTGTTTGTCAGAGTCTTTAGTGTGTGTAAGTGTGTGTTGTGACTGTGGTGTGTGTGTGAGGGACTGTAATGTACGGGTGTGAGTTTGCCTTGTGTATATGTTTGTGCGATCTTGGAGTTACAATAATAAAGTAGGGGGGGTGCAGGGAGGCGAAGGCCCCCATCTTATCTTTAGTGTAGGGTGGTTTGTTTGGTTATGGGGGGATGGTATCTGTATGTTTGTGTGTGTGCTGTATGTATGTACGTATGTATTAGTTTCGCGATTTTGAATTTCACACATTCAACTTTTCGGTAATGTAGGGTTTCTGGCTTTTCGTCTTGGTATTTTGGGCGTCAGGATTCTGTGCATTTGGGATTTCATAGGGGACCTACACACACACACACACACACACACACACACACACACACACACACACACACATATATATATATATATATATATATTCAGATGCACATATGTGCGCACGAGCGCGCACACATACACACTTCACAGTTACCTACAGTCAAACTGAAAGAATGTCAGCTCACTAATAGTATGTCCTTGGCATGTTGGAAGAAACCAGAGCACTTGAGCAATACCCACACATAGGAAGGCAGATATGCAGAATCCACACAGAAGGAATCACATTCAAGATCTCAACTAGAAATTCAATTATTGGGAGATGGAAAGGCTACTCAATGTACCCGTGTGCCAGTTACCAGATGCTACTGCACATATCCAGTACAGTCTGCAAATGATAGACACTTATTGTGTACAATACTAATGTGTTACTGTGATGGAAGCTAAAAGACTCACATCTGACATTTATAAATGGCTACAGTAAAGTATTCCTACATCCTTAATGAAAAACATAATAGTTCTGCAATGTCAGATTCTTGACTGTTTAACTTTTTTTTATGAAAGCAAGATCATTCATTTTCATCTACAGACAGCCCTTTACCCAACAAACATGCCCACTGGCTGTATACATCTCTGATGTCTGATTTTGGTAAAACAATAATGGCCAAAGTGATGTAGTTCATCTATGTTTCATAAAATAGTAGCTACAGTAAAGTATTCCAGCTTGCTTTATGGGAATACATATTTGCTCTGCAAAGCCAGCATAATAATTCTTTATATGAATAAATGATGGCAAGATCATTCACTGGCACAATCACAGTTGTCAAGCAATTGTAACCACTTTGTTGACTCTGCACCTCTCAGATGTCTGACTGTGATAAAGTTATTACCTATTAACACAAACAGTATGTACAGTAAAGTATTCCAACTTGCTTCAGATTTAAGCTATAGTAATGGTTGTTTAACCTGAGCAAATCATAGGAGGGCCAGTCACTTTTATTCAGAGAGATCACCAATTCCAGAAACTATCACCACTCTGTTGACTGCATACACTTCAGATATTTGTGATAAAATAGCAGGCATTGTAATGTTTTTGAAATTGTTTCATACAATCATAGCAATTAGAAAGTATTGTGTCGAGTGTCAGACTAATGCACATTACTCATACAAATCCAAAATAATAATTAACATGAAAAGTAACAGCAAGGTCAAGTAATTATAACCCACAGACAGCTGCCATTCCCAGATATTATAGATACATTTTTATTGTGCATACTTCAAATGTCTGATTGTGATAAAACGTAATGGCCAGTATAATGCATTTCTACTTTGTTTCACACAAATGGTAACCACAGTGATATATTTTGAGTAGCCTCACATAATTATACATTAGTCTTACAAAGTCAGAATAATTAGTGATTATCTATGATATAAAATCAGTTATTCTCATTAGGGAAAACATATAATTATCTGTCATTGGATGGGTAAGGCTAATCTATAACCTCACCTGATAGGCTATTTCAAGCCAAAAAACAGAAGTTGGCTAGGCTTAAAATGGCCTGCAAGGGCAGCAAGTCTAGTACTTACTTATGAACCTATGAACCTGAGCAAACATCAATGGGGTCCATCACTGCAATGCACAGATCTATTCCACATACCCAACAATTACAACCATTTTGTTGAACAAGCCCTTCTTATATACCTGTTTGTGATGAAAAGGTCAACATTAATGAAATTAAACTTTGTTTTCCCTAAACACTAACCACAGTAAACTATTTCAGCTTCGTTTAAGAGAAATACACTTTAGGAATGTTAAGCCTGAGACTGAAAACTTGTCCAAATGACAGCAGAGTCAGTCAATATCATCTACAGATAGCCTCCATACCCATCAGTTATAGATAGCTTTTTGAATGGGTACACTTCAAATATTTGATTATAATAACATTTAAAATGGCTATAGTTTTTAGTCCCCCTCCCACACTTACACTATTAAATAAAAGTATAATTATTGGCTGTCAGTGTCATATGTAGTGCTATTAAAAATGTCTCTAGTCATCACAGTCCTGTCAACAATTCACTCCTCCATCTTTCATTTCTGAATCAGGCTGCTTCAAACACATTTTAAGTGGTACAGCCTGAACTAACTGGAAAAGCTGTCATAGTTTCTCCCAGTAGTCTATGCTGCTTTAATTGAAAGGTCATTCCTGCACCTCCAAATATGATGAGATGAACTGTAATAAGGTGCAATCCCTGTACTTACTATGACAGAGTATACAAATACAGACCAGGTTGTTTTCAAAATAGCCCAGCAGTGTCAGCTTTCTTTTATCAACTAAAGAAATCAAAATGGACAGAGTACTGAGATCTCAAAATGAGGAAGTGAGTATTTTAAAACAGAACAACAAATTACAACAATAAAACATCAACAACATACAAAAGGATTTTTCCCTTTATATTTGGGAATACTCCAGCCAAGCTGTCTTGTACTATGAGATACCCTGCTGATATGAAGAGATATATAAGTTAAGGACACACATTCAAAAAATATGCTGAACTTGCAACAACAAACTTAGAAATAAGAAGTAGGTTTAACATGACAATTGATCTTTTATTAGAATTTAAAGTGTACAAATATTTTCCTAAGGCTTAAATACCATCCACTGAGAAATCATGGAATGAAGGTGACAGCCTGAATGCCAGCACTTTCCTCACAGTATCCCTTTTCCATGATAGCTACTGGTTTACGGTACACACTTCCTCATCTCTACTCTTCTATAGCTGACATATGTTTGCAAAAGGGGCATGGATTCAGAATCATTTGGGACTCATAAATGTTAGATTTTGATTGCCCTCTTAAAATTCCCTAGTAGTCATAGTTTCTCCATGATGGATCTTGGAAAGTTCCAAGTAAGTGCTGTAGATTCTTTGAACTTCTGTTGGACAGTAGTAGGATAATTGTCAAACTTGACTGCTTTACCATGGTGCAGGATACAGCCCTTTTATCAGGCAGCCTTTGGGATGTTCTGTTTTTACTAGAAACCTAGCTATATAGATATATTAGGACAATGCAGTCTAAATGTCAACACCCAGTGCCCCCACCCTCTGTTAGGAAATGCCTAAAGGCTTTTTAGCTAAACAAAGAGGGAAGCCAATGTGATAAGAAAGACACCATGGTTTAGCCCTCTACCATCTCTTGCAGCCAGTATCTCTACATTATTTCATTTGGCTTGGTTATACTATTTTCAAGAATCTTTAGAAATATAGTATTGTCATTTAACAACATTTCTTTCTCTTTTTCTGCCTCTGCCAGGTGTTTATTGATAACAGAAATGTAGGATGCCAAAGCCCTGACCTTGATATTTCCCAGAGCAATAACGGATTTTAAGTTGAGGTATTGTTATCCACTTGACGTATGCAAGAAAGGGATTTCTTCTAAAATACCCACACCTGTTGTAGCAGGTTTTGCTGAAAGAGAATGTGCCAATTCAACTGTCTATAAATTATTTCGCTGGTAAATAAACTGGTCCTTGAGCAAAACATTCCAGAAAAATATGTACTTCTGCTTTATTAACTACTATAAAGCTGCTGACAATGTTGACCATAACAAACCAGTCCAAGATTTTGCAGAAGTATTGATAAAGGACCACCATGTACGTCTCCTGAAGAATCTATATGAAGAGTGAAAAGCAGCCATTTTAACCAGGAATGCTATAACTGGTTTAAGATCATGAAAGTAATATGACAATTCTGCATATGGTCACCCTACTTAACTAATCTATACATTGAAAATGCCACATAAAATACTGAGTTAGGTGAATTAGATAATGCAATCAAACATGTCAGAAGAAATATTAATAACCTCAAACATGCAGACAATACTTTTCTAATGGCTGAAAGTGAGGAAGTGTCGAATAATCTGTTGATAAAGGTAAAAGTAAAAGCAGTGCAAAAGCAGACTTGCTGCTGTACATCTCAACTGTCCAGATTTTCACAGAATGTCCATTTTTTTCCTCATATTTTCATCTTTTCCTCATAAAATTTGTGGTTTTCTTCCAAATTATTAAGGTTTGAAGTCACCAAATAATGCTAAAACATGGCAGACAATTGAGTTTCAGACTTAATATTCATCAGAAAATATATAATAATTAAAAATCTGTTATTCTAGCAACTTTTAAGTTTATAGGAGTATTTTTTTTTTAAATCAGCCCCTTTTGGGCCTTTGTCACCCCATTATTTAGGGTTTTGTCCAGATCTCTTGCACTGAGAGCTTGAGAGGTAAGCTTGCTGCTATATATCAACAGTAAATAAATATGCATTTTTGCCATCCAGTTTCATTAGTTCTTTACAAATAGATGGGTCACTAGTGGATGCCATAACAGATGTTATTTTCCTGTCCAAGGATCTCTACAGATTGTGACTGCAGCCATGAAATTAAAAGGCTCCTGCTTCTTGGAAGGAAAGCCATGGCAAACCTGGATAACATCTAAAAGACAAAAAGTATCATGTTGCCATCAAAAGCCCAAATGGTCAAAACTAAGGCTTTCCTTTTTAATTTCTCCAAGTCTTTTTGGTTTCTAATACTATGACAGGACTAGACCGCATTCCTAAGTCAAAGTAAAGTTCATGAAATTAGTATTGCTTCAGTCTTTAATGTCAGCCAGAAGTGCTCTTTGCAGCACCTGCAATGTGCCCATTAATGACTCCTGCAATTCGTAGGTGGTTACATGTATTGGTAACATATCTAAATATGACTGTAGATTATTTTTTATAAGACCCATTGCTCCTACTACTATTGGAACTGTCTGGGTATCTTTCTTCCACATTGCTCTCATTTCTGCCTGCAAATCCTGATATTTTATGATTTTGTGTCTCGCTTTATGCAACACAAACTGGGTGTGGAGATTTCAATGATCAATGCTACTTTTGTCTTTTTTTCACAGACGACTATATCTTGTTTTCTAGCATCTGTTTTGAACTGTTGGTAATGGGTAATCCCATGTGAAGCAGAATTCATATTTTTTATGATGCTTTGTGGCTCATGTTTGTGGTATTTTTCAGCCACTTCATTACCATAATGTTTTCACAATCTCCAGTGCAACAGTCTTGCCACATTATTCTGACTTTCAGTATACAGTTCTTCTGCCATTAGTATGTCACAACCAGCAACAAGGTGTGCAACTCTTTCCAGTTCTGTTTTACAAAACCTACATTTGTCTGTTTCTCCCACATGTTCAATGGACTTTGTAAACCAAAATGTACTTAGCCCACTATCTTGTGCCGCCAATATTAACTGTCATCTCTTTGTTTGAATTCGCCTCTCCTTAACCATACTAGGGTTCATTCCTGATCAACATGAGGTTCTTCCTGAAGTTTTCTATGCTTGCAACTGTATTTATGTATTTTCCAAATTTCTTGCCTTCTCATCTGGTCCTTCACCTTATATTCCTTCTTTTGTTTTTTTGGCACATTCAATTGCTGTCTGATTTTTATCTACTACCGGTTTGAGCTCCATTCCTAGTTAACGCTGATATGCTTCTGCTAGATTAAGCAGGAAAGTCATCAATGCTTTATTCTCCTCACGTTTGAGTCCTGTGAGGTCAGCAGATATGTGTGCAGTCCCACGATTGCAGATCTATACATGTAGTCAATTTCAAGGAGGCCCATCTCTCCTTCGGAACGAGGAATATATAATCTTGGTATGCACTGATTTTTATAAATCATTTGATGGGCATGAAACATCCTTCTTGTTTTCCTGTCTAATCTATCCAACATGTTTTGGGGCCCATCAATCACTCCAAAACTGTAAGTTAGGACAGGAAGACCAAACTGGTTTAATGCTTGAATTTTATTCCCAGATGTCAATGCTGTTTTCAGGATTAATTTAAGTCTTCTAAAGTATTCCTTACTGAGTTGTATTCACATTTGTTCATATTTTATTGTTAACCCTTCATCAATTCACAAGTATTTATACAGTCCCTCTTGCTGAAGTTCTTTTATATCACATGCTTGTCCCACGCTGATGTTCTCTTGGTGCTGCACTCTTCCTGCTTTAAGGGTTGCTTTTGCACACTTATCAAGACCAGATGACATCCTTATATAATCTGAAAAAGTTTTGACAGCTTGCACTTGTGCTTTCAGTTCCTCATCTGATGAGCTGTAGAATGTTAAATTAATGACAATGAGAAGTCCTTACACTCTGTCATTTTCTAGGAGCCAAATTACAGCCATGGCCTAAATTGCTAAGTAGAGAGCTTAATGGATTAAGGGCAAGACAGAATAGCAGAAGTGACAAAGAATCACCCTGGAATATCCCCCTTTGAATTTTTATCCCTGTGTTAATAATATGGCCTTATTCATGGATTAATTGCAAAGTGGTCTGCCACTGTTTCATGGTCACTATAATGTAATCGGCCAGTGTAGGGTGTATCTTATACATTTTTAAGCATTCTTTTATCCATGAATGTGGGATACTATTAAATGTTTTTTTGAAGTCAATCCATGCCATACTTAGATTCTTCCCGTTTTTACAGTTCTCCACTATGATTTTAACAACAAGTGATCCTTTGTAAATATAACTTTCTTGTATTGCCCTTTTGTTCTATTTCCATAATTGAGTTTTCTTCTAAATAACAATTCTATTTCCCAATAACACACCGATGTGAATGTAGAACTAACATATAAAACACTGAACTTCAGACTTTCAGGGAAAACATCCTTTAAATTATTTCCTAAAAAATACTATGTAGTCCAGAACCATAATAAAAAAGTTTATTAAAACACACAAATGAAGTCAACCCGTGTGCTGGTAAATAGATGTTTTTGATCTCTGGAGTTGGAGAAAAGTGTTGAGAATTTCATGGTCTGCAAAAAGATTAGATCAGTCATTACTTAAGGAGATAAGCCCAAACTTTTCACTGGAAGGTCTGCTTGTAAAACTGAAACTCATGTACTTTGGGCATATAATGCAAAGACTGGATTCACTAGAGAAGACACTGATGCTAAGAAAGACTAAAGGCAAGGGAAGAGAAGACAGCAGTTGTTAAGATGAATACTATAGTACTAATGAATAAAGAATATACATTCGCAATGATTTAAAGAAATGTTTTTTTTGAAAAACTGCCCTGGTTTGATTTTCTTTGAAGTCACTAAGAAGTGGCCTCGGCTAAAAGAATAAACAACAAAAAACAAGATTTTCATGGAGGAGTGAGCTATGTAACCCATAAAGTCATGATCAATTTAATTCTTCTGGATCATCATGTTTTTTTTAAAGGTGGATGTCACATCCAACAATATTAGAATGGTGTTCATCCTGCCATATCTGCTAATTAAAAAAACAAAAACAAGAAACCTAACTGCTAAAGGTGGATCTACCAGAAAAGTAAAATAAAAAAGAAAACATGTTGGTCAACCACCACAGCAGTTGAAAGAAAAAAAATAGTTTTTATTAATAGGTTAGTGCTTTCGCAGGGTGACCCCTTCTCAAACAGTATATATTAAAATAAGTAACCAAAGAAAATGCACTAAAAACAAATAATTAAAATGCAAACAATGAAAGAGGGGGACCACTAAACAGATCACCACCTCCACTTCACAACAGGTTTAAGGGGAAGGGTGCTATTCAAACCACGCAATATGTGTGCTTGAAGAGCAACAATCCATGTAAGCTTGACTCTTTCAACAAAATTGTTGAAATCTCCACCTTTAATGTTTGGTGAGAGCAATTGCAAAATCCTAACACTAAACCTACTGTGTCTTAAACAGGAAGAAGCATGAGATGAATTAGTCAAAAACAGATTACTTATGCTGTTTACATTCTCATATCCTCTCCCTGAGTTGATGTGTGGTCTTCCCCAAATAAAAACAAAAACATGTACAGCGAGTGACCAAATAGACTAGGTTACTACTCCTGCAAGTAGCAAAAAATCTGGGGGAAAACTCACTCAGAAACAGAATGACTAAAAGGCAAGTCTGAGGCAATGTAGTTGCAAGCTCTGCAACCAAGGCAGGGGAAAGAAACCTTGCTATCTGATGCCACACTATCATTGGACAGAGCGCAGGGGTGGGGGGGATTTTAACTGATTTTAATGAGGGGAGATGGTGATCTATGATCTATCTGCTAATTAAATTGGATGCTGAAAAAGCACTTGACCTGTTATCACAGGACTGCTAGTTTCTAGTACTGAAAAAATGCACTCTCTGATAACCATTGATTGGAATGCTTCAATATCTCTATATGAGATCTGCTATTAAATTTATTCACCTTACATATGTCAGAAAGTGTAAGGAGAAAGCATTACTGTTGTCTTCCTCTCTCTTGTTTATTATTTTAACCATCAAGCTTCTGATGCAGGTAATTTGGGTTATGGGGAAATCATAGGATCATAGCTTCATAAGTAATTACTAGGCATGCAGTCAAGAAGACCATTAATGAGCATAGCCCAAAGTTCTAATGGCTCCAAAGCACTGCCTGGTTAAGTGACTTGTTCAGGGTTACACAGTAGACAAATGAAGGCTGAGGGACTCAAACCCTGTATCACCAAAAGTAACTTGTTACCAGTTCACAGAAGATTGAATTTGGAGAGGAATCTGTACAAGCTAATCCTGTTTATAGATGACCTGATGAATTTTTTGCAGGTCATTGTGGATCTTTGAGCACTATCCTGGGAGCTGCTGTGATTTTTGAAAGATGCTGATTACTCCATGAATCAAGACAAGATGAATGTCCTCCTTGTCCAGTATGTTCCTTTAAATCTGGCAAGAAGGCAGTTTGAAGTGTTAATATGGGATGTCATCCTCACGGCATCTAGAAATAATGTTACTGGGCTTTCACCTGGAGTCTGTAAAGGTGAAATTTTAAAGTGGTGACAACAGTTTTTGCACACTAGTTAAAACACTGAGAGTCTCTTGGGTTTTAGTGGTTAGAATGTTTCCTTTTCACCAAATTACTAAATATATTTGAGTATAGTATTACAGATTCATGGATAATTCCAAAGTTGCTGAGTCTCAGGAACATGCTCAGCTTGCCAGTATCCTACTTCAGGCACCGCCTCCTTTCTACATGAGGGCCGTACTGATCAATCCTGGAGTAAATCATTTGTTTATAAGTCACAGTACTTATGCCAAGGAAGTTTAGTCCAGAGATTTGTGAGGCATAAGGGTATAAACCTGCATAACTGCCTCCCCTGCAGTAGATTAAGCAGTGTTAGAGAAAGTTGATTTTTGAATATCTCTGGTGGTTTTAGTGACTGAAATTAGATGTAGATATGCATGCTGGACTGATTGCATTGAGTTTGGAGTATTGCTAGCTTTCATCTGGATACCTAGGCTGCTAAGGTACAGATATGCTTGTTGTGGCTGTTGTAAATGTATTGAATATAACAGGAGAACATTGGACTTTTCACATCTCCTACTTTCTGTTTTCATTTTGCATGTGATGTTCCTCAAAGTGCTAGTACAGGGTTATTAAGGTTGCAACTGATCTATTGGTGTGGAAACATGAAGTAAAGATTGATTTCCCCTGATTATATTTGGATTTCTGTTTATTGATTACAATTGGGAATATTTTATAAATGGTTTAGGAAACCTTTAGTTAAATAATTTAATCTTTTGGGAGGAATGAATTGAAATCATCTGGAAACTCTTGAGAAGTATTTGATATCCTCTCAAGAGGATCACTATGTACTACCTATTTGTTGTAACTTACTTGAAGTGTGCAACCTGCACTAAGATTGCAATTGGTCATGTCTGCTCAGTGCTATACACCAGTAAATGAACAAACATAAATAAATAGATCCTACATAAAGAAAGCATACATAAATCCACAAAACAGAGTTTTACAAACACTTGTAAATGTTCTGTATAACTCAGTGTGTGGTTAAAATAGCTGGATGCTCCTGTGCCACGTAACATGATCAGAGAACAGAAGGACAATTATCTTTCTTTCTCTCTAAAAGAGACACTTACGGGGGACTCATTGAGGTATGTTATAGACATTCACTTGAAAAATATGATTCTGATGCTTCTGTGTAAGAACTTATGGTCTCAGGTGATTTTTGTTTTTACTTATTGACTTGTGTTGACCAAGTAAGTGAACTGGTCCTTAGATCCTTTTCAGCCATTACTTGGGGCAAGCATAATATACAATTTTATACTAAAAGTAGGAGGGTTTTTCATACAATGTTAAGCATTCAAAATCAATTTAACAATAAGATTGATATATGAGCAACATTAAGCTTTCACACATAATTCAGTAGCTTTAATATAAGTGAATAATTATTCATAGTCACAATGTTTTCATACATAAAGTAGATTATTGTCTGCAAGCTACAGTCAGTACTCATAGTTGCTCATTAAAAAAACACAACAGGTGTAAGCAATTTAAAGTATGCTTATAGTATTAGTAGCTAAGGTACATGAAGATTTGTGTATTGGTTTTAACAATTTTAGTCATGGAGGGCAGGTGAATATAATTCTAAGGCAGGCATATTCAGTGGTTAGAACATTATTAAGAATTGTTAGTTCAAGGGATGAAGCTGTTATACTCCCTATCTATGTCACTTTTTAGAATAGCAATAGAACATTGCTCTTGATTTTGTGTTTACAAAAGAACAGCTATGGATAAGTTGGAAAAAGCATAGAAGTTCTTCACAAAATAAATAAATAAATACAAGGATATACATGTTTTCTGTGTGTGTGTGTGTGTGTGTGTGTGTGTGTGTGTGTGTGTGTGTGTGTGTGTGTGTGTCTGTGTGTGTGTGTGTGTGTGTGTGTGTGTGTGTGTGTGTGTGTGTGTGTGTGTGTGTGTGTATATATATATATATATATATATATATATATATATATATATATATATATATATATATATATATATATGTTTATACATGTACATAGAGAGAGAGAGAGATGGAGGAGTATATACAGAGAGAGAGAGAGAGAGAGAGACAGAGATGAAGGAGACTTAGTTTATTCTCATTTTTATTATAAACAAGTATGGGGAGATATTATTTGGATATTTATGTGTTTAACAATGAGGTTATAGGCTATTTTCTACATATATACCTTTTAAAGCAATAAAGGTGCACACAGAATAATGAGTACTTAGTGGACCTAAAACTTATTGGCTCTAAAATAGGCAACACATATTCATGCGTAGAACTGGAAGAAGATGGAATTTTCTTCATCTGGCGATTAGACCGTCTGAAAATGTTCAAGTATTTAAAAGAAAAATGATACAAAATATGGAGACAGTTTTTTTGGACTTTACCACTGTGGAGAGTGTTCAATATCGATCTCTGTTAAGGTCCATTGCCAGAACTGAATAATGATCTTTGAACTTTGTACACTGAAAATTATTAACTAATATGTAAACAGATTGATATCTCCCAACTGTCTTCCCTAGGGCTATCACAATCCACAATACTATGGTTTAAGAACTACTTAACCAATAAATGCCAGTCTGTTAAACGGCTCTCCACATAATGTCCCTTCAATCCTGTTCATACTGGCATCCCATAGGGCTTCATTATCAGCCCTCAAATCTTTAATGTATTCACTAACAACTTACATAAATCCTCTCAGCAAGCATCACTCATACAATATGCTGATGATTCTAACCTAATATGCACTTCAGGAAACCTTAAACATATTTAGACAATCACTCAAGAGGCCTTTACATCTGTTAAAAGATGGCTACAGGATAATCAGTCGCTACTGAATCCACCCCCCCCAAAAAAAAAAAACTGAATTACTTCTCTTTTTACCAAGATCTAATTTCCATGAAAAAAAAAACGACTTTAGTATTTCATCCTTAAATAATACCATGATTGAAGTTACCTCACATACAAAATTACTTGGCATGACAATCGATGACAATCTTAAATTTGATTTACATACCCACAACAGCATCAAGAAAACCCATAAAAAATAGATACACTTCACAGAGTAATGAAATCCTTTATAGGCTTTGCCAAGGTAACTCTAACTACATCTTACCCTCTCTCCTATAAGGACCCTCTAAAACGACCAACCTAAAAAGCTCACTTAGATCTAAATGTGAATGATGTTACAACAAACTTGACAGATTTACTTGCAAAAAAATAATTACCAGACCCACCACATTTTAGCACTAAAATCACTTAACTAGCTTCAACCTCCTCAGCCTCTGTCTCATACCCAGCTTATCTTAAACCACAAAATCATCTATACCCCATGTGTTTATCCAACAATTAGTCTTGTACTCCAATTGTATCTACCAAGCCATCCCCTTTGGTCAAATGACAAATGACTGCATACTATCTATACACCATAAATAGCTATTGGGGTCAGTCTGTATTCCAATAATGTAGGTATAATTTGAGATGCAATACCTATATCAATCAGGTCTATCTCACACCTTTATCTATTTCAAATCATTACTAAAAGATTTCCCCTCTGTCTCCCGGGTTTGTCACTGCTCCTCATCTGGGACATAGCTTATCCTAACATCCTTCATCACTTTCTTAAATCTCCCATTAAATCACTAAATCACTTATCATGCTTACCCCCTTCTAATATTTCATTTTATTGCAGTACTTAAACTACTGTACCTACTTCTAATTTAGTGCAAAAAAATTTCCATTCCATTGATACTTCTCTGTTAACACATAAACTTGCTTATCCCCTATACTGCTCACTGTAATGTATTTCTTAAATTACTCTTACCTATGTTATACTCCACCCTGCTATCTGTAAATTCTCATTACAATGCTGTATATTAATGTCTGTGAATATCAACACAAATTGTATTATACTACTAAGCTATGTATACACTGTAACTAAATTATAAAATTTGTTATTGTAAATATTGATTGCATTAAATTTGCTATCTTGTGGATTTTCTCCCTGGGCCTTAACTGAAAAAGGGTATCTGTGCCCAGTCAGACTTTCCAGGTAAAAAAATGTCAACAAATAAATAAATAAATAAAGACATATGGCATTGTATGACTGAACATAAACTGAAGACAAAAGGCATTACATTACTTTGATTTAAAATCCATCCTTTATATGGAGAATTAAAGCACTATGCTGGGAAGCATATGCATATCCAACACATGTTACAGAGAAAAGCAAAGCATAATCTATATATGTATGAATAAGTGACACAAGTAAGCCATTGTTTATCAGCTGGTTGTTGTTGATTATGCTATGCACAGGACATGTCTTGGACCTAATTAAATGGTATATGCAAAGAGGTTGCAGCTTCAGTACTAAATGCTATATAAAATAAGAATATGCATAGCATCATGCATACTGTTAACAGAAAGTAAACATAAACAGAAAGAATGTTGTCCAAAGAAGCCTACAGGAAAATCAAAGAAACCCACATATTGAATGAAAGAGTAAGGTTTCAGCTGCCAAACTGTGTAGAAGACAATATAAAGTAGTTACATGTGATATGATGGTACAGTATAGGTGCAAGCCAAAACCAGTGGTCTGTTGCATGACCAAGTTTGTAGATGACTACAAGCTGGGTCTTGTCTTAAATGCCCCTAGTGATGTGAACATCCTCCAAGAGGGCCATACCCAAACTAATGACTGGTGCCAGAAGCATGACTTTAAACTGATTGCCAAGAAATGAATCATTATCCTCTTTGTGGAAAATGGTGCCCCCACTAATTATCACATTAATAACAATGTACTAAGAACACAATCAATCATGAGGGGCTTAGGCACCGAGGTTGATATCAACCTGACTTTTGACCACCACATTGCATCTGTTTTAAGGAAGGCTTTCTACATGGCCCACCTCATAAGTAAGGGTATTTCATCCAGGAACAAGGAGGCCATAACGTCCCTGTACTCCTCCCTTATCAGACCCATTATCAAGTACAATGCCCCCTTCAGAATGTACCTTGCCAAGCACATGCAGCAACTGGAGAGACTACAAAGGTGGCTGTCCAGGAAAATCCAGGGTCAGAAAAAACTATCCTCTACAGATAGGCTAAAAGCCCTGCACCTCTACTCAGTCTTATACAGACTCCTCAGAGGTGACCTGTGTCTGGCATACAAAACTGTCTCAGACCCAACCTTGATGGAGTTGCTGCATATCCGTATGTCAAACTCCACTCATGCAACCTGCACACAAGACCACAACCTCATCTGTGACACTACTAGAACTTTTTGGCGGGACAGATTTGTTTCCCAAAGACTCCTCCATCTGTGGAATGGACTCCCTCTCCATGACAAGTAGAGTACCTCACTGGCCCTCTTTAAGAGGAACCTGGACGACTGGATGATTAACAGAAAATACACCCCTGGGATCACACCTGTGTCCCTGATGGACAGGGAACACAGGTGCTGACTTTGTGGGAACACAGGTGAAATTCTTGGCTAGGCTTATAAGGGCCTCCGGGCAAATATCCTAGTATCATCCTATGAACCTATGAACCTAAATATAATCTTACCTAGTCAGGTGGCTATACTAGGATAAAATAATGAAATGTGCATTTGTAGTTCGATAGTTATACTAGGTTAACACAATGAAATGCACAATTTCTAGTCAGATAGCTATACTAATTTAAAATATTGAAATGTGCATTTCTAGTTATGTAGTTATACTAATTTAAAATAATGAAATACACATTTCTAGTTATGCAGCTATATTACTTTAAAATAATGAAATGTGCATTTCTAGTTATGTGGCTATACTAATTAAAACAAATAAAATATGCTTTTCTAGTTATGTAGCTATACTAATTTAAAATAATGAAATGTGCATTTCTAGTTAAGTAACTATACTAATTTAAAATAGTGGAATACTAATTTCTGTTATGTAGTTATACTAATTTAAAACAATGAAATGTGCATTTCTAGTTATGCAGCTATATTAATTTCAAATAATGAATACACATTACTGTTTATGTAGCTATACTAATTTAAAACAATGAAATGTGCATTTCTAGTTATACTCATTTCTATTTATGTAATTATCCTAATTTAAAATAATGAAATGTGCATTTCTTGTTATAAAGCTATACTAATTTAAAATAATGAAGTACACATTTCTAGTTATGTAGCTATAATAATTTAAAACAATGACGTGCATTTCTAGTTATATTCATTTCTACTTATGTAGTTATACTAATTTAAAATCATGTCCTCCCTGTGGTCGTGTGGGTTTCCTCCAGGTGCTCCGGTTTCCTCCCACATCCCAAAGACATGTTGCAGGTGGATTGGACACTCTAAATTGGCCCTAGGAGTGAGTGATTGAGTGTGTGTGCCTTCTATGGAAGGTTGGGTACCGGGCTGGCAACTCGACATAGTAAAACTCCATTGCCAATCATGGGCAGACAGGTGATCTGCTGTGGTGACCCCTAACCGGGGAAAAGCCAAAAGAAGAAGAAGTTATACTAATTTAAAATAATGAAATACACATTTAAGTTATGTAGCTATACTATTTTAAAATAATGAAATGTGCATTTAGGGAACATTGTGTTGCTGGCACTTCAGGGAGTCATATAGTCAGGCAAAGTAGGATATTATCCAGCATCTTTGAAACACTTGACATTTGTTTAGATAGTCCAGATGTGATTAAGTTTTTTTAAAGATAACCAGATCTTCTTCTATTTGCCTGATACTTTATGGTACATCATACAAGTACCAACAGGTGGTAATGATTTTTGAGAAGATATTTTCCTGTGTCAGTGATTTTGAAAGGTGGCTAGGCTCATAACAATCCATGAATGTTTCAGAGACTGTACATTGGCTCTGTTTTAATGGGATAGAGTATCTGTCATTAACAGTTTGAATGTAAGTGTATCTAGTAGGATAGAAGCTCTAGCTTGCACCATTATCCATTCACTTGTTGTTGAAGTGGAACAATGATGCTCCCTCTTGTTGGCAGGAAGCATAAGTCTGATTATTTTGTTTTCTGTGTTTTGATGCAATATGGAATTATGGATGGAAGATAGTATGATATGTGGTAGCCCATAATAAAGTCTGGGTGACTGTGATGAGTAATAGTCTGAACTTGAGGTTGGTTAACAAGGCATTTATGGCAATGATGCTAGCTTTCTAATTTTACCAAGTTGAGAATTTTATATGGCATCCTGAGCTGTGGCATTACTCTATTGACAATATGCTCTGTGAACACAATACATTTCAGGTTCTCATCTAGTAGCAGTGTCAGGTACTTCTAGAAGGTGGCAATTGGAGGGCCTCAGCCTTATTGGTCAATAAAGGATGCACTGCCTTCCTTTTTAGCCAATGTATGCAGTACTGAATAGCACGAGACTAGACTTTGTTGTATTAAAAAAAAGATATGCTATAAGGTGGCTCTGGGACTCTACACAGTATATAGGTGTAAGGGCATAAATATGTGATGCAGAAGAAAGACCTGGCAAGCTACTTCTGTTTCCACCTTTGCTTTGAAAACTTATTGGCTAGCAGTGGCTCTCTGTGTGGTAACTCTCAGAGTTGGATGTGACTCATACGAGAATGAATACATAAGTTTATTGATTGATTAATACTAGGTTATTGATCAAGAGGACCATTAGTACCCTAGCCTCCCAAGTCATAGATAACTATTGACATGCAGCATTTATACTGTTTTGACACATTTTTTGAAGACTTCAGGAGTTGAACATTGGTGCATTTACAATTGTCCATCCATTTGTACATGTTATGCTTAACTCATTCCCTGTAACAGAGCTCTGGAAGTTTGCACTGTAACTTCCAAATGGGCAGAGCCAAAGCTATTTGTTAAAATAAAATTATGCTCTCACATTTCAAACAAATGTTCATTATTCTGGAACTGCAGTAGTTACTAAAGAAGTATAAATGGCAAACTCTTCACATTAACTAATTTTATAGTGGTAATATTCTTTAGGTTCTAGATCTTAAACTGGATTTTATAAGCCACAGTGAACACAGCAATTGTTAAGTTTGCAATATTTCATAAAGACCTTACGATATCTCATCAACCACTAAAATTACACCCATACTGCATTCTCGGCTTGGCTTGGGAGTGCCTTCTGTGTGGAGTCTGCATGTCCTCCCCGCAGTTGGGTAGCGTTCAAAAGACATGCATGCCTAAATGGGAGTGCCTTCTTTGAAGGTTGGGCATCGAGCTGGCACCTCGGAGTTTCGTAAAAAATCTACTGCCAATTATTAGTGGACCGGAGTTACGCTGTGGCGACCCCTTACTGGGAAAAAGCCGAAAGACAAACAACTGTCAGCAGCATTTTATTCATCCAGCTGAGGTCTTTCTCACAAGGTAAAGCAGTTCTGTCTGTGCTACTTGGTTGTTGAGATATACAGAAAAAAATATGAAATCTATGACAATATAAATATTGTATGAACAACAATTAATATCTCTTTGCTAGCACCAGACAGAATATCAATACACTTGCATTTGCATTGTGCAAGCTTTAAGTTGAAATATTTTAATACTTTATATACAGCATGTTTTCAGATTTATTAGTACAAATATGTATGAGCAATATTTCATGTACGCAGGCTTTAAAATGATATAACTACAGAAGAATCCTGGAGGCACCACTCAGATGTAATGAGTAAAAGAGGGTCAGGGAGTTACTTTGTTTTATATCCAATGGAAGTCTGTTCCATAAGAGATGGTGTATCTGGGGTATATATTAGTTGTGACAGCATATCCTGTTTATTTTTTTGGTAAAATTTAAGATCAATTGAATTGTGGTTTAACACATTATTAGATTTGCAAAAGTGTAGGAGGTCCCATAGAAAAGAGAGACAGCCCTTTAAGGCTGTCTTGGAAACATACCTCTCAACATCGAGGGACATTAAAAATCATAGTACTGGGCTTTTAATATTATAGCAGAGGATCATAAAGATATATATTTTTTTGCTTTTCAGAATAGAAGCATAATCTAAACTAATGCAATGGTTTACTGCCACTAATTATATAGGGTACTTGACCCAATATAGTTAGTACTAATGAACCTTTGTATATGTTTAGAGTATGCATTTAATAAAGTATGAACCAATGAACAAGTCTGATTTCATTTGAAATACCATACATTTAGGAGATGCAATGCTAAATCTGAAAGCTAAAATCAAAGTACTATGCTAGGCATCTCAAGGAAGACATACCCTTGATTATCTTAATAAGACAATGCTGCATTCTCTCAATCTGGGTCATATGCTTAGATAAGTACATACCAATGGGGCTATTCTTCTGTATTATGGGTCTGATGATAGAAAAGTAGAGATGGATGCTAAGTTCCTTAGATCTGGTGATTAATGTCATGAAAGAAAATACTGCTAGCCCAGCTATCTGGAATTTTGTAAATAATTATATATCATTTGTGACTATCAACATGATTAATATAAGATGTTTGTGTTACAAATGTATTAGAGCTTTATGTTCTATAAGATGGTTTGTACAGACGTGTGTGCTGAAGAGGTATTTTATAAAGTGCTGTTTGAAATGCTGTTTGAAATATATCCACAGTGTATCCTACTGGAATAGAACATAAATGTACATACACTATTTTAAATGTTTAAATGTATATATTTTAACAGGGGTAACTGGAATACAGGAGGTTAACTTGTAAAACTTCAGAAAAATAGCTGAAATTAAATTACTTTATGGCTAGGCCATAAAAAGATGTTATCTTTCAGTTTCAGTGCAGCAACAGACACAGTGTCTGTGCTGAGAAGTTTTCTGTATTGTCTTGGAAGTGATTTATTGTTTTATGACTTCCAGGATCTGCAAAGATCTGAGGAAAAACCCATGTCTGTGTATTTTCACAGGTGGATCCTAAATACTGCCAGCTTTCAGAAGTGGTTTTTTTTACCTGGGATAGAGTCAGATGACAAAAACGTATGTCATTCTGCAAGCTATCCCAGCAGTAATATTTGAGATTAATTTAAGAACTCTCTGAGAGGGATAGCATTCTGTATTCAGTCTTTCACCTGACAACATCAAAATCCACTCATCACATCTGCTTTGCTGCTCTAATTAAGTAAGTGTACTAGGAAATAGTAATTCACATCAATATAGTCAGGAATATAGTGAAGCTTAGCTTAGATATTTTTTTTATTAATTTGAGACTGTACTGCAATGTTGTTTTAAATATTGCCTGTGATTTTGAACTCTGCTGTCACTGTAAATATATACTGAATATTTTCTTGTTCTTTTAATATTTATTATTAAATATATTTAATCCTTTCAATGTGGCTGATCTGAATAGAGATATTTAAGTACTGAGAGTACTTGCATATTTATTTAGTGACACTGTGTAGGCCACTCCTAGTAGCCTTGCTGTTGGTCAAATTACAAGTTGTATTAACAGTAACATTACACAGTAAGATTGGACACCCTTTGTTGTGGGCCTTAAAGCAGCTGATAAGGAGTGACTGGTGGCAGAGGAAATGACCTTATAGCCTGGGCAGAAGGTGGCATAGCTAATAAACCTGTGCCAGCCTTTCCCATGTGTCTGTGTGCATAAATCAAACCTAAAGATTGTGTGTGTGTCAGCTATATGGGCAGGGACACAAAGCACTGGCTGGACATAGAGAGTGCTGGGGATCTTGGCTTGGTCACTCCGCTCAGATCTCAACTGTATAGCTGTGCCAGTGGGGAGTCTTACTGGGGATCTGGAGAATGAGTGAGAAACCAGCCCCAGACTGACTGTGGTCTCTGTGTGCTCTTAAAGGAAATTGCACTTGAGGCAGAAAGCTGCATCTGGAAATACTGTGTGTGTATCTGTCATCCTTCTGATGTACATCACCCACTGCTGCCAGTGTTGAGGTCTGAGGCTCCTTGATTACTGGTCCAGTGGTGGGGTGGCACAATTAGCCTGGCTAGGAAAAAGGATTTCATAACACTGGATACAGGGTAATCAAAGTATAGTTATTGCTAATGAAAGTGCCTAAGTTCCCAATGACTGAGTCATACTTCAAATAGGAGATACTTGTGTGGTAGCTGCATGGGTGTTTATTTTGCCTAAGGACACAATGCTGTATTTCTTACCATTTTGTTTTAGTCCATTAACTATGCACCAGTCATTGGTGTGTATTAGTCCCTCCTAAAGTATCAGTAAGCCATATGAGGAATTAATGATGGATCCAAGTTTACAGCCATCTGCAGACATCTTCAGTTACAGGATCTTGATATTACTGTTTACTTCAAGGAAGTAAATACTAAAAAAAAAGTGGCCCTAGAACTGATGCCTGGAGAGTACCACTGGTAACTTTTCTTTTTGAAGAGAGGGTGCCTCCCACACTTATAAATCGGGATCTGTCCATTAGCCAGTTTACCATCCAGAGGACAATATAGGGTCTACATTTAATTTTATAAGCTTATCAATACTGCCAGAATGTGGCATGGTATAAAGGTCTTGGCTAGGTCCAGGTATGCCATGTGAACTGATTTTCCAGGGCCTATTGTATCATCAACTTGCTAAAAGAAGTCCACTAGGTTCAGGAGGCAGTGTATGCCTTTATCAACCCCAAGCTGGCTTGGGTGCAGTGCTTGTAGACCTCCTGTGACCTTGTTAATACATTTTATAATGATGCATTCCATTGCTTTGCAAATAATGCTGGCAAGGTTTATAGGTCTATAGTTTCCTGGATTAGTGGAGGTCTCCCCCTTTTGGACTGGGATGCCTATCACAGTTCTCCATTCCTCTACATGAATCAATTGAACAGACTTAATAGCCAATCTACCAGGCAGTGTTTGCTGCAATGCAAACAAGAAGGCAGACCTGGAACATTATCAAGACCCAATGATCTAGTGTTTTTGGCTTTGGAGGGAGAATTAAGGATTTGGTCAGAGGAGATCAGAAGTAGTTGTGTGGGTGTACATATAAGCTGAGTAAAGTTGGGGTGAGATAGCCAAGCAAATTAGAGTATATTTTGTTAACTATTATGTTGGCTTTGCCTTCGGAGACAAGTAAGTGTTATTGTTATGCATTAGCTCTGAACATTGCTGGGCGTTACGTCTTAGGTACCTGGCATAGCTGAAGAAGGCTTTGCAATTATCCTTAGCAGAGATGCTCATTCACAGTTTATAGTTACTTTGGGGGGATTTGATTTAGTTTCAGAGTTCCATAGCCTTGCTTATGAGACTAGTCATACTCATGCCATGTTTGTGAAAAGCAGGTTGAATATTTTTGAACCCCTAATTTTGACTTGAACCAGCTGGTCTAAGGAGTTTGTATTAATGAGGTCCAATAATCTGTGTGTATATTTATACAAGGTAGTGTATGCTTCCCAGTTAGAGGAGTGATAGTTGAGGTCTCCCAAGTGAATAGTATTAGGGTCAATAGAGAGAGATGCCAGTTTGTTTACATATACCTCTTGGGCTGAAGTTGAGCTGGAGTGGGTCTGGTAGTTGGCTTTGCTATGGTTTAAAATTCTATTTATCATGAAGAGGATATGGTGGATTTCAAGTTCATTGTCCAGGCTTATGAGTTTGAAGGTGTGATGGTTTCTTAGGAATTCAGACATGGCCCCACAAGTAATTACCTCAGTCTCCACAATGGGTGTGAAAGAATGGTAGGCCCTGAAATCCTGCACTGTGGAGATGCTATCTTTCTTCTTAAATCAAGTTTCAGTAACTACACAGATATCTATATTTTCAAAAGTTAACAATTCCTGTCAACTGTAAAATATCTTATTTAGTCTTCTAGACTGAGCATTTCTAACTTAGGTCTTGTCTTTGATCAGCTATGTAGGTAATCTAAAGAGACTGACATTGTATCAGTAGGATACTACGATGGAGGAAAATTCCTGACCAATATAAAGAAGTCATGAGGACAGAGATGCAGCCCAAAAATAACAAAGCAAATAGGGATTTGATCATGTCCTCCCAGGTTGATATATATTGGACCCCCTTAGAATGGCAGCAGTAGCTATGCCAATATTTGAAATCAGTTATCTTTTGTTTGTATTGTTTGTATTGTGAATTCTTTCTTGGCAAATGGTAGAATACTGCTCAATGCTAGTTTCACACCAATTTCAGATACATATTCTGAGAAATCCATCATGTCCCTCTTCATGTGATCCAATAAAGTATGTTCAGAAGTTATTCACTCCCATGTGTGCAATAACCATGTCATATGTGTACAAAGCATGAAGGGACTTGAGGTCTATATTGACAGAGTGGATCCTGGCACTTGAAAGGCCATTAACCATCATGCTGTCCTAGCTCACTCTGGTGAATAGTGCATCTATGTTTCTGACTATACAGTCATCTGTGACTAAGACATTACCAGATGTACTGTCTCATGGTTTCCAGGCACTGTCTTTAATTTTTTGTAATGTTTTAAATCAGTTGTAACCCATGGTTTGGGTGGCATAATGGTTAAGGTATTTAGATTATAAAGACGAGGTGCATGGTTTGATTCTCACACAATGGAAATAGCTAGGCTACAATTAGCTCACAAGGGCAGTTAGCCTAGTAATAATCTATGAACCTATGGACTAGGTTTTCCTTTGATTCTGCATAAGTAGGGCAGAGGTTTTATCATGCAGGAGTATAGTATGATGTAGGTGATATGGATTAGCCCTGAATTAAGCATGTTTTTTTAGAGGTATCAGAAAGCTGGATTATGGCTTGATAGTATAATTGCAGATGGTAGTTTGTTCACTTGGAGTGACCAGCTAATTACAATTACACAGTGGTCGCTAAGAGTATTTGGTAGCATTTAAATGGAATAAATTCTTTTTGGTATGTTAGTAAGATATATATTGTTGATTTACTGGTATGTTGGTTTGGTCTTGTGCCCTTTGACACTGCCAGTATATAATCAAAGTTGGAAGTAAACTGTAGGAGTGGATACTTTTGTGGTTCCTCCCATTAAATATTTATACTTCCCATTATAATGGTTTGACATCTATTGTCAGGAGGCACTGGAATACATCATTGCTGAAGGGCAGAGGAATATATATCATGGTGATGTATATGATAGATTGCCTCCCTAACTGTACCTGAATTAGAAAACAGTCAGTGTAGAACAGAGGAGGCATTATTCCTTGTTTAGATATACTCTTTTATCCATCAGTAAGCCATTCCTTTGCCATATTTTCTTATGTTTCTGCTGTGATAAAAGACTGTATATTTCTGAAAGACGGAGCTTGGGATAATCATTTCCTTTTAAGCCATATTTCTGATATTACAAGTTTAATGCTTTGGGATTTGGTTCACAGTTCAGATGGTGTCCATTTGTTATTGTTGTCATCAGGGATTTAGCTATCCAATTGTTAGGCCCTTCTGCTCTGATGTATGTGGCCCAGGGATAGTTTCCATGTTGATTACATGTCGAGTGTTCAGTAGTACAGGGTGTCCCATTGCATGTGTAGCTTTGGCACAGATTATAGATACTCCTTGTTTGAGAGGCACCTGATACAAAGCAGCTGGGATTTTCGGGAAAGTGGAGTTATGTATGTAGGGCATATGGACCACCAAGATATTAATGCTATTTCATAGTGTAATATGCTGGTATGATAATGGAAGTCAATGCACTAGCACAGGGAATTTGAGTAGTGTAAGGTGGAACAACAGTACAGACAGAAGAAGAATAATTGTTCCTATAGAAAGTTTGATGAACTGAATGCAAATGTAATAAATAGTAAGATCAGTGTGTGCTGCATTAAACCACTAATGAAATAAAGGAAAAGTGTTTATTAATGTCATAGAATAAGCCAGGTAACTGGTGGGGAATGAAAAGGATGTCAATGAATAAAATAAATCAGGCAGCTGATGGGCAGTAGAAAAGAAGACAAAGTGTCTGTTAAAGTTATAGAGCTAGGGATGTTGGGAGAATGTAGTCATTAGATTAGAGTAGGTATTGGTAGTAGCAGGCTTACCTAGCTGTGAATGAGTAAAAGTTGAAGATGGCTGAATATTGGTTGGCCCTTTCTCAGTACTGCAGCAGAATCTTTCTAGGTCTGCAGCATCCACAACCCCATGTAGTGTAACCTCATCTAACTAAACAAAGAAAACATATAGACAGTGGATGATAATTTTAAATTTAACTTGCATATACAAAATTGTATAAATAATTCTCCCCCAAAAACTATGAATGATTTACACAGCAAAAAATGTTCTCACCAGCACAGCTAAAACTACATTTGCCACTACTTATCTCCTCCCCTCACTAATTTTTGTCACTCCCATAATTACTGACCTTCAGGCATCACAAAAACAAATCTTGAACAACACTATAATAGTGGCTACATATGAAACAAATATTAATTCCAGAACCTAGCAGTGGATGACATAAAAAAGCTTACATTTGTTAGAACTACCCCATCAACTAACATTTACACACTTTCTCACCACCTATAAAATTATCCAGCATTCATCTGCTTATCCAGTGCTAAATACCATTCTACACAATTGATGTTCCCACTTGGTCATTAGAGTCCAGTTACTAAAATATCCTCTCTGTCAACAAATTTATCATATCTTCTGGGCATGGTCTTTACTTGTACAATGTTGCTTACCTGCATCCAGCAGATAAATACCCTCCCTCCAGTTTTTTAAAACTATTCTGAAAGACTTCCAAGCCAAAATTACTTAAACTGCTTTTTGCCAAACATACAGATGGGCATAGCTACTTTCAGAAGTCATACCGGTGAACCATATTTTAATTGTGTTGTGTGGAAGTTTTCTTTATGACACATTGACTATATAAGATGGGCATTATTTTTTTCCTACTTAACTTGAGAGACTTCATTAATTTGTCCATAGGGAAATTACACCCCTGGACAGCCACTGTGTTAAGCTGACAGTTATCTAGTGCCTCCTCTTGCTCTCTTTATATACTATCACCTAAAATTAATACTGTTGTCAACCTGCATGTGGGTATTTTTAGTATTATAATACATATTTTTTGTAACTATTCTCGGCAACTGATTATTGTAATACAAGGCGCAGGAGTCTATATAGCTTTGTTTATTGGTTTTATACTTTTATAGAAATAGGTTCTGTTAGTATTTCAGAAAACAGTCTGTGTTTAGTACTGTACCATATATGTCTAACTATAACACATTACTTGTCGCCTAGAACTGATAACAGTGCTGAAGACATAAATATTTTGTAGTATACACAATTTTGGGTTAAACTACTGTACTCTACTTACAAAAATCTGTGATAAACTGCTCTATTTTCTGAATGGTACTTACTCATTTACTTACTACAAAATGTGTCCACTATCCTGTACTTTCCAAACACCCCCCCCCAATGTCCTTACAAAGGTATTTTTGCCAAAGGGCCTCAGGGAACAGTGATGAAGGTAGGGACATATTTGTTTATATTTCCTTAATCTCTACATCTCTCCCTAATACTAAACACAGTTATAAGTTTAATTTTTCTCCCTTCTTCTAAAAAACATGTCTTAAGCTGCCTATTTTCTTCTCTTTCAGCTGTAGACAGTAAAACTAAATATTTGTATAGTGCATCACCATCCACCTTCCTGAAAACATTGATCATATCCTCAGTGAGACAAGTCATCTACAATCAAGACCCCCAGTGGAAAAGAACATTTGAAGTATCATTAACATTCAACACATAATCATAAGCTATTGATGTACTCAATATTTAATGCATCCATCTATCTTACAGTGTGCCCATTAATAAAGCGCTCCAGCCACTTCCACTAAAACTAAATCAATATAATTTTTCTTCCACCCAGCAGTTACCTAGCTAACAATATCCTGACAGTAAACAGTAGAAAATATATTGCTTAAGTATCACACTTCTAATACCTGATACTAGGTGAAAAAAAAATTACCCTTGTGTTACAGTCCCTAAAAAAAAACAAAACTTGTGTACAAATCAGTCTCCTAACTTAAATTGAGTTTAGAAAGATAGTTTACCTCAATATACTGGATAACATAGTACTGTCTTTTGCTAGGGTCTATGTTTAACTGTCAAATAACATTTCCATTGAACAGCTAAACATCGAAGCCTATCCACCTATTCATCGAACGTTCATTCAGTGAACATCAATTTTTCCACCAGGGAAAGTAACTAGTTATCCAACACTTCCGCATTTTACACAACGCAGCATTTGAAACCTACCCAGGTGGGGGACTATGCCCCCAATACCCCCACAACTCCCTAACTATATATACAAAGAAGAAGTTATACTGGCTAACATTTAGGATTTGAAAAAGGTATTACACCAAAAGTGCTTATCCGATTTATGAGCCAGTGTGTTTTATTTCATTTTATTTTATTATCATTCATTTTCATTAAAGTTTTCAAATGTTAAGTGTTTTTAAGTGGAATTGGTGGCAGAACCATTCGTTCTTGGAGGAACAATACAGAATAAGCTGAGGAGTAGCATGGTAATGTAAAGGCATGTACATATTATAGTTAGCAGGTAGTGGAGAAGTAAAGATCAAGAAGGAAAAAGAAGTTGCAGGACAAAAGGATATTTAGTGGTGGTGGAGTCTGAAAGCTAGTCAGGGTAGGTAGGAAAGAAATATGTTCTATAAAGAAAGATAGTCAGATTGTCCTAGTAACTTCCCTGGAATGTAAGAAATAAAGGGGTTTAAAAGGAAAGTCCATGAAAATCTAGTCAAAATAGGAAGATGTTAGTTTTTTTGGGTGGGGAGTAAAATATACAATATAGAATAGATAGGTGCTGTTAGGGAGGGGTGTGACTATGCATTAATATAGTGAAAAGCAGTATGTGAGGGAGAAAGGTAGTTTGGCATAGTGCTAAAAATGAAATTGAAATTGGGCATTAGGTAAAATGAAGCAGGAGTGTTTGTATGATAGTGGTAAGGTTGTTTGGGAAGCTTAGGGAATAGGAGTCACAAGTAAAATGCATATGTCGGAAGTATAATAGTAGAATAAGAAGGGGTGGGTGAGAACTGGGGGTAGGGCAGGGAAGCAAACATAATCAGATCAGGCAGACAAACAAAAAGAGGAGATGGAGTAGCAATAATGTTTAGAAACACCTTAGACATAATCAACATCTGAAGACTACCCCAAAATATCAAGTCACTGAAATTCTCATTACCCAACTCAGATTCAGTAACAGTTAATCTATCTGCCTAGTGGGACCATACATTCCCCCATGGAAACAATCTAGCCACAACTGAAGTTCATCTCTAGCTGTATCATAATATAAAAACATTGACCATTATATCAGGTGACATAAACATTGACTGGAAACAAGTAACAATACCAGACCTGACCTTAAATTATTCAGCTTCTCACAACTATTAAATATCACTGCCTGCCAGGGCCCACAAAATATCTAGCAAAGAAACCACACTAGATTGTATTCTTTCAAATAAGCCCCACGAAATCAATGTCACTGGAACCTTATAAGACAATATTAGTGTCCATCTACCCACCTACACTATAAGACATTGGCTAAACATTGAGAAGCATGTAACATAAAAACAAGGCTGTAATCTACAGGATTTGAATCCTGAATGGTTTATAACAATTCTAAATCAATTACTCATTTTAATCTTGTCTTTCCAACCATCCTAAATAAGCAGGCCTGACTCAGAAAACAAAGATTCAAATCCATTCCAGCACCCTGGCTAGCAAAGACAACTAATGAACTACTATTAAATAGAGACCAGGCCTGAAAAAAAATATACAAAAAATACAATTTAATTATCCTTACAGGATTACAGGTATTTCAAAAATATCAAAGAAAAAACTTAATGATGCGAACGAATATTTTACAAACCTACATAATATCCATCAATCTAATTTCAAACTGCTCTGACAGTCCTTAAAGTCACTGTTCGGCCCCATGCAACCCCCTACCCCCAACATACAACAACACCTAAATATCCATGTAATACAGCAACTCAATTAAACACACATTTTGCAAAGTTTATCTTATCATTGACCTAGCAAAACTACACTTCTTCCCTCACTATTCTACATCCCCTTACCAACAGCAAAGTACTCTATAAACTCCACAACAATAAAACATACCTACTAAAAATGAAGCCAACTACTTTTGGCAGCTGACAAATTACCAGCAGAGTACCTCAAAATTACAGTAGAAGCTATAGCATTCCCAGATTCCCTACTTATCAATAGATCCATAAAAGAAACCATGCCCCCAATATCTTGAAAATATAATACATCATACCGCTACATAAAGAAATTCTACTGTATTAACCAGCTACCATCCAATAGACATCCTCTACCCCTATCCAAGACATTAGAAAAATGTATCCAAAACCAGTCGATCAGATACCACACCAGCCATAACCTAGTCTCCTTGACTCAAAATGGCTTTCAGCCTATTCATAGCACCATTACTAACCTTTCAAACTTTACAAACACAATTAATCAACTCCAAACAAAGTTACCCGGTCTCAAAAGTGTTCCTAGACTTATATAAACCATTTGATACTGTCTCACATCAGAGACTCCTTCATGAACTAGCCTCCCTAGGCCTCAATACCCCATCACTAACCTATTTCCCTAGATACTTACCCGATAGGAAACAAGCTGTGAAATTGACAAAGAGATTATTCTAAATTTCTCACAGTCACTTTTGGTGTCCCTCAGAGATCAGTTGCAGGACCCCCACTTTTCAATATATTTATCAATAATCTACACTCTGACTGCTCTGGTATAATTATGTAGATGATGACACTTGCTTCTGCTCAGCAGAAATGCTAGTGTCCCACCAAGAAGACACCCAAAATGCATTTCTAGCCATAGAATCCTGGCTAGATAGCTCAGACTTGTACTTAAATGCTAAAAAAAACAACCAATGCTTTTCACTCTTAAAGAATGGTCAACTGAAAAAAAACATTTTCATAGCCTATCAGTCAAAAAATCCCAAAACAGGATATGTCATACGGGCAAAACTCATTGGAATAATGCCCAATGATGATATCAGATGAGATTAACACCTACTCCTTACCATAAAAAAAAAAATGGAAACAGGAACTAGGATCCCTCTACAGGGATCAGAAAGTAATCACTGATAACTGCAGAAAAAAATCATAGCACAAACATACCCACTTCTATTCAATCCCTACTCTATGCCTCACCCATCTGTATAAATATAAACTTAAAAAAATGTGCTACAAATAATCCTCAAGAAAACTCTCACCCATGCATAGCACTAAAAAGCCTTAGCTGGCTAGAAATTAAAAGAAAAAACACTGTAACTACCATTAGCTTATTACAGCCCATAAACTAATAAACTAAATACCTCCCCAGAAAATGTCCAGTTCTAAAAGGACTGCTGTAGCCCTATACAACTAACTGAGTCCTATGATCCAACAAAAAAAGCTTTTCATAAATCACAAAATCAAATAAATAATAGCACATGGGACTCACTATCCTCTAAAAAGGTAAAAAAAAAAAACTCTGGAACCAACTCCCCCTGAAATAAGACAGGTAGACATACTGCATGACTTCAAAACATCACTAAGGAAACACCTGCTAAATAATTTGCTGTAAGCATGCACTACCCCAGGCTACCCCCTGTACTCAAACTAAAATCCACCATCAAATTCCCTTTACTTAACCTTTCTGTACCCAAATCTCATGCATGTGGCTTTATATCTCTAAGAAATCTCACTGTATATTCTCCCACAACTATCATTTACACTATTTTTTACAGACTGCCACTCCACCCTCTACCTACCGGTTTCCTACAAAACTTCCTTTTCCCGGGTAACTACCAATACCTCTGTTTTCTTTAATAAAGGTTTATATAAGCTTTCTACCTCAATCTACATAGGTTTCACATAACTACTTGTCCTTGTAAGTTCTATCTCCTGCTAAATCCCTTGTTTCTTTTCCTACCCTTATCTGTACTTCCAGCTGAGAAGCACATTACATAATACATCCACTGTGTAACTGTTTGTCTGTGTAATTTCTCTATAACCAAACACCCCATGGGAAAAAAATGCATTTCCTTAAATGTATAGGCTAATGTGTGTTATATAATGTGCTCTAGATGCATTTTACAAAATGTCATTTTTTGTCTTTAACTGTAATTGCATAATGTGTGGCTCTTTTCTCCTCAGGCCTCCATTGAGAATGGGGCAAGCCCTAGTTGGAACTTTGCTGTAAACAAAGAGAAAACTAAATTAATTAATTAAACTCTGGCTTGTTCTTGTCAACTCTGGAATAAACTATACTAAATATAAACAAGTAATATGACTCCAAATGGATGGTAACGGGCCTAACATTTCTAATATCAATAACAGTTCTACACCTCCTACTAGTTCTAGTTCTGTGGTTCAATATTTAACTAGACCTGCTTTTCCTGCTGGACCTCAGAGTAATGGCAGCAATACCCAAGGTCATAACATTAGCAGAAGGGGAGATAACATTGCTTCTTCCTTTACTGACCAACTTCGACCTCAAGCAGTGTTCAGTTATGGAATTAATGGAAATGCATGTACGAGCACTTCATTTCTGATAAACTTACTGATTTAGATTATATGCTTATTAAAATAAAAAAGCTGCAAATGGACAATTTATATTTTGATGAGTGCATAAAACAGAAAATTGTCCCTAAGGGCCTACGAGTTTGGTTGTTTCCAACAGGCCTGATAGCTAATTCATCATTACATATTGAGGTCTTGGCACTGTTTGATAGATTTGGTCTGGAATATATGCAGCTAGTCAATAATGACAACAATAAAACAATAGACACTTTAACAAAAGAAGCTTGTGAGCTTGACAGTGTTATTACACAAGACCCACTGTTTTCTAGCAATGAATTTGAATATAATAGAATCTTTCGATCCATTGATGAACAAATTAATGTAATCAAAACTAGGAAAATTAAAAAATTGGGTTGAGATGAAAAGGCATATAAAACTCTCACAGCTTACCCTCCACCCCCACAATCTTAAGGATGGGGTTCAAGACTTTCCAATAACACCAGAACAGTGGCCGGTAACATTAACCAAGACATGGTGAACAAGGAGATTAGTTTTCCAGACAAAGAAGAGTATCCCCCACTAAGATGGTCGGAAAGGCTAATGAACCAACATAGGCCAAATTACAACCAACAAGGTACCAGTGTTCCAATGGCCAACAGAGGAGAGTCAGCAACTGATCGAACAGAGGCAGGAACAGGGGGGCATGGAGGGGGAGATAATTTTACCTGAAGCCTGTACCCCTACATCTTTTCAGTTACCAACTGTTAAAAGTGTCTCAAATAAATCAAATGACTTTAAGCTTTATAATTACTCTGACTTGGACTTAGATACATAGGGCTGTGACATGTTTGCTAAAGGTTTGACATTTATTCCCAGCAACAACATGAATCTTGTAGAGACTTTGGTTGATTTAAAACTTTTTGCATGTAAATTGAATTTTAAAATATTATTCCAAGATAATGCACATGTCATTGATCCATTCTGTGTTTCTAGTACATATAATCCACCAATTTATCTTGCCTTAATATTTGAAAAATTGTGCGAATTGGATATTAGGATGCTCTTTTCACGGAAAAATAGAAAAAAGAAATTTAATTTAGATAAATCTGAAAATCAAGAGCTTATTGTATTAACACAAACACTACGTTTCTGGATTGTAAAACCTGATAAAAGTGAGGGCATTGTAGTTCTCAACTACAATGACTATTTGGTAAGATGAAAGAAATATTGCCTGGGCATGCTTACCATCGTAGTTTCTTAAGTGAGTTGAACACTATGTATAGAAGAATTCATGGGTCACTGTATGACCTTTTTATTGAAGGGTCTATTATGATTGCTGAATTGAATTGTCTAACAGTAACTTATCCTAAGACACCAGTTATTTTGGTGTCCCTAAAACATACACAGATGTGGCCCAACCACCAAGGCGCCCTATAGTTGATGCTCATCATTCAGTTACTCACCCTATAGCAAAATTTCTTGATGAGAAACTTAAAAAACATATTTTAAGTGAACCTGACCTACGTAAAGATTCCTTGGACTTTCTAAAGAGAATGAATAATGCTGTCTTTGAGGAAGTCATGGTTTTATTACAATTGATGTAAAGGATCTCTATTCTGTTATATCCCATGATTTGGGGGAAGAATGGTTTTGTGACTACTTCAAAGGAAAAGGTCTTTTACAAGCTGATATCAATGTATTTGAAAAACTACTTGACATGGTACTTAAAAATCATTTTATACTCTTTGATAATGAATATTATCTTCAAGCTGAAGGTGTGGGTATGGGGTCCACATGTGGTGGCCTCTATGCCAACATCATAATGCTTGAATGGGAAAAACACCATCTTTTTAATGTCCCTTTTTTCAGTTTTGCCATGTCTATTTATGTTTTTTGGATGACATTTTTATCCTTTGGGAAGGACCTAGAGGGGAGGTGACAATTTTTTTAGAATATATTAATCAACCAAGCACCTTCCTATAATTTACTCACCATGCTAATGATAAAACAATTCCTTATTTGGATGTATTAATTACTAAGGATACTTTACATAATAGATTCATAGCAGATATCTTTAGAAAAGAGACATACTGTTATAGCTTCCTACACTTCGACAGCAACCATCCATTTACACAAAAAAAGAGCTGTACTTAACAACCGATTTGTGAGGGCTGCCAGGATGGTGAGTGTCTGGGATAGCTTTATTGCTGAGTGTGATAAAATAAAAAAAACATGCTTTTACAACATGGTTACCCTAAATAATTAATTGATGAAATCATGGGGGAAGTAGCTATAAAACGAAAAAAAAATGGGTATTTTATACCACAAATGGGTGGAACATTAAGTCAGCACACAAATAGGTTAGAGCACTCTTTGGATGTCCATTCCCAAAGTACATCCATGCAGATGGCTTTAGATCTAGGATCAGGACAAGAAAGGAGGCTTGATAGTCTCAATTATAATACAACTTTTATTAGCACTTTCTTCATGGATAGTTATCACATTAAGAATATTCTCTTGAAGAATTGGGGTTTATTAGAAAATGATAAGGAAGCCAGAAAAAGTGGGGGTAGTAACCCCATTTTTGTATATAGGAGGGGAGGTAACTCAAAGAACTATTTTGAGACACCCATTGTACAAAAGAAAAGGGGTTATATGTATAAATGCGGGAGCTGTAAATACTGCACCTACATTCTGGCAACAAATGAAGTTTCTATTAATGGTTTTCAACATAAATTTAAGGGGAAATTTTGCTGTAATACAGAAAGGGTAGTTTATTGTGCAATTTCCACACAGTGTAGCTGTTTTTATGTTTGAAAAAATGAGCATAACCTGAAGGAACTCATAGGTAAATATGTTAGAAATATCAGGGATCATAGTGAATTTAATGCCTTGCAAAACATGTTTCTAATTTTAATGGACATGACTTTAAGTTCACTGTCCTTGATATTTTACAGTTAAACAAAAGAGGGGGGACATGGCCAATTATTTTTGAAAAAATGGAATTAACCTGGCAGTTACATCTAAATGCACAATGTTGGCCAGGCTTAAATTAAACAATTTCTATTAGCAGTATTTTAAAACTGAAAGCTCTAAATAGATAGTGTGTAACATGTTGAGGGACAGAAAATTTGGTTTAAATGTTGCAAAACATCAGTGAACATTCCACACATTTTATATAGTTACATTTTTGTAACAATGTATCAAGTGGGAGATGGTACTGCATGTTATTTATTTTTAGGGAGGTGTGTGTTATCTTACTAGATTTTATAGGCTGAACATGTTTAAGCATTTGCTGAACAAAAACAGAATTGCTGTGTTCCTAATAATGTGTAAAAAAAAGTTTAATTTTTCAGTCTTTTTTTATATGTGCATTCAAAAGTAACTTTTAAATGTTCCTTGTAGTATAGATGATGAACATTTAGGCTTGAAATGTTACATTTTAGGGCATTGAATTTCAAGCTTTGTTTCTAAAAGGGTGTGTGTGCTTTTTTTCGCAATCTGATTGGTTGTAGTTAAATTTTGTGTTTTAACACACTTTTTAAGTTCTTATTTAGGGTATTTAAACCGGAATTTCTTTTTATGGAATTATCTGATGAAGTTCTTTAATTTTATTGGGACAAAAGTGTTTATGATTTGGGATTTTGTATATTGGATTTCAACATTATAGCTGGTGGTTTTTTCAATGTTAACGCTGAGGACGACTTTTTTTCCTGTGTGCTGTTCTTTAGTGGCATTTGTGGATTATCTATAAATATGAACAAGTACCTATTTGTACCTTACATCTCCTTACTCTTTCTTCTTTGCACACTTCCTCATTTGAGTCAATTTCTTACCCCTAACACCCTAGCTAAATATGCCATAACCCTGCTTTTTCCTTCTACTTCATATTGCAATTCTTGTTTGTATTAAACTAACTTACCTTTAAGTTTTCTAATTTAGTGTGACTGTTTAAATGGTAGATTCTTTATTTTTTTTTATTGCATTGTTTTTGAAGATTGCAAAATTATTGTTCTTAAAATCTTTTTTGTAAAACTTTGACGCTTGGAACTCCTCACATCTCTGCTGAAAATGGGTACCTCAGTCTGACTTTCCAGGTAATCAAATGTCAATAAATTTTATATATATATATATATATATATATATATATATATATATATATATATATATATATATATATATATATATAGTTAGCTTTCCAGAAGAATGTAAACAACTATTCTAAGAGCAACCAAACACTGCTAGTAGGTATAGATGGACTGATAAATGTATTATTAGTAACTCATAAAAAATATAGATAGAGTGAAATTTAATTATTATTAATAGAGCTCTGACTATGATTAGGAATATGAAAAGTCCGGTAAATGCCCCATACACCAAGCAATGACAAGGTGGCCCTCCGGCTGTGCTTGTTTTATGGTCTAACCTTCATTTTAGTCAGTTTTTGCCTAGTTTATGTCATCTTTGTACTCCTTGCACCTTTTTTGTAGGGTGGAAGGAATCTTCCTTGGTCTGCCCCCACTTAGTTGGTGTTACGCTAAAGGGATATGGGTAACAGGAAGAGGAGATGGGTGGGAATATTGTATTAGTTCAAAGGAATGTAAAGGAAGCACTATTTAACAATTTTCCTACCCAGTTTTATAATCTAGAGTGTTTTCAATTGATTCACAACACGATGGAAAGTGATAGGAAAGGCATGGCTTACTTGAAGCAGTACAACACAGCTCTTTGGTTTATCCACTGAACATGTGAGGCAATGACAATCCATTTCACTTTTGCATACTTCTGTAGTCATTCCTGCTTGGGAGCAATTGATTGGCTGACCCTGAGCTGATACCCCACAATGTCATATACTGTATCTGTACAGAAGTTGCTTTATCCATATCTTCTTTCACCTCACATAGTAGTTAAAATGTTTCTATTAGTAACTCAGATTTATGGATACTTCAAGAATAATACCGTATGGGGTGGACAATACAAGGTTTGGGGATACTAGAAGTTACAAAAGACTGAAAGAGAATAAAGAGTATTTTGTATATGAGTGAGTAGCTATGTTTGCCTTTCAAGAGAAATGGTGACCTGTAAGTTTACTACACCACTTGTAACCCACAGGAAGGCAGATGCATGATAAGCTTTCAAGGAGCAGTATTCTACACTGCATTACTTATTTTACCTTACCTCCTTTAAAGCAATAAATGCAAAATGTACCAAGGGAAGTACAGACAAAAACAAAGGAGGCATTAATAAGAACTGTAAGTCTAAAAGCACTGTTGGGTTAAATGATAATTCAAGATAGAGCAGAAAACAGAAACTGAAGAATTAAATTTTGCCCAAGGAACACAACCACTAACTATCAATGTAGTCTGTGCAGTGAAGTGGAACATGAAAAGTTTAATGAGTTTTGGAAGATGCCAGAATAATGTAGCATGTTCTGCATTATGTAGAGCACAACCTGTCTAATTTGTCGGTTTCTGCATATGAATATAGCTTATAGGTTCTTAAGTTCTCTGGTTCTCCATCTCCATCACTCTCTCTCTCCTTCTCTTCTCTTCTTTTCTTTTTTCAGTTTAATATTAATACATAGGTTGAAAACTTTAGGTCAGGAAAGATTAAAAGAGTTATACAGAGTTCAATGGATCTACAGTGATATGTGTTGGCTGTTTTGATTGTGATAATTATAACAATGTGTTATACATAATTTATAAACCTATCTTTTGTTCATAGTCCCCTTTTGTTTGTGATAACCCATCCTTAGTCTTTACCATTTTGAGTTTAAATTACATATATATATATATATATATATATATATATATATATATGTGAAAAAGTTAATTTATCTTCAATGGTGACCTTTTTTTTTCACAGTTCTTAAATACTGATAGCTATACAAAGGCTCACATCAATTGACATCTGGAACAGGAAGCTGCTTGCATCTGTGAATCTTAAATGGTTTATTATAATCAACTGAGTACTGAATATTTTAATTTATTTATTAATTTATTTTATTTTACATTTATTTACTGGGAAAGTCTAGTAGCAAAGCTCCTTGCAATGCAAAAAAAAAAAAAACATAATTTCACATGAAAAATAACCATAACCATGTGAGTAAGACAGTGCACTTAGTATTGGACAAAAACACATTGTTGCACATAACTAACATTTGTTTACATTCCAGGGTTGATGATGCAGAGTGTGACAAAGGATCTATATATTGCAATTGTATAACAGAATGTACATTTTAACTGGTTGAGATAGAGAATAAGAACTATAGTAGTTAGTAAAGATATATATATATATATATATATATATATATATATATATATATATATATATATATATATATATATATATATATATATAGAAACAACTTAGGCACTCATAGAAAGGGAGAACACCCCAAGCGTATCTCAAGTTTAGGTATACTGTGAAAGGCTAAGTAATTTTGTTAAGATAAAATTGTGAATATAGTAAGGGGGATAAAAAATAACACACTCACTATGCAGACTATTTATGTTGGTGCTAGCCAGGGTCGGAACATGTGCATATCCATGAGCTAGATAAATGGGATTTTAGGAAGTTTCTAAAGTTAACTTTATTGGCTGTGGATGTCATGTCTATAGGCATGGCATTCCAGATTTCTGCAATGTAGATGGAATACAGGGAGTCTCCAGAAGAGTTCTTACTTCTGGTTATGTTGATTAATTATTTTTTATTGGATTGTAGTAAATGATTGCTAGAATAATGGTTAAGTAGGCCTTGAAGAGCTGGAGTATTATCTTGATGGTAAAGTATTTGGTGGGCCATTTTAAGATGGTTAAGGGTAAGCAAATTGGGGAATTCTAACCAAGAGAGCTGTTTAATGGCCTGAAAGTGGTGAGATCTATAACCAGAATCAGTGGCAAACATTGCTAGCTTGTTATAACAGGTGTTCAGTTTGGTTAAGTCCAATTTATTGAGGTTTATGAATATGGAGGATGCATAAAAAAAGTGTGGAGACAAGGTGGGTTCTAGCAAAATGTATCTTAGTGTTATCGGTTAGGTATATTTTTTTAATCTGTATAGAGTTCCAAGTTTTTTGTGAACTTTTTTTATTGCTTGGGCTATGTGTAAATTGAACCTCATGTTGTGGTCAATGAGAACACCTAGGAGTTTGGGTTATGGGACTGGTATAATGGAAGTATTGTTACAAGAAATAAGCTTGAATGAAGGGATGGGATCAATGGCTTTTGCAGGTTGAAACAGCATCAGATTAGTTTTACTGGGCTTGAGTATGAGCTGTGCTTTGGATAGCCATAATTTCAACTGCAGTAAAGGAGTCCTGTGTTATATTTTGTAGTTGCTGGAGTGAAGGGGCAGAACAGATTAAGCTAGTGTCATCTGTATATTGAACCAAGGAGGCATGTAGGGTGGCAGTGTGAAGGTTGTTGGTAAATGTGGTAAAAAGTAGAGGACCAAGGATAGACCCTTGTGGAAAATGTAAAGTAACAGATGGAAGATGAGATAGGTTGCTTTGCCATTTTACAGCTTGATAGAGGCCAAATAAATAGTCCTGGAACCATGCAAGTGTGGAGTAGCTTAGACTATGTTAAGAAAGTACTGTTAAGAATTTATTATGAGAAACAATATTAAAAGCCTTTGAGAGAAAGATAGAAGAAACAGGTTTGCCTTTATTCCGGAGGTAAGCTCAAAGATAATCCACCAGGAAGTAATTTATTTTAGTAAGCACTTTCATTTTACTACATTGAGTAAAACTTCTCCAGACAAATGAGGAAAAAATCCCTAACACTTAAATACATGACACAACCTCTTATCAGAACTAATCAATTAAAAATTAAAGGGCAACACATCAAATGGATATACATCCATTAAAATACATCCATTAGTATACAAATTGATGGACTACATATTAAAACTAAAAAGTATATACTAAATACAAAGTAAAATACAACCATAAAGGACATACTATAAGGAACATACTATAAAAACAGTAAATATGATTAACATGTACATTCAAGCAAGTGGAAAGTGTATGGCAACCAGGGTCAAAAAAGGATAAAAATATTTAGAAATGTATTAATTTCATGTTATCAAAAGCCAAAAATCTTAATGCATTAATTATAAAACAACCCATAAAGTGTACCCAATACTTATAATACATACAAAACACACCTAAGAACCACACACTGTGAGAAATTAAAATTTAAAATTAAAAATGGAATTACGGTGGTGGTCACAATGTTAAAAATTAGAGTTATATTAAAGTTATATTTGGAGGCTCCTGTACTTAAGGACACAGGATAAGGAACACATGTCATTCAGACCCGGGGGGCTATAAGAGTTAACCCTTATTTGCCAAATACATTCACGTATTTCCAACAATAAATTGAAAGTTCCACCCCTAGGGTCATGCTACACCTGGTCTATAATTTGGAAACAAAAGCTATGTTTTGGGTGTTCCTGTACATGTTTTGCTAGTGCATTCTCAACCCTGGATTTTTTGATACTATACACATGCTCATAGACTCTGTCCCTGAGTCTTCAGTCTGTCTTACTGATGTAGAAACAGGGGCAGAGTCTACAAGCAGCCAAGTAAACAACACTCTTAGACAGGCAATTAAACCTTTTATTGATATAATACTTTTTGCCTCTTATAGTGAAAGTTTGCCCCGTTGACATATATTTACGTATTGTAAATATATCAATAGCAGTTGAGAAATCAGTAGCTGACTATTTTAATCTGGTAAAAATATTTGCTATTTAGTAACAACACATGTATTATTTATCAGCTACAGACTGAGGCCTAAGTAAGTCTGAGTATAAGTTAAAACTGAATTGCAATACTAATGAATAAGAAACTAACTGACTAATACTTTAGGTAATAGACAGAACCTATGTAACCTTGGATGCAAGTATACATGGGGATAAGTTATATATAATAATTCAATAGCCTTTAAACCATGAAATATCATATTAAAACATAAAATAATACTTGTAGTGGTGGAAGCTAATCTAGATGGACTAGTGCTGTGATAAAACAGTGTTGTTGTTAAGGCAGTAATGCTGGCAACACCTCCAACTGACCCAAAGAATTACTATCAAGCAGTAATCTAATAGACTAGTGCTGTGATAACAGTGTAGTTATATTGGCACTAATGCAACCTACAACTCACACTCACCAAAATAATTAAATATAATACACAACTCTCCCTCGGTCCTATTGCCAGCAAGAAGATATCTAGTAAGTGGAGGATGAAAACAAACTTGGAATAACTATGGTGGTCTAACAAAATATGAAAGTGAAACAGATTATTTTTAAAACTGGGAACATGAAATAGCATTTAGTTGAAACAGATACTGCCAGCAGCCTGAAACAGTAACGAAAGTTAAATATATCGGTCAATGCGAGAACTTTACATTTGCATCATATAAGTAATACCATCCATGGAACAATATAGAGTAAGGAAGTAACTATGCAATGTTTGTAAAAAACATTCAATACAGTTTACAATAGACATATAGACTTAATCTTACATGAACATACACCAGGGAGAAGAACAGCTGCAGTGGAAGACTAATATGCTGCCCAGGACTTTTAAAAGTTAGGATTTGCTGTTCCTGGATATTGTACAGGGGAGATGGAGGGGGAAGGGCAAGAACTGACCAATCAAATTGAGCAAGAAGATCCTGGTCACATTGTGGAATGTTTTGTTAAAAAAAAAAAATCAGAAAATTATTCATAGAGGTACATTTTTTATTAGTTATATTTTCAATACCCGTAGTTAATAAATATTGAACTAGTAATGGGTTTTAATCTATACTCTTTGGAACCTAGATGCTATATGAAAATAATAAACCACAGGCTCTATTTATTTATTTTCCATTTTTCTCTTTATCTTCCCTTGAGAATTTGGACAATGGGCTGTGCTTGCATGTGTCTGTTTAAACTTTGCAATCCAAATTAACTCTTATTTTAAATGATATCCTTTATTTTAATTACTTTATATGACTATACCTTTTTGAACTAAAAGAAAAGGGGGTAGAACACCTGGGAAGGGTTTAGCAGCTGTCATCCCTGGTAGTATGCACCCTTGCAGTATTGCAAGGTCATAACAGTGGAGAGTTTAAACACCTACATTAACTTAAAGCAAGTTCTTGCTTGAATCTCAGATTTCTGGTTCCAGTTTTTCAGAATAAAGTTACTCAGAGTAGGTGTGTGTGGGGGGGGGGGCAATGAAGACAAGATTTACTGAAAAATTAACTGAACATTCTGCTTCTGATGAAGTATATAAATAGTTATAAGTAAGGACACAGCCAAAAAAACGTAAACTAAATAGTGAGTAATTAAAAATATCTCACTGATACAGTTCAGTTGGATATATTTGATATTCCTCAGTCAGCACATATAAGACATCACAATGCTGGATTCAAAGTTTTTCTTCTCCAGACAACAATGTAATTAAAACAGAAACTTTAATCCAGTGTAACACAAGTAAAGGAACATGAAAAATATGAATCAAGCATTGTGCTGTGTAAAAAAGATAAACCTTATGTGTAATCTAAATAAAGTAATATCAAGTTTATTTATCAAAAGTCTGAGTCATGAAATAGAAATCTGATTTGAAAATATTAATAAATAAATCATAATTATATTCTTCAATTTTTTATCAGGCCATGCTTTTTTCATTTCTTTTGCATTCAAAAGCCTTCCATGAAATGAATGTTATTAAAAAGGAAAATTAAGGTGCATAACTCAAACTTTCAAGTGTCATTTAATTATAACTAAGTCATTAAGACTATATTTAAACATAATTACCCTTTCAGCCAAGTGAACAGCCTAAGAAGTTGGAAACCATTAGTATGAAATCAAAGATAATTGAGTGGAATTTTATACTATTTGCAGCAAAAATAAGAGGAAATGGTTTTATTTAAGAAGCACAGTGTGACATTGCTGCAAGTATGTCAGCTCAAAAATAACCTGCTTCTACCTTCACTTCTCAAAATATGAACCAGTTATACATGAAAGCCTGCCTTTAATTTTTACTTAATGACTCTGAAAGTTATCTTTAGCATTCAGCTTTACACAATATGATAAGCAATTTAACCCTGCCTTACCCTGCACAAATCCATGTTTCTGAGTTGAAGTGGACTCTTTCCCAAGCTCTGGTGAATTTTAATTTACTCACCCTGTTGAGTATTTTTAAGACTTCTATAAAATTGTTTCACTTTTTATTTATTTAAAAACATGGTTACTTCTACTGCAAAAATAAGCAGATCTGCATAACAACATCATTTCTATACAATGGCTCCAGGAAATATACTCCTGCAAGCTTTTAACAGTATTGCCAAAATAAGTGCTACAGGTGTATGCTACAACCCAGACTTGTATGTAAAGAGATAACAGAATATTGGAAGCCAGTCACAAGCAGATCACCTGTAACACATATCTTGAATTCTATTAACATTATCTAATTATTTAATTTCCTCAGTGATATATAGCAACGTATTCAAATTTCATTTAATTAGGCCAACAAAAACATATTTGCTTTCTGCTAGTTCAGTAACTAGCTTTTCTCTTTAATGATTTCATATAGAACATTAAGGATCCAACCAGAAGAAAAATAAATTGTCGTAATTGTCAAAATAGTTCCCCAAAAGGAATCATCGAGGTGAATTATATATGTCTGTACCTCTCAGTGCTAAACTCTTAGGAAGAGACATGCAATTGGATATGTAATTACCCAAAGACAGAAGTGAATCATCCTTAGTAAGGTATTAGAACTAAAAAGAAGCATGTATTAGTCTATGGCTGAATAATTAATTGCAACAATTACATTTAATGGCATTACCTTTGAACATGGATTTACAATGTTATTACTCATTATTTCATGCTACAGCAGGTAATTAAAATGTTAACCAATCCTGAATTCCTCTTTAGTCATTTTGATAATTTCAAGTACTTCTTTATTTGATTTACTTTTCAAATGACCAATATAGTAGCATGCCTTCAAGATTTGTAGAATGTTTACTAGTAAAACTGTATTAGGAAACTAATGAACAAACTACCAGGTTGATGGGCACAGTAATGGACTGATGAAAAACAGATGGAGGGAACCATACACGTTTCTTTTTGAATTTATGGAAGAAGAATATACTTTTATTACTTTATATAATTTGAGGGGACATCAAGAGAATATGTCTATCTTAATTGCCCATTAGGGTGTATCTAATGTATAGCTGCTGCCTCCTCACACCTACATTAGATCAGCTCCTTTCACTAACACATAACATTATAATGTTCACCTAATGGTCCATAAGCCAAAACACACTCTGGTAGGCTGTTGCAATATTTGTTTGACAAAGGATCAAAAGAAGTAGGCATTTTTCTGTTTAGAGTTTGTCATGAAATGCTGTGTCCACACACTGCATCATATCCTGTGTTGCTGTACCCAAAGAGACAGCATTAATGGGAATGGAGGGTAGCCTGGTTTCTTCTGTGCTTAAGATTCACTGAAGAAACCTAAGAATGTATCTTCTGATTGACCAAAGGACTATTTTGCTTTCTTTACTGATTTTCTTTGCCTTTATAAAGTCATTTTGTATGTGCACCACTTGGCTCATTTAACCAGAGAACTGTGTTTGGCAGTGCCTTGTACAAATGAAGATACTTAAAATCTCAGTTTTTCCTATAGAACCAACCTGTCACTTTTCTTTAGTACTTAATTGCATGATAAGTAACTGGATTAGGTGTAGAGTAGCACTGACCCATGAGTTTAAACTATAGGACCCCCTCCATTAACTGTAACACTTATGCATCCCAAAACATGTATGTTCAGAGATTTCTGGAGTTCATAAAATGCAAACTCACTGGACCAGCTAATCTGTACCTCAATGATGGGTAACAAAATCTCGGACCTGTTTCTGACCAATATGGGACAGCTCAGTACCCATTCCAGTTGTAACACTCTCCCTAGTCAAATCAAACCATAAGATAGCCATATTCACCATAAGATTGACGCCAGAAGCACATTCAGTGACATGCCATTCCTAAATTACAAAAATCCAAATCTATCAAAGCTGACTGATAATCTGGCAAAACTCTACATTTCCTGAGGATACTACTACTTACGCAAAATTATTCACTGTCAGTTTTTATCAGCAGGTAAAAAACTGCCTAGAAGCATCTATCCCCTCTGAAATAAATACAACATTAAGTTCAAGACAAGACTCTTATGGTTGAAACTCTAGTATAAACAGACTCTAAATAAAAGGAGAAAGCTGATTGCATGTAAAAACAAATCTAATTCTGCAAATGTCTGAAACACTTTTGCTAAGGCTAACAAAGAACTTTGAACACTGATTAAATCGACAAAAGCTACTTAAGAGCTAAAAGTAGCCACCAAGGAAAAAGATGACAACAAAGGCTTTTTAACTGTCACAAAACTCAGTAATAATGCTTAAAATTGTTGTGGGCTAATAGCAATAAACAATATCACATACTCAACGCCGGAAGATATATCCAATATATCAGAGAATATATTTAGCTCTAAATTCACTCCCCTTTTATCTCCCCATTTCCTAGACCTCTTTATCAGCATCTGAAAGCCCCCCTAAAATCTCTCAGGAATAAGTCTTCAAGGTACTTTCCCAGGCCAAGATGGGGCCAAATAACATAGCAGGATATCTACTGGTCAGCATGAAACATCACCTGTAAAAGCTACAGAATGTTTGCAGTAACAGCTTCCAAATAGGGTTTATACCAAATGAATGGAGGACTGTAACATTCTTCTGGCTTCACAAGGGTGCAACATCAACTGATCTGGGCAATTATAGATATATATGCCTGACCAGCCTCATATGTAAGGCTATAGAAAGCAGTATTATGAAGTTAATAAACAAAGACACAGGCAAACTACAAAATATTTACCTGAGTCAGTTTGGTTTTGACAAAGGCAGATCCTGCCTATTCAACTTAGTTGACTTCTTTGAGAAGGTCATTGAGGTAATGGATGAGGACAAAAATATTGACACAGCATATTTGGACTTTGCAAAGGCATTCTTTATCCTTCCCTTTCAGGCATAGTTAATAAACTCATCTGGCTAAATAGAAAACCCTACATAACTTATTGTATAGAAAACTGACAGACAAATGGAACCCAAGAAATTAGGGTGAGTGATTTTACCTCTACCAAAAGACCTGCCACTAGCAAAGTACCCCAGATCTTGGTCCTCAGGCCACTTCTTTTTGGGCTTCTATGTCTCAGAGGTCAATGCACATGATGAGGGCTAATGGCTGACAAAGTTTGCTGATGAATGTAAACTCAGTGACATCATAAACTTTTCAGAAGAAAACAAAATCATTTAGAAATGCCTGTCTCAAACAAGTAGCTAGTGACAAAAGCATGACCCAAAGTAAACACCAGAAAGTGTATAAATATATTCTTTAGCAAGAAAGATGTCCCCTGTAGCAATTGCATCAATAATACTCCTCTGACAATTTACCTAACTGTGAGGGACCTAAAAACATAAGTAGGAAATGAGCTGTCATGTGATTACCACATGTTGACTATTGTTAAAAAGTCTTTCTATAGAGCATTGCTTATTCACAATCTACAGAGGTTGTCAATACACTGTATTCCACTCTTATTAAACCAGTCATTGAATATAACGTCCTATTTGCCATTACCTACCCAAAAACATGATTCAACTTGAGAAACTATGTCTACTCACTAAGAAAATCAAGTGACTATATCAGAAAAGCTTCTCTGATTGCATCAAAGCCCTATCCCTCGACTCAGTGTCCTACAGGATGCTAAGGGGAGTTATCTGCCTTGCATTCAGAACCTCTACTGATATCATCCTTTCAGACCTTTTACAAATTAGTAAATCCAATAGTGGCAGAAATACCCACACTTGAGATATTATTCTCTATTACAACGTAAATAGAATGTGTTGGAGGGACAGACAGGTTTCACAGAGAATAACACTTTTCTAGAACTGTTTTCCTGTCCATGTGAAGTTAAATATGCCTCTTACTTTATTCAATCATAACCTAGATGCATGCAAAGCTTGATAAATGAGTATGGTGACATATATGTGCAAGATTCTGGCTCAGTTTCTTGTAAAGGGGGCAGTGTGGGAACTAGAATCAGATGAACAGATGTGATGTCATTCTATAGCCAGCACTGAAATTATTTTAGATATTAGTGACAGGTGTGATAGTGACACTCAGCGGTCTGTTTGTGAAACCTGATAAAGAAGGAGCACTCACCCACGTCATTTTGCCTTGCTCTAGTAAGTGAACAAGGGAACATCTATTCCTTGGTCAGTCAGGAAAATATAGTGAGATTAGTTAAGTATTGTTTTTCTGTATCTGTGTAAACCTTTCATCTTTGTTATGTTTAATATTTTCTGTGATTGAAACTCTGGTGTTTATTGTAAATAGATATTTAGTATTTTCATGTTCTTCTATTATTTATTAAATATATTTAAACTTTCCATTGTGATTGGTCCTTCTAGGAACTATTTAACCTTTGAGAGTATTTCTATTTATTTGGTGACACTGTGGCCACTCCTAAAAGATTTGCTGCATTGGTCAAGCACTAACATTTGTATTAGTATTACTTTTACTGAGCATAATTGGATACCCTGGTAAGAGCCTTATAGTAGCTGGCTTTGGAGTGCTCTGTTGGCAGTATCTACCTTATAGTCTGGGCAGAGGAGGCAAAGCTGGTAAATCTGTGCCAGCCTGTCCCTGGAGTTTGTGTGTGGTTTCACAGAGATGGTGGTGAAGTATATGACTTAGAACACTCAGCTGAGGACGACTCTACAGCTGTGTCAATGGGGAGTCTTATTTGGAGTCTGGAGAGAGACAGGGGCACTCATCCCCAGGACTGATTATGTTCCCTGTGTGCTCTTAGTGTGCTTGGTGCAGAGAGCTGCATCTGGAAATACTGTGTGTATCTAATTTTTGTTCAAGTGAAGATCCCTCACAGGTGTCAGTGGTGAGGATTGAGACTCTTTGATTACTGGCCCAGAGCAGGGATGTCAAATATTGGTGGCAGTGGTGGGATATTAGCTTATTACATCCAAGTGATGCTTCCAGGTGCATCTGCAGTTAACACCTACTGACGTTCCTAGACGTCAAATATTGCTTGTTCATATTTGCATCAATAATTCCAAAACCATGTGATGTTCAAGGTTTTAAAAGATTTCATATTAAAGCTTACACAATGGAAAACTCAACTGCATTAATATTTGACCTCTGTCTGGTCCAAGTAAAGATATAGTTTCTGTTGTTTTATGATATTAATTTACATGGATATAATTTTCACATTTTTCTAAATATTTCAAAAACCAAGTAACACAGACATAACTTCTTAGCCTCATATGAAAGCTCTCAGCTAGATGAATAAAATGCTGCTGACAGTATGTACTGCATGCAACTTGAGTGGTTACTGAGATATTTTAAGTTGCTTACAAAATATTATAAACAAAATGGTTACTGTGTTTACTGTTACTTATAAAATTCAGTTTAAGACCTAGAACCTAAAGAATACTAATACTATAAAAATAGTTTGTGCTGAAGGGTTTGCTGTTTATGCTTCTTTCATAACCCCTATGGTTCCAGGTATATGAACATTTGTTTGAAATATGGGGACATTATTTGATTCTGTAAAAAGGCTTAGGCTCCGCCCATTGGAAGTTACACTGCAAACTTCCTGAGATACATTGGAGTGCATGAATTAATTGAACTTTTGTAACCTGTAGGCAGTTGTCACTGAAGTTTCATTTTTACAATAGTGTTATTTATTTATTTATTTATTTATTTTTCTATTTATTTATTTATTTATTTTTTGGTTAATTTAGTTTAGTCAAGGATAGCAAACAAAGATGTCACCAGAGGATTATGGCAAGCTGACAAAGAACCAATTGGCCAAGGCGTGCAAAGCCAGAGGACTGGTGCATGCCAACCTTACTAAAGAGGAAATTATTTCAGCCTTAATCCCAGCTGTAGCATGGACCAGCAACCAAGAGGATAACCTGTCTAGCGATGGGGATTTGCAGCCCTCAGAAAAAGGGCCTTTTCCTCAGATGACTTAAAAACTCATCTGGAGTTAAAGAGACTTGAACTGGAGGCCATATTTTGGAATTAGGCTCACCAGAGATAGTGCAGCATTTGGAGGCTGAAGAAAAATGAGAAAAAAGTGGCAATATGAGAGGGAGATGCTGACCCTTCATGAGAGTAATGGAGGTAATGGGGCAGGGTATAACTGAACCCGAGAAGCAATATATGTCAGTAAATGTCTTCCACAGTTTACAGAGGGTGATCATTTTGATAGTTTTATTCATATATTTGAAAGAGAATATAAAAAGTATAATGTTGTACAAAGGCTTTGGGTATGGTTCCTGACCTCTTTATTCATAATAAAACTGTAAATGCTATTTCTAAACTGTCTGATACTGATTGTTTAAACTATGGTAAAGTTAAACAATGTTTATTGGAATGTTTTAAGTTAACACTTGAAGGTTACAGAAAAAAGCTTGTGAGGGTAGGCACAAAGCAGATGAAAGTGTATATGATTATATTACTGAGTAAAGCACTTATTTTCATAGATGGGTGGGAGAGTGTTAGGTCACCACTTCTGAAAGGCTGGCAGACCTTTTGGTTCAGCAACAAGCCCTTAGCACTTTGCGTGAGGACATGAGAATGTGGTTGGGAGACCATGAGTGTAACTTTGCAGATGAGCTGGGGAAAAAGTGGATCTCTACTTAGCAAGCAAGGCATCACTGAATAAGAAGGGGATACACAGTGCTGCACATGGCTACAAGGGAATCCACAGTGTGCAGCCTAAATCACCCAAGCAGAGTCCACCTGTAACAGGGGAAGCCACTGGTTCAGGTACATGACCAGGATCAAGGGTTAGATGTATTAAATGTAAACGGTTGGGCCATGTAGCTTACAGATGTCCACAGAAGCAAGGTGGGGAAAAAGTGGGGGAGCCAGCAAGTAAGAACAACAGTATGCCATTGGTAAGTTGTCTGCAGACTACAGGGGTACCAGGACATTCAATAATGTAAAGTTTTGGGATTTTCAACTCTACATTATGGTAATTCACTGTTTTAAAGTATATATATATATATATATATATATATATATATATATATATATATATATATATATATATATATATATATATATATATATATATATATATATATATATATATAATATACATACGAAGTGGAGATTCTGAAACTTGAGTAGGGCAATTATAGAATCATACCAATGAACAAGGAATGCAGAAAATATATTCTACCAAACAATACCTTGAATCGCACAATACTCAGCTGTTCCAGAACCAGAAACATAGGGACAAGAAGGGGAAAGTCAGGCATTTGGTATTGCCAGTCTTCAGTATGTCAGACATCACCATTCTACATCTGAACTTGTTCTGGTTGAGTTTCTGACATTTAGCCTTGTAATTGTAAACCTCTATGCATATATTGACATGTAACAATCACTGCCCATCTTCTGTTCTGTTAACTATACCTGCCATACTCCACAGTCTTTGCCCTTCCTTGACCATCACAGAAATTTTAAAAATAAATACATGGGTAAATATGTATATCTATCTATATATATGGAGAGAGATGCACGTATATATGGAAATATGTATAAATACACATATACATGGATTCACTTTATAATCTCGAAAGACCGACATCTCAAATTTTAGTATCTCAAGACTATAAAACCGAACATTCAAAATACCAAAACCGCAAAAGCGCGAAATTCAGAATTGCAAATTTTAAATGCACCCACCACCCCAAAAACAAACACACATACACCTTCCTCCTCACAATACAACAAATAAACAAAACACACACAAACACAACAACACAAATACATGCACCTACACTACATGTAAGCAGGGGGGCAAGTCCCCATGCACCCCTGTTACTTATATATACTAACTTTAATGTTGCACTAAAAAGACAAATACACTAAATCCACCACTACACATTCTACATTCCCCTCGCAAAAACACACATCACATACATACAGACATTAACACTCTCAAAACTTACAAACTCACACTCTTACCTACATACTGTAACCTACACCTACAACTTCACAATACATTCACACACACATTAAAATCACTATGTAAAACCATTAAAAAATAAACTCTTACCTGAACCTCCAGCTATCCATTAACACAGCGCACCAGCACAACCACTGATTCTACATTTCCGGATTCGTTCATGTGGACTTTCGCGCAACTAGGCCTTTGAGAATTTAGTCTCAAGATACTGAAATTCGAGATTTCAGTATTTCCAGATAGTGAAGTGCACACACACACACACACACACACACACACACACATATATATATATATATATATATATATATATATATATATATATATATATACTTACATATGTGCGTGTGCTTGTACAGTGAGGAAGTGATAGAAGAGATAGAAATTATGTATACACTTTTCAAGTGTTTCATAAGAGGTGGTCCTGGACAGTAATAATTATAACTTTTGTCATCTTCACAAAATGTGAAATATATGATTGATCTTGCACAATATTGCAAATAACTGTAATATGATTGTGAAAGAAAAGCACATGTGGCACTTTACCCACAAGAACACAGCTATTTGGCTTATACATTTTTTTGTCTGTTGCAGTTTACCAAAACTAATCTTCCTTTAGAGTACAATGCACACTATGGAAACTTTAATGTGCTAACACAGAGATGCTATTATATTAAATCAAAATGGTTAGCTATGGAATGTGAAAATAATATGTATAAAAATAGAAAGATAACTCTCTCTCTCTCTCTCTCTCTCTATATATATATATATATATATATATATATATATATATATATATATATATATATATATACACACACACACACACACACACACACACACACACACACACACACACACACACACATATATGGGTATAGTTCACATCACTTTACTTACCTTACAGTACTCTACACACTGCCACTACTGCTGGGAACACGCAGAACATCCACTATTTTACTTTAGATACTTCCCATAACAATGTAAAGAGACATACCTACATTTAAAAACACTACAACACTACTTACTACATGACAATTGGTATTTTGACAGTCATCACTGTTAGTTACAGAAATTATTTTTATTACACCATCACAGGTGAATGGAAATCCACATCATGTCTATGGGTTACAATTCAGTGAAATGAGATTCAGTGAAATGAGATTTCAGTAGGTGATGCGGAGTAGACGCATATGTGTATATATATATATATATATATATATATATATATATATATATATATATTCATATGGATCTAGTAGATCGAACATATTACAAGTTCGAACCACATATGGCCGAGACCATATGTTCGCACTTGTAATAGTTTGAACACTGAAGTAAAAAAAGAAAAAAACAACAAAAAACAAAATTAAATGTCTGTAGCGGGGGGGGGGGCTATGCCCCCATGCACCCCCACACCCCCTTACATAAATATACCAACTCTGAGATTGCGCTACATTGTGGAAAATTGAAATCTTCCCGTTCTGCACTGTACAGAGATGCCCAGTCCGATCGACCATACAAGTTTGAACATATGGTCTCGGCCATATAAGGTTCGAACTTATTATGTGTTCGATCTACTGAAGGAGACCCATATATATATATATATATATATATATATATATATATAGAGAGAGAGAGAGAGAGAGAGAGAGGGAGCAATGGAGAAACCAATATAGTTTCAATAGTTTCATGTATATTATCACACACACACATATATATATGCATATATATGTATGTATAGACACAGATAGATATAGATATATATACATGTAGATGCATAGAGAGAGAAAGAGTGAGAGAGAGATACACATTATTGTGACATACATACATACACTTACATGAACATAATCTGAGTCTTATTTTGCTATGCAATTAGTGATACTGAATTTTGCTGATAATGGTGGAAAGCTTAGTCATTTATTGCATGCATATAACAGATGGTCACGGACAGTAATAATTATAAATGTAGGTTTTTTTCACGACATACAAATATTTCATTTATATTATGAGTATTTTTACAAATAACTTGGTAAACAGCTAAATTAACTGCAATCTGATTGTGAAATACAGCAGGTGTGGGTACTGGAACCACAAGCTTTTGGATTTAAAGGTTATATGTTTTGTTTGTTGAGCTTACTTTGCCGTTTGCCACCATGGTTTCTCCTTTAGAGTAGTTTGAAAACTGAAACAAGATTAATGAACTCACAGAGACACACACTTTATATGACATGAGTGCACAACTGGTTTGCAGTGTCCTAAGTAATGGTCAAAACCAATTCAATAATGGCATTTAATTATGGATGCGTGCATTTGCAGTCTACCTCTGTTCAACTGACTATAATGGCATACCGCTTGTAATGTGGCTGAAAAATGTCAGAAGAACTGGGGATTGATCACAGTGTTTTACTGTTTAACTATACCAAGGGCCAAGGCATTCATTGCTGAGGCATTTTAGTAGCATTGAATTATTGTACTCTCATCCACATATATTAATGACACTTTTTTTCACTATCTAGTGTTTGTAATATGCTCACAAATAGCCAAAGATATATTAGCAAGAAATTACAGGTACATATACTGATGCATTTGAAATCCATTCCACATCACTTAGTATGGCCCTTACACTTGGATAATGCTGAATCATCCACAGCCTAACAACATATTGCACAAGTGAATGGCAAACAATACAGTAATACAAAATATAATACCAATACCAGTTTACTTCCTACTTCATTGCAGAAAATGAAAATATTTGCACAATCAACTTTTATTTCAGTAAGACTGCTGCAGTATAAATATAAATGAGGTAAACAGCCATATGTTGTGAAACTTCAAAATTTTATATGACACTACTGGTTTATAATATTATGACATGAAAGATGATACTGTGATACCACATTTACTGTACAAAAGACTGCACTATGTTCATCATATAATTCACAGTTATAGTAATAACGCATGAGAAGATTTCAAAAGCTTACATAAGAGTGGGTGGCTGAATCTTGTAATGATATAATGGTAGTAGTCTCTGCAGAATGGTCATAGCGAACACTGTCCTCACTGAGGAAACAACACTCACATTGTAATGTTTGGAAAAAGTGTGGCTATGTAACCAGTTAGTTGCTTTCAGGATGGAGTGTGCACTGACTCCCCCTATTGAGAGCAGTGCAGTGGTGGTTGCAGTGGCCTTATTGGAATGGAACATAACATGCCCATAGCTGGTCTTGCCATGAAATGAATAACAGAAGCAGAAGCAGATGCAGAGGGATAGTTATTTGCAAACTGGCCTCCCTCCCTGCTATTAACAATTGAAATGAACAACTGAAGTGAACAACTGATCAGATTTTCTAGTTTGATTTGTGCTGTGTAGACAAAATCTCTATTGCCTTTGCATAACTGAGTTGTCATATTTAGAAAGCACACAGTCTGTTAGGCATTTCTTCCAGTGGTATAGAATGTCCCTGATGTAGGTACTTATTTTGCCAGTCCTTTACAACATGTTTGATTTTTAAGATGAATGAAGAAGAAGCGTGCAGGATGGAGCAAGCATGGTGGAGCACTGACTGAACTTTGATCTCCCACCGGGGCCCATCCTCCTCTCACATCTGATGAAGATTTACAAACGAAAATGTATTGAAGGAAACTTTAAAATAAAACAAATTATTGGATATCTGTTAGGTAGGGCTTGGCTTTGTAGAGTGGGAGGAAAAATGTGCTTGGATAAGTCAGAGCCATTACTTTTTCCTGTCTCAGTCTAGAGGGTCCCAAGGATTTCATGTATGGTCAGCTTACCATTTCATCTTGCAATGGAATTTCTTACATTTTCATTGTGTCCATCTGTCTTGTCTTGAGCAGGCTGGTCAGCTCACTGTGGCATACTTTTGACTGTATCTAGAAGCTGTGAATGAAAAGCTTGCTTCACATATCCATCTACTCTAATCTCTTAATCATGTTTTCTGCAGGTGTTCTAAAGATAAGCTACTTATCCAACAGATCATTAATGAGTTCTGCTTTTACTCTGTCTGGCAGGCCATGCATGTCTCCTTAACACTGAACCCACAGCTGTTGCCATTATCATAGCAATATTAAACAAAGTGCTAAGCACCCTGAGTAGAGATGCTGCATAAGTCAAACACTTTCCCTTTCAGGTCTTTCGTCTTCTGTCCCCCATCTCTGTTAGCTATTAAGAGACTGCAAGAAGTTCAGCATGTAGGTCTAGCAAATAAGGACTTTGAATACTAGAGTAGCAGAGGTGTGTGCCTTCTTACCAAATCTATCAAGAATATTGCTTTCTTTGTCATTAGAAATGAATCCATAGTGAAAACCACAATACTTTTCCAAAAATCTATGTAAACTGCAGTTGCATCTGACTGTTTTTTTTAAAGGCACACATAAAAGTCACTGACATTGTATAGGTAGTCAGACTTCATAGGAGCAGGGAGATGAAAATCTGGATCCAAGAATGCATTAGCAAAAGTATCTTCAATAGATTCCATGACTTTGTTTATTGTTAATTGAATGGATTGTGACAGGCCCATTACCTCCCTGTACTTTATCTGGGTCTGGGAAAATTCCTTATCTTCCCATCAATACTGTCCCTCATTCTGTGAAGGGTTTTCCCAAATGAAACATTCTCAGGGAGAAATGCAGATGATAAGGTATCATTTCTTAATGTGAGAATCATAGAATGAAAGTGAGGACATTTGGTCTGCCTGGGCCAATTCATTTGCTTCTGAGACAGTGGTCTCAGAATCCACAAGGGGCAAGGATTCCCTTTTCCATTTTAGAGAAAGTACTCTCAGCCCTGATTCTTCTTCCAGAGATTGACTATCTGAATCTCAGAAATTCTGTAAAGTCCAATGAAAAACTGCTGTTGTTAAGCTTATGATGAGGAAAAAAGAAATCCCATCCAGCTCAGGTTCTAGTAAGCTGGTAGATATCCATTTTTGATTGGATTGTCTTGCCTTCTGTTTGGAAGTAGGAAGTGGCTTTGAGGACTTGGATTATGATTCACTTGAAACCTCGATCTGAGCATGCTAACATCCGTATGGTCTAAAAATATGGCAACATCACCCACACGCACTAGCTAATTATAAACTGGGTGTTGGAATTAGAGATGAGAGGAGAAGCCCCTGAACTGTCCAATGGCAGGGTGGATTTTTGTATGGAGGACATAGCTACATCCAGAAGCATGGAAGCCTTCAGAAGAGTTGTTCTAGAGGCCTCAGAAGAACCAAATGCCAGATATGAGTGCTGAAATGGTGCCTTAGTGAACCTAACATCCACAAGCCCATGGAGGCCTTTGGAGTGCAATGGACTATGTCCAATTTCTTAGTATTTCTTTTCAGTGGAAAGCTATGCTGAGTACTTTTTTTTTTTTTTTTGTGTGTGACATCAGGTAGTAGATCCAGTTGATGCCATGGTGGTCTGAGATCATACACACAGCTTCTCCTAAGCTAAGTAGTCTCAGAGAGATCTTGATCCCCATTTGTCCTCTCTTCATACCTGGAATAATGGGAAGAGTTCAGTATGCTGAGCTTTGTCCCTAGGAAAAATATACAACTACAGTGGAAATCTTTATTGGAGCTTTGTTTCCTACAGTCAGCAGAACTACAGATGTTTTCTCCATAATGTGACATCTAGTTCTGATACCAGAAAGCTATAACAGGCTACTATACAACAAACAGCAAACTATAGAGCCTATTTTTTACAGTGGTGCATTTATTGGAGTTGTGAATTTTAGACTACACCAAGGGATTGACCACACAACTACTACACCTTCAGTCTTGAGTGAACAGTAGGAAGAAGAAGTCATGAAGATCTAGGTTAATGTTCGTCTTATGCCTCCAACTTCCTAATGTCTAAGTGAGAGAGAATCTGCACATCCAGGAGGTAGAAGCGTCTAAAGTTCTGAAACTCAAGATGGCCATTAACATTTCTGAATCACAAGTTCCCATGAGTCATTACTGCAACAGCGAATCATCCGTTGACCACCAGAGTCTACTAGAATAGTGGCACATGATGCAATGCGATCTATAAGAGGCAATTAAATATTGCTTAAGATGCAGAATAGGAAATCATTTTAAATGCAATAATATGGATACAGAACATACCATAAGGTGTCATAATGAAATGCAACAGACACAAAAAGACATGCTGGTTCTCTAAATATATAAACCAACCAAGCATAAGGTCAACCTGTTGTAACCATATATATCTCTTATATGTAGGCAAAAGAAACAAGTGAGTTATAGTGCAGGACATCTTTTATTAGGATGTGTTATTTATATCAAAAGACTGGCTAGTAAGCTAGAGTGGATTACTTCTATATGATCTAATGTAATAAGGATTTTTTTTTTTTATTTTATTCATTTATTTTATTTGTTTACATGGTAAATGAGGTGGTTCTTGGACAGTTTTCAGCCACAACTCAGGACAAAAGGCAATATAATCCTTAAAAGGTTATATTTTGCATTTTTTGACAAACAGAAAAACAAACATTTTACTGGTTATACTTTTTTTTACTGATCTGGGCCTTCACTTCCCCAATGACATCATCTAGATATGAAACTGATCCTCTCATTGGTCTCAGAGGGCAAAGCCTATCAGCCCACTGATTGCCCTGGGAGGAGAAATTCTGATAACAAGAGCAGTGCTGTTATCTGCATGGCATATTTTCAGTGCTCTTGCATCCTTCAGGAAGCTTGCTACTATATATCATCCCAATGGCAGTGTGAGCATTGTTAGGTCAATTAATGGCTAATATGTCTGTAGTTCTGCAGATGTCAAAATGCAGTTATTCACAAATGCCTCCTTCACACTAGGATGGATGAGCTGGCATCAGACAATAACTCCCATTTTCTTTAAGACGTACCTCCAGCTCCTGTGCTGCTAGTCAAACATGGGTTATCTAGGTCATAGTCATGGCTTTATCCCTCAATGCCACAGTTAAAGGTACAAATTATAAGTTCAAATTATTTTTATGTCCGTTTTTATCATTGATCAAGTGCTGAAATGGTTAAAGGTTTGCAGTGTAACTTTTGACAACAGTTTTGACAGATATAATACACAAGGCATTTCAGTATTTACAATATTTGCAGTTTTCCATTTCATACGTATCAGTTTACATAATCACAATTACAACTGGGGACTAATAAAGTTTATAAGTAAGACTAAATAAGATGGATAACTAGAATGTTTTGTTTGAAACAAGTTTACTAATAATGGCTAGTTCAGATTGGTTTAATATATGGCTTAGACCACCAGATGCAAATGAGTATTGCAGAATAATAGTAAGGTCAAGTACGAATATAATTTATTTAGTTTAGAAGTAAATCACATTACTAAAAGTGAGTGAACAGGGAAGGACCACCCATTACTAAAGCTGCATTTGTTAGTCTCTTATCCATCAGCTCTAAAATAATCAATTGCTTCCCTTATACAGTTAATTAGCACAGTCCTAATGTTTGATTAGTCAGTTTTATTTCTGATATCCTACAAAGTTATAATTTGCTGGGGTTTCTTTTCTCAAAATCTTCTGTATTGCTAATATA
>NC_056731.1:1022243846-1022338846 GCF_019279795.1 Protopterus annectens | reverse complement strand
TGGAGCCTATACTCAACAGCCTTTTTATCATTGTGTTTTTCAGTTTTTATTGCTGTGGAGGTTTCTGGTGCCTAGCCTTTTGTGTTTTTTTGCTAATTTTATATTTTATTTATTTTTTCCTTCCTTGACCAAATAAGTGATAAAATAAAATGACTGTTACACATATATTTTTGAAATGATTGTGGAAGAGACAATTTACATCTTATAAACTATTACATGGATAATTTTGAAATGACTGTGATATTTTGCACTTTTGTCCAATATTATTTTTGGCTTTGCCCAAACTTTTTGACCAAATAATAGTCTGCAATGCCCTCTGAATGCCATCTGTGCAGTGGTGATTTAATCTTTCCTGAATGTGCTTGCAAAGTATTACAAGTCCGACATAGGCATGGAGCTACAGTGATTAAAGGCATGTTCCATTACAACTGGCCAGGATATAAAACTGAGAGATCTTACCCTAATTTGCATCTCAAAGTAATAATGGTTATAGATAGCAGAAAGAGCTACATGGAAAAACAATTATATTCCAGAGTTGCAGAAATTAAATATTTCTTGTAATGTACATTGCTATTAATTCATAGAAGCAATACAGTTTTACATACTTATTCCTCACATGTTTCTATGCACAAATGTATTAATAGTTTCACTGTAATGCACAAAGTTGGCTACTAGAGTTATTATACAGACCATCTTGATATTTCAATGAACAATGGATATGGTTTGGAACTTTGTGAATTAAGCAATGGGGGAGAAACTGCAAAGAAGAAGAAAAAGAACATGGCAACTGTAAAAAAAATGTAAGAAGAGGGAGTGCATGACTCCTGTAGTGAGGGACAAGTGAAGTGTGGGTAGTCTTGCTTGCTTTAAACATTTCTTAGGTACAAGCTAGATTTAATTTCTTTACAGGATAGCTACAACTTGCTATTCGTATTTACATAATTACAAAAACTGATCAGTTGTCTAAGCAGTTTTATACCTTTTAAATGCATAGAGGAGTTGCTAATTTGCAATGGAGTTGAATGTCTTTGGACAAGAAGTGAAAACTGAACCATCCTTTGTCCAAGAAAGACAAGGATTTGCATGTTTTCCTTATGTGCTCCAGCAGCTTTTTTCTAAAATCTGGGTGTTCTGTTTTATTTCTGAGGTCTGTGTTTAGGTGGTTCCGGTTAATAGGAGCAGTTTTAGTGAAGCCACTTTCTTAGTCTGAATTTCCAAAGTAAAGGTGTGTGTGTGGGGTGGGGGGGGGTTATGTAGGTTCAAGTTATTATGTGTCTGTTAGGTGAGAGAATAGGATGAGATTTTTACTAATATCCTAAGACATTGGCAGAAATGATTATGTAAAATTTTAAAAGTGAGGATAAAAGAAGAATAGAATAAGTTGTTACTAGAAGACATTTGGACTTTATAGATTTTAGAAATGGTGCTCCAGCTGAGGGGAGAGGTTGATAAATATGGATATAGAATTAACTGTTGTTTGAATTTTTTTGTGTACATGGAAATTATTGGGAAAGTATACTGAAGTCTAGGTATGAAAGCATTCTTAAACAAAGCTTGTCTGGCTTTTGTGAGGTGTTTGGAAATGGAGAAGGTGCCTTAAGGTGATTTGAAAATTTTGAGATGGTAGAGTTAGTGTGGGTTTTGAATAATGGAGTATACTCTAAGATTAGGCCAAGATATTTATATTTATCCACTGAATAAATTATCCCATTGATGGGTTAATGTATCTTTTTTTGTTTATATGGTGGTTGTGTGATATTGTTAGCTTGTGCTGGGTGCCAAAGAACATAGTTGCTGTTTTGCTCTCAGTTAGAATAAAACTTTTTTGTAAATCATTTTCAGGGAGACAAGAAATCATTTTGAAAAACAGTTTGGACACCTGAGGAGGATGGACCACATCTTGAAAATGTACGTTTTCAACATGAAGGGTGGTGTTAAGGAGAGACAGCTGCAGTTATGCATTTAAAAATAGAGAGAATAGTATGGGATTAAGTACTAACCCCTGTGGTACTCTGGCTGAGAAGATTCTTGTTCTAATCGATAATATATCTTTCTGTACTGTAAAATTTCTCTTTGTTAAACAGGTTTTAAACCAGTTGACTGCATTGTCAGCAAATCCTAGGGTGTCAAGTCGTTGTGTTAGTATTTACTGAACTACACTTTTAATGACTTTGTAGAGGTCAATGAAGATAGATGGAGTCAACCACCCCCTTCTTCGTAATATTGAATATTTCAACTGCTATGATGTATATACAATTAATTTTATTTATTTTATTTTATTTTATTTTACATTTGTTTACTGGGAAAGTTAGACTGGAACAAAGTCCATTTACAGCAGATGTCCGGGGAGAAAAGCTCCATAACATAACAGTACAAATGCAACAAATGACAAAAAAAATTCTTTACAGATGCATATGTCCAATCAGAGCTCCATCTCTTTATATATGACAAACACATAATCCATGAATGACAGAAAATTTCTATACAGTGGCATATATACAATCAAGGATATTTTTTGTACCTTAGTTTGATTTGAGCAAGCTTGGTATATAGATAGCAAAACTTTGAATTCCCTATTGGTAGTACAAACCATAAAAATTAAGGAATGGAATCTGGAAAATAATGCTATTTGGGAGATATGTCATAGCGTGAGAAATAGTTTGTAGGATAGTAGTTCCTGATAGGGAGTATTTGAGTAGTACAGAATAGTTGAGGTAAGCAGTGAGGAGATGAGGTGTGGCAAGTTAGGAGGATAGTAGAAAAGATTTTATGTGATACAGGGACAGAGCCATGATTGCAAGAGGTGTGACTTTAGTAATGTCTTGAAAAGTGAGATGGATGGTGCAGAGGAGATACTTTGGGGGAGGTTATTCCATTCCATAGCAATGATGTGGGAGAACAGACTCTTCCCTGCAGTGTTATTGGCTTTGGTTATGCAGAGCAGGGTTTTGTTGGATGAGCGTAGAGAGCGATTTGCAGAATATTGGTTTAGAAGTTGGTTTAGGGCTGGGGTTTTCTGAGGGTTCCTTATTATGTTGAAGGTGAGGACTAATTGGTGATAGCTAATTAGCTGAGGGAGTTCTATCCACGATAGTTGCTTCAGGGCAAGACAGTGATGACTTCTAATGGTGGAGTTGTTAGCGAATTTTGCAATTTTATTGCAACATGACTATAGTTTGTTTAGGTCTGTTTTCCTGATATGAATTAGGATTGGTGATGCATACATTAGAGTAGACAAGAGGTGGGTTTGGGCTAAGGAGATTTTAGCTTGGTCTAATAGGAACTGCTTGTGTTTGTATAGAGTTCCTAATTTCTTATGTACCTTTGTGATGGTTTGTGAGATATGGACATTAAAGTTTAGATTGTTATCTATTTCAGCCCAGAGCAGCTTAGTGTGAGGGGAAGGGGAGATTGTGGTCCCGTTTTAGAGGTGATAGTGAAGGTAGGAGGTGTGGATTTGGATTTATTGGTGGTAAAAATGAGTAATTTGGTCTTGGGGTTTAGAATGAGTTGGATATTGGTAATCCATTGTTCCATGGAGCAGAAGGATTCTTGGGTAAGCTTTTGAAGAGTGGTTATGAATGGGGCTGAACAGATTAGGGTGAAGTCATCTGCGTACTGTATAAGTGATGCATGAAGGGTGGAAGTATGTAGTTTGTTAGTGAAAATGGTGAATAGTAGAGGACCCAGTATTGATCCTTGTGGGACTCCTATAGTAGTTGGTAATAGAGGAGATAGTGTACTTTGCCATTTAACTGATTGTTTTCTGTCAGAGAGATAGCTTCTAAACCATGAAGTAGTAGAGGGGCGAAGGATAAGTTTGTCAGAGTGTCTAAGAGTAGGTTATGGGAAACCATATCAAATGCTTTTGATAGATCTAGGAATATGGCTGAGACGAATTTGTTGTTTCTTAGATGGTTAGTCTGATTGGTAAAGGAGAGTAGAGCAGTGGTTGTGCTATGGTTTGGGCAGAAACCATGCTGTGTGGGGAGAGGAGGTTATGTGAGGATAAGAAGTGCATTACCTGGGTGTCAATACATTTCTCCAGAAGCTTGGAAAGGGGAACAAGATAGCAATTGGCCAGTAGTTTGATAGTTCATAGGAGTTTCCCCCTTTGTGAGGGGGAATTATATGTGACACTTTCCATAGATGAGGTACATAGGTTTCTTGTATAGAGTGGTTTATAAGAATTGAGATAGGGTAGGCTAGTGATTCTGCAGCTAATTTTAGAAAATTTGTGGGTAAACCATCTGCTGCAAGTGTGGTGGGTTTTAATTTAGAGAGTAGCTTTTTAACTGAAGAGGTTGGTACAGGTGTGAGTGTGAAGGTGGGTATGTTAGTTTGTTCTACAGTTGGGGTGGTTTTAGTGTTCTTGTTGAATAGTTGGATAGATAGTGCGAGGATAGATTCTGTGAAGTGATAGTTGAATTCTGAAACTATGCTATCATTATCAGAATTGTTGTTGGGAGATGGGGTGGTGGTTTTGCCCAGTTTTAGAAGGGTACTGATGGCCTGTCAGAACATTTGGAGGTTTCTAGAGTGCTTGTTTTGGATGTCTAAGAAGTAGTTCTTTTTATCTACTTTTGTTTGGGTTTTGGCCTTATTTCGTAGTTCTTGATATTTCTGTCTGTCTTGGATAGTGTTATTCTTTTTCCAGTTTTTCCAGGCATTGTCTCCGGCTTTTATTAAGGCTTTTGCTGTCCTATTTAGGGGCATAGTTAACTTTAGTCCTGAGTTTCCTGATGGGAGCTAGTATATTTAGCATATTCATAAAAGTAGTATTAAAAAAATCAACTGTCTTGTCTAAAGGTAGAGTTTTAATGGATTCCAGTCCTGTTGCTGGAGCATACTGTTAAGAGTTTGTGAATTGACTTTGTGCAAATCCCTAGTCTCCTTGAATAGCATGGGTTTGGGTATTTTTGCCGGTTTACGAAGGAGGAATGTGAGGCAGTGGTCACACAATGTATCAGGTAAGAAGCCCACATGATAATTTTCTGTGGGGATATTAACTAGTGTCCAATCTAGAATGGAGGTTCTATTGGATTTTTTTGTCTACTCTGGTGGGTTCTTGGATTAGTTGTGAGAATCCAAATAAATTAATATGGTTTGAGTGGTTATTGGAGCTGTAGTTGTGTCCACTGTGAAAGCCATGTTGCAAATTTGTTAGGGGACCATATTTGCTAACATTTTATAAGCCTGCTTATAAAAGAGCTTCTCAGTTTTCTTCCTGACTGGGTAGAGAATTGGCATGGGTTGCTATTCTCTTATACACTGGCAATGACAATTTACACAGATCTCTCTTCCCTGATCCTTCTTTCGTTCTTTCTCTGTCTCTCTTTCTTTTCCCCATTACTATATGTTGGTGACTTACCTTGACATCTTCTTCCCTACCACCACATAGACCTAAATTGTCTAAAGACACACACACACACATTTACATTATTTTTTTTTCTTTTCTATTTGCTGTGTCTTCTGAGATGAAAGAATTTAAATCTGCCACAATATTCTGAATCAGACTGTAAAGGAACAGTGAGCTACGGTTAAGCCTCATAAAACCTGCAGAAGGCAAACTAAAAATATGCAATTGAATTTGCAATTTGTGTTTTTCAAGGCTTGGAAGATAAAAGAACTTGCAAACTATTTTGAAAAATTTAATAAAGGGTATATGAAAAGTTTAACTGAAGTTTGTAAATGCCTTCTGTTGGGATATATATCAATATGCATAACATATGAAATGTACATTGAACATGTGAAGCAGAAGCAGCAATTGCTCAGTCCTGCCATTATAAAAAAATAGTTACTATTCCCATTTGAGGAAGCTAAAAGCTGTAAAAATGTGCAAGTGAAAAATTGTAAGGAGAAATTTTTCTAAGAGAAGGGAAACAAATTTACTTGTAAGCAAATACGAAACTCTGCTTAACTATATCTGAGGTTTCATTATGGGGAGGCATAATCCAAAGAGCTCAATGAACAACCAGTCAGGGGAAAAGTGCTATCTCTCTCTGCTTGTTATGTACAGACCTGTGAATTTGCCTATGCACTTATATATCTGCCTGTGATGTGTTCCAGAACTACAGCCAATGCAGCTTAAGACTCAGTCACTTATTGCTCAGAGATAGCTAGAAGGCTTACTGTACAGATGTTTTCTTTCTTGTAATATGTTTGTTTAAAGTGAATATGCTCTGTTTTCTTTGTACAGTGTTTCTCTGCATATTTAACTGTTAACTGTTAACAGTACTGCTTAATCTGTTATTACTACACACTTTTTCTATTTACTGCGTTTTTACATGCTTGTGGCTTGTTGTCTGTTTGCTTAATTATAATATTACAAAAGGGCATTTGTTGTTAATTCATGACAAACTGCTGGCATCTACCACCATCTATCCAGACTACTCTGTTACACCAGTTATTCATGTTTATAACTATTTAGCTTTTTGTCAAGAGGAGAAATGGTAATTGGAAATTCCCCAATAATGTAATCTGGTGGTGTGGAAGTTTACTATCTTGAGTGAGAACAGACAGCTGTAGCTTTGGAAAAGAAATATCACATAATTCAATTTGAATTAATAAGTTTGTGTTTGTATGGGGGGGGTGCTGTAAGGGTTTATTCAAATTATAGATACTGTAGGAAAATGTGAATTGGAAGGTAATTAAATACAAATAGGGTGGTAAGAAAGAGGTATGGCAAGATAGGCTGGCAACTAAGCGGACAATCGAACCCGGGTAACCTGACCCATATTCAATTCTTTTATTTCTCTATGCTACTACAGCAGTTCACCTTTAGCACATAACTCACTGGTGTTAGATCCAGGTACTCATCGTGAAGCCTATTCTTGGCACTGGATGGTGTATTAACATACCCGAGAAACAGTGCATATCTTCTGCTTGCTCTTGTGGCCAAGCTGCAGTTAGTGAGTTGCTTAGTGATACATATTTAAGTACTTTTTATATTTAATTTGTTTATTCCCAGTAGTATGATATGAAAGACCATAGCCTTAGGGATTATCAGAGCATACATTCATAATATACTTTATTTTTGTACAGTGGAGAAGATCCAAGGACTGTAGCAACTGTGCTTCATACAGCACAACTTGCAACTGCCTGCCTCTCTCTTCCATTAGGCGATACATTGAAAATGACCCTATATTTTGCATCATCTCACATAAGCCCATGTTTTTTTTTAATTATAATGTCTGCTGAAAAATAATTTATTAACCAGTGCTTGCAAGAATAGATATACTATTTTTCATATATGTGGAGGCTCACTTCTTTTCAGTTTTGAAACTATTTCTTGCTATATCCATACTTGTGGTCAGGATGTTCCCTCCCTTTTTCACACCATTTATATTCTACATTTTCTTCCTCTTCTTCTTCTGTTTTTCAGTGTGATTTACACAATTCAAGAAACTGAATGTCAGTGAATCTGTGTACTGTAACACATGAGAATGTGCCATTTTAGTGAAGGCATCTTGTTATCCATAAATACACAATCAAAATTGTGCAAACACACATACACACACACACACACACACACACACACACACACACACACACACACACACACACACACACACTCACTCACTCACTCACGTTTCCAGAGTGATACAGACATTGGTTTCTGACATTTTTGGCTTGAGTAAATTTATAGGTTCATAGGTTCATAGGTTGGTACTAGGCTATCGGCCCTAGGGCCTATACAAGCCTAGCCAAACAATTCCCTGGATATTTCTTCCCACAATATTTACTTCCCTGGACCCCTGTCTAGCAGGGTGACTGACATGATCCCTGGGGTGAATTTCCTATTTACCATCCAGTCATCAAGGTTCCCTTTGAAGAGGGCCAAGGAGGAGCTTTAGTTGACATGTATGGGCAGTCTATTCCAGAGTATGGGGAGTCTCTGGGTCAGGAACCTATCCCTCCAGCATGTTTTGTTCATTGTGATAACAAGGTTTAGATCCCTGGAGCATGTGGCTCTGGGAGATTGGGATTTCTTTAAGTGTAGCATGTCCCAACAGCTCAGGATTTGACATGGCCTTGTATGTTAAGCAACTTTGTGATCATAAGCAGAGATGGCATTATTGTTTTTATTCACTCCCTATACCCATTGCAACCCTTTCTTTGATTAGTAGTAGCTTCTACTAAATAGAAGCTTCTTTTAGTTCAAACTGTATCTGTTAAAGAGTCATCTGCTTTACCTGGTAATAAATTACCACATTTACAAAGTAATTTGCCTTTTCAGACATTTATTTGGAATTTTCACTGTAACATATAACAGCTAATCTGATATGTATGTATATGTAAACAGCCCCCTGTACCTCCCATACCACCTGCTGATTATATATACTAACTCCAAGAATAGGGAATTTTCCCTTTCCCCAGTGTAGTACAATCTTGGAGCACTCTTCCACAATCTTGCACAGCAAAAAAAGTGTGATAAGGTGACTTAGGATAAGCTGTACTGTTTTCTGTTTGAAAACATGTATTTTTTACTACTTGTCAGAGATACATATATCTGTTACATATGGCTATAGTTCATATATATATATAAACTAAACTGGGGTGACTTCTGTGTGGAGTCTGCATGTCGTACCTCTGTTCATGCAGGTTTCCACCAGGTGTTCAGGTGTTGCAGTTTCCTCCCACATTCCAAACACATGCAGTAGGTGGATTGGAAACTCTAAACTGGCCATAGGTGTGAGTGTTCATGTGAGTATGTGTGGTGTGGATGAACTACCATGGCAGGGCTACCCAACCAGGGGTGGTTTAGATGATTGTCACTGTTGATGTAACACTCCCACCCCATGTCCAAAAACAAAATGGGAAAAGGAGTATTGGATGGATGAATATATATATATATATATATATATATATATATATATATATATATATATATATATCAAGATGCACTTATCTAGCCAAACTAAAGATAAAGCTCTCTCCAACCAATGAGGAGAAGGTAAACATTTGCACCACACCACACTCATCACATAGTCTCACTAAATCTACACCAACAAAATCCACACATAGTAACACAAAAACATTCACAGAGGCTTTCAATAATAATCTGTCTAAGCAACAGAGACCTCCAAAGCAGAAATGCAAGCAACCTCCATCCCCCAACACAACCCAAATGACACATAGCCCACAGACTCAGTGTGCCACACAACCACAGCCAATAAGGCAAACCAACGTGCCCAACACACTAGTCATAGGTGACTCTATAGTCAGGCACAATGATGTCCCACTACTAGGCTAAACAAGGAGAAGGTTACTGTCAGCTGCCTGTCGGGTGCCAGGATCTGCCACATAACTCAAGCACTCAGGTCTCCACAACAAGTGCAAATATGACTCTGTCATTGCCATGTTGGTGTGAATGACCTGAGACGTACCTCCCTGGACTACATTAAAAAAGACATGGAAGAGCTCTCTGATCTTGTAGAACAGGCAGGTATGAACCTAGCCCTGAGTAGCATTCTGCCACCGCCCAGAATGATACCGCAAAACAAGGACAAAATGATTGATTTCAACAACTGGCTAAGCTTCTGGTGTCATTCTAAGGGGATCCAGTATCTCTCTGCTTGGGATGACATGGTCGACAGGCCATGATGCTTTGCCACAGATGGCCCGCACCTGTCGCCCCTGGGATTCCGGATACTGGCTAAGGCTCTTGCACCCCTATAGTGCCTTTTTTAGGCAAGGTTCAAATAACAAATTCACCACCGTAACAGGAACAGGCAAGCAAAAACTGAGGGTAATGCTACACAATGCTAGAAGTCTAAATCTCAAAATGCACTCACTCGAGACACTCCTTAAAATGGAGAACATCGATATCTGTGCAGTGACTGAGACCTGGTTCAAGGCTCCAGAGAGCATCCCTGCACAACCAGGCTATAACTCATACCAAACTTTTCGGCCATGTAACCTGGACTGAAACACCAAAGGTGGAGGTGTGTCCATATTCATTAAGGATATCCACACCTCCAGGCTAGCTGCTCAGCATAATGCATCCAAGGTTATCCAAGTGCAACTAACTCTGGGCAAAACTGCAATCCAAATTGTAGCTTGTGACAGATCCTCCACCATGCCCCAGGATTCTCACTCCTCTTTTCTTGATGTACTGGAAAGTATTAGGGTTCAACCAAACACCCTAATAATGGGCAACTTCAACTACCCCACCATTAACTGGGAAAACTACTCGTGTATCAACTCCTTAGCTCAACGCTTTCTGGAATTCATATACTCCAATGCCCTGGATCAACTCATCCACACCCCCACCAGGGGCAACAATATCCTAGACCTAGTCATTGCCAACATGAGTGACCAGTATTCCATACCTGAAGTCAACTCCTCGTTGGTCTGAACAGACCATAAGCTAATCACCCTTGATATCCACATCCTGCCCCACCCTCCATTAAGGAAACCATGGCAAAAAATGTCTCCAGAGCCAACTTCATGCTTCTTAAGACAGAAGTGGTTAACTTCATGACACCCATGCAGATGGAAAATACCATTACAACTGCTGAATCCTACGCATATGCACTCTATAAGCACTTAAACAAGTGCATGGATTGTGCTATCCCAAACAGAACCAAGATGCTATCCTCCAAAAAAAGGAAGCCAATCTGGTGGTCCCCTGCCATAAACAAACTGTACAACAGAAGGAAGAAACTGTTGCAAAAGAGAGTAAAATCCCATGAGTGGAGGAGCTCCCTGGTCAGCCTCAGTAAAAAGCTGAGATCCCTTATAAGATCCTCCAAAGCTAGCTACAAAAACAAAATCAACACTAATTCTAAGGACAACCACAAAGCATTCTATGGCTATGTCAAGAATCTCGATGGCAGCACCCAGATCTGCTCTGAGTTACAGCACAACGGCACGAAAATTACAGAACCAACTGATATTGCTAACATCCAGGCAGATAGGTTCAGTGCTATCTTTATCCCCCCACACCCCATAAAGGGCCCATATCTATACAGGAAGAATGCAGATTCCCTGTAATCACAACTATGCAGGCAAAAGCTGCACTCTCTAAAGCCAAAAACACAGCATCCATGGGACCGGACAACATCCCAGGGTGCGTTATACATGAACTTCAGAATGAAGTGGCTCCCCACTTAAGCACCATGTTCAATAACAGCCCCACATTAGGCTTTGTGCCCACTGAATGGCACTCAGCAACAGTTATCCCACTCAACAAAGGGGGAGCTACCACTGATCCCGGGAACTATCAACCTATTAGCCTGATGAACCTGGTCTACAAGGCGATGGAACGTATCATCATGGAACTCATAAACAAAGACATTGGTAACCTCCGAACTCTGTATCCCACCCAGTTCAGGATTGTGAAAAGCAGATCATGCCTCCTGAACCTGATCGACTTCTTTGAGGCAGTCACCAAAGCCGTAGATGAGGGCAATGTGGTTCACACAGCCTATCTTGACCTCGTCAAGGCTTTCGACACCATCCGCCATTCTGGAATTATAGCTAAACTCACTAAACTAAGTGTAAATCCCTACATCACAAGATGGGTTGCCAACTGGCTCACTGACAGAACCCACACTGTAAAAGTTGCAGACTCCAAATCTGACCTCAAAGCAGTGACAAGTGGAGTACCACAGGGCTCCATCCTGGGACCTCTCCTGTTTGGTATCTACTTCTCTGAAGTACAGGCTAACACAGAAGGCCTCTGGCTAACGAAGTTCGCAGATGACTGCAAACTAGGAGGCACAGTCAAGACCCCAAATGATGTGGACATCCTACAGAAGGGCCTCGCTGAGACAGATGCCTGGTGTCAGAGCCATGGCCTCAAGTTCAATGCCAAAAATTGCAGTGTCATCCCCTTTGGTAAAAACTCTGTACCCATGAACTACCACATAGGCAGAAATGTAGTTAACACCGAATGTGTGATAAGAGACCTTGGGACCCAGGTGGACAGTAGTCTCTCCTTTGATAGTCACATCGCCACAGTAGTCAGGAAGTCCTTCCACATGGCACACCTCATCATAAAAGGGTTCTCATCCAGGAAAAAAAAGGTCATTGTTCCCCTCTACTCGACACTCATTAGACCCTTTTGGAATGTATCTCACAAGACATCTGCAGCAGCAGGAAAGGCCACAGAAGTACCTCACAAAAAGGATTACTGGACTCAAACAAATGCCCTACACTGATCACCTCAAAAACCTCCTGCTTCACTCTGTAGCAAATCGCCTACTCCGAGGTGATCTCTGCCTAACATATAAAGCTATGTCAAACCCAGAACTGTTGGACATGCTGCACCTAAAGAAATCCCAATCCCTCCGAGCTAGGGACCTAAACTTTGTCACCAGAATAAACAGAACATGCTGGAGGGATAGATTCCTATCCCAGAGACTTCCCATACACTGGAACAGGCTACCCATCTATGTCAAGCAAAGTTCTTCATTAGCACTCTTCAAGAAAAATCTTGATGAGTGGATGGGAAATAAGAAATATACCCCTGGGATTACTTCTGTGTCTCTGTTTGACAGTGGCACAGGAAAATAACTTTCTTGGGTGGCGTAAGCCAGGGAACCTTGTTGGCTAGGCTTATGTAGGCCCTTGGGCCAATAGCCTAGTGCCTACCTATGAACCTATGAAACCTGTCAACCTCTTAAACAAGAAATCTGGACAAAGCCATAAATAAAAGTGGGGCAAAGGCCCAAAAATAGGGACAATTTTTAAATATTGCTATCACAAACTTAAAAGTTTATAGAATAATAGGTTTTGCATTTACATTTGCATGACTTTTCTGAAAGGTACGAAGTCTGAAACTCAAATGCCTGTCTTTATTTTCTAACTTCAGTCTTTAATGATTTGCCACTATTTACCATTAAAACCACAATTTTATGAAAATGGACCAAAAGTCTGAGTCAAAAATCTTGACATTCTGCGAAAATCTGTACAGTTGAGAGGTATGAATATGTAGAAAGATAGATTAATAGGGTATAGATAATTAAAGATGCATATTTATGCATAGCAAGATGTTTTGATACATTTTTAATAGTGACCACTGCCATAGACAAGCAATGTTTGATATTTTTCACACTGTCTGACGGATTTGCTTCCAAAGCAGTAACCACTATGAGCACTGCTGTGTGTTCTCCCATTTTTCTTAACTGATTTTCAGATTTGTCTTTGTAACTGACAGCTATTCGTGTGTTATATTGAAAATAATGAATGTCTGCTACTTCATCCTTCACTGCTCCTGAAAAACACTAGTAAATAAAATGTTATTCTAATATAATCCTTGCTTTCATTTGAGTGTCTTCAATTATTGTGACATGCTTACTAAGATATATATTAAATTAAAAAAATCCTTCTGAGAATTCTGACTGTTCAAGACAGATTTATAAATGCAAGTCATTAACATTTTACCTGAGCACTTTATACTGATCTTCTGCTTTTATATGTCAGCAGTATTACTTATCGATGAAGAAAGTCAAAGGTGCCAAGTTAGAAACATGATCTGTATGCCAATCATCTACAGGGCATTTTATGGCAGTTCATTCTTGATGCTGACATTTCACATTTCACAATTTATGTGCATATTTATCAGGAATTTAGCATAAAACATGTTTTGCTTGGTTTAATTGACAGAAAATGGCAACAATAAAATTGAACATAAAAGTGGTTATTGTAATCAAATAAGTCAGTACAATGAAATGTTCATGCTATTGAATTAAATATTAAGAAACCATCAGATCTAGAGCTCTATCTATAAATATTCTGTGTGTTTACTGCATGTAATTATTTAATGTTCGCTGAGGGCTGTTTAATGTTAGGTTTCATATTATGCGTCCAGAATAAGTTCACTTCCTAAGTAGAAGACACTCAAGAAAATATTTACTTGTTTTCCTAGTTTTAAGAAGATACTTCTTTCTGAGTATAAATACATAACTTAATCTGGTGATTATGAAAACAAGTCTGATATTTTACATTTTGGGGTTTCTAAAACAAAATCTTAGAGCTGGGGTGGAACTACTTTATTGATCTATGGAATCATAACACCGATAAAATATTTAAAATCTTATGCACCGATTTATATTCTAAGCACTATAACTGGCAGTGCTGTCTTTCTTTAGACATTAGGTCTAAGGTCAGATGAAAAGACACTTTTCTTTAGAAGCATATGAGTCAGGATTCATAAAAGTATTGCCAACTGGGCTAATAGGGCAAAGCCCCCTAACCATGAAGTAGAATGGTAAAAATAAAAAACAAGTGGAAAAAGATCGTAACAAAACCACTAATCCAATAAAATGATTGTGTCAGCACACAGGTTGCAGGTCCATAAAATATTTATTATATAAATTCCACAAGCGATTTCACCCTAACTCAATTGTAGGGCTTTTTCAAGTGTAAAAACAGTGCAACCTGGGTGCTGACATGATCGTTTTATTGGATATGAAGTAGAATGGTGATATAAAGTGATTCACAGATATAATAAAGCTCCCAAGTGTCCAGATTTTTGCATAAGGTCAAGATTTTCCCTCCTATTGTTGTTCTGTTTGTGGTTTTCTGTTAAATCATGGATGAATGAAGTAAGTAAATAATGACAAAAATGTGAGCTTCAGACTTTATACCCCTCAAAAAATGCATGCCAATGCAAAACCTGTTATTCTATTAACTTTCTAAGTGTAATAGTTAAAATCTGCTCTTGGGCCTTTGTCCTCCAAATATGTTTGATTTTCTCCAGAATTCTTTCTCTAAGACACACGCTGTCATTCACACACACTAGACCTAAAATTGTGGCTTTTCATGCACGCATGCACTCATGCACAAAAAAAAAAAAAAAAAACATATATTTACATGCACACACACACACACACACACACACACACACACACACACACACACCTACAATGGCACATGTACCACCCCCACCCCCCCACATATAGATAGTACTTAACTGTTCTGATGTTGACAGTCCCTTCATTGTCATTGAAGAGAATAGCTGGGTACCATAAAATGGTGTACATATTTTTTAATTCATTCAACCATTTAACCTGGTATAATGATTCTTTGAATTGCTATCCTTTACTAGTCTGGACTTGACAAAGAGTTGCAGAAAAGTAAGACTATTATAGCATTGCATGCTGATAATGTCCTACTGCAATGGTGCTACACTGACCCCTGCATCAGAAATCTGCATTGCATTGAGCAGACTTGCCTGAAAAAGATCTCTGCATTGAGATACAAAATTCTGAATTCCATCCAAGATGTTTATACCCAATTAGATGAGGTCATTTTTTAAGCATTTTTTTCCCTCTTGCCACAAAACCATCAAGCTAGCCCCTGCTGAGTCTCAGGTCATTTATTCCCTTGTGCAAAGGTCATATGCTTATACCAAATGGAGATTATAGCCCTGAGGGGATGTCAACATGCAAGCTTCAATAAATGCTGTTTGTGCCTTTGCTGGCATTCCATCAAATGAGGTTGTGTACCTTACCCCACCTCTGGTGTTGACATGAGCAATTGTGTGAGATGAGGAACTGCCTATTCCCATCATTCCCATGATCACATGTTCTTTCACATGTTGCAGTAGGGACTACCATCTCTGGCTTTGGCAGTTGCAGCCCATGGCCCCACCTACTGGCTCACTGATAAAGGCAAAGCTGCTACAGGCAATGCTTTTGCTTTGAGCTGAATCACCAGTGAGACAGCTGGTAATCACCACCCTCAAAGACAGGCATAACCATGCTTCACTGCCAGATGTGTTAAGTGCCCAAGCTTGAGGTCTGCATTGAGCAAAGAGCTCATCAGATTTTTTTTTTCTGGAGTAAACCAGGAAAGACATCCAGAATGTATTCCAGTAAAACTCAACTAAGCACACTAGATTATGGAACTCTCCAAAAAAGAATATATGCAATAATGCTTCAGGATGAGTTATTGAAGAAGTGCACATAATGCAATTTTCAAAGACAAAGGAATATACGCTACCTCAAGGACAGGAATTTCCAAGTGCTGAAAACAACAGCAGCATTTTTTTAAGTAACAATATAACAACATTTTTTTTCTATTTCAATAACAATCATACTGATGAATAATGTAAAATACAATACTTATACTGTTAGTTTTAATTATGTATGCAGGAATGAAAGACAGGTCTATATTAAATCAGTGAAAACTTGAAAGAGCAAACATTGATTTATCGACCCCATGTAAGTGAAAGCCTACAATCCCGAACACTTAGAATAGCATTTGTTTCCCAAGGGAAAAAAATTGCTGCTCCACAAAAAAAAAAAAAACTTTAAAACATTACATAAAGTGGGGGGCTTCACCCCCACCCCCCTACTTAAATATACCAACTCCGAGATCGGGGTACAGTGACGAAAATGGCAAAGTAACAGAGGCGAAGCAATTTATTTCCCAGGGAAAGAAATAACTTATATGCCACATTGCTATTTTACCATTTTGTGCTTTCAAGTTCGATCAAGATGCATTCAAAAGAATACGTCTTCGATCATATAATAGGAGCCCTGAAAGACTCAGCCATCAGCTATAAAGAAATGTCACATAACGCCTGCAAAAGAATTGGTAGGAATGTAGACTGCAAGGGTTATATGAATCAACCAGAAAGAATAACCTTGTTGTCTTCTGACTAAATTAATTTTAATTGACTCTTAAAAAGAATTTTATTGTTGGTATCGGTGAATTGCATATTTTCTTTCTTAAGAGTGCTTGAGAGTTCTGCCTGTACCTTTTCCTAGTTTTATTTTCCATTTGTTATTTATTTATTTTTCTATTTTTATTGACATTTGTTTCCCCGGAAAAGTCATTCTGTATTCAGAGGAACCCATTTTCAATGGCAGCACAGGAGGAAGCTCCACATGGCATATTGCAATAATAATAATATAAGAATGATGATACTCTAATTAACAATAATATGTAAAGTAAGTGTAGATGTAAATGCATGTATACACAACTTTACATGAGATGAAAGATGCAAGCTATATTCATAGATAAGTTATAGGGATTTGGCACAGTAACAATAATTGTGAACACAGTAAAACATTTGATATTACAGTTAATACAGTAATCGGAAAAACATTTTATCTAGCATGATAAATACAAACAGCATTTTTAGAGCATATAGGAGATTACAAGTTTGGCAGCATTGCTTGAAAGATTTGGACTAGAGGAATGAGAGCATGGGAAGAGGTATTTTGGTGGGTGCATTGTTCACTCTTGACTGGACCAGAGCCATGAATTAGACATGAATTCTTTCAGTATGTTTTTGAAAGTATGATAGAGTTGCATCTGAAGGCTAGAGGTGAAGCACGCCAAGTGTTTGCTATGGAATGGAAGTAGAGGCTATGAGCTGCTCTTTTCTTAGGATTATGAATGGATAGGAGTTGCTTGTCTTCTGTCTTCATATGTACAATTTGTTTACAGAGTAGTTGTGCACAGATAACATGATTAGGAAGTTCAAGCCACTTTAGGTATGTAGTGGCATGCACTGGTGAATATAATGAAAGGCATGTGTTGCACCCTTTGCAATTTTATTGTTGCAAATTTCCATTTTAGCTTTAAGAGAGGTTTGTAAGTTGGTGAGGATTGCTTCACCACAGATAAAGATGGTAAAGGAAATGTATTAACAAGGGTGACTTTAGTGACTATATTTAAAAAGTGTTTGTGCCTATAAAGCATGCATAGCTTTTGGTGAGTTTTAATGATAATGCTATGAATGTGGAGGCTGAACTTAAGATTGTCATTTGATAATTATTCCTAAAAATGATATCTGGGGAAATTAGTTCAATTTTTGTATTATTCAGGGAAATTATTTTGAAAGTTGTTTTGTATTTACTATGCATTTTTGAGGGTGAATATGAATAGTTTGTTTTTATTGGGATTAAACAAAAACTGAGCTGTGGTTATCCAAATCACTATGAAAGTGAGGGATTCTTTGTGATATGCTGTAGGTGTGAGAGGTTACCAGAGCAGCATATATGCATAGAGGCAGTTGCATATTGAATTAGGGATGCTTGTCAGGAAGTTGTATGAAAGCTACTGATGAAACTGTTAAAAGAGGAGGAGCAAAGTATTGCAACCTGATGACGACCTGTAAGGCTGGGCAAATATGGAGAGAGAATGCCATTTTATGCTTCACTCTCTATTAAACAAGAAGTTATTAAAACATTTAAGAGTGTGAGATCATAAACCAATGCAGTTATTAAAACATTTAAGAGTGTGAGATCATAAACCAATGCAGGATAATTGTTGTAGGAGTTTACCCTTAGAGAGGTTGAGGAATATAGAAAAGGATAGTTTTCCTGACTCCTGGCTTTGTTTACAGTGTCTGTGAAGGACGGTTGTGCAGAGTTTGTAAACACCAAATCAAGGAGACTGTGTGCTAAAAGTAGACCAAAATATCAAGGATTCAAGCACACTCCAAGGAGCACAGCATACGATGTTGCACAAACCACAGCTTTATTTTACACTTAAGAACATAAACACTAACAGTGCAGACATACATTTTCGTCCTGCAAAAGCATAGACTTCATCAGATAACACAGCAAATGAAACCCCTTCTGTATATACCCATTATAAAACCCAAATAGCCAATGAAAAAATTACTTCATAAATCAGTCAAGACCAATTAAAGAAATTAAAAAAGTATGTAAAAACATATAAATAAAATTCATGATCATGAAGTTCAGATCAAAACATTATTGAGATACAGGGTACATCTTCAGTAAAGTAGTTAATACTTTTGTAAAAATGTATATAGTTGTGTTCTTCAAATTTCCTAACATCACTGTTGAATGTATAGGTAATATAAGTGAGTAATAGTGACATTTAGTGGTTAAATATCATATAAACAATACATTAAATCTAAGTAATATTTTAAATAGACCAAAAATGTATTTATTACCCAAGAGACCGGGGTTTTCATTAAACCACTATCGCAAACAGTGTTTGAAACTGTCATTTTGTTTTACCAAAAATTATGGTAATAGTGAAGGGGGTTAGAAATGTGCCAATTTACAACTTGGCTGCCCTAAGTTTTAGTAGAGGGGGCTATACTGATGTTATCGTTGAGCTATGGGGAGTCTTCCTGCATCCAGGGTAACCTGCCAAAAGAGTTCCCTGCATTCTAATATTGTCTCCCAGGGCCCCTCCTATGTCAGCCTGTACCTTTTCAATCACCAAAAACAAAAACCTCGCTGCCTTACACATCAAGATGTGTTTGTATAAAGCTTCCTCTGATTGAAGGTCCTAATGTCATAATAGTGTTTGTATATCTGTTTCTTAATTTACGCTCAGTTTTTCCAATGTAGAAAGCTTGACATGGCTCACAGATAGCAAAGTAAACTACCCCATCTGTGTTACAATTGTAAAAAGTGCCACCGATACAGAGATTTGCACAATGGCACCTCCTATACTGAGCCGACATACTGGCTGACAGATTCAGTGCCAGTTTTACCCCTCTTCCCTCCAAGGGCCCTATCACAATACCAGAAGAAAGCCTGGTACCCACTATTTCTGCGGCACAGGTAAAAGCCTCATTGTCCAAAGCCAAGAATACAGCATCCATGGGACCTGATAATATCACTGGCTGTGTTCTACATGACCTACACAACAAACTGGCACCACATCTATGTGCCCTGTTCAATCATAGCCTTATCTCAGGTTATGTCCCTAATGGATGGTGCACTGCCACAGTCATCCCGCTCAGTTAAAGGGGGAGCAACTACAGACCCTGGTAACTATTGCCCCATTAGCCTGACAAGTCTGGTATGCAAAGCTATGGAGTGAATCATCATGGACCTGCTTAACAAAGATAGAGGTAATCTCCAAACTCTTGACTCCACACAGTTTGGCTTTGTCAAGGGGAGATCCTGCCTGTTGAACCTGATTGACTTCTTTGGGGCAGTCACCAAGGCTGTGGATGAGGATAAGGCAGTGCATACAGCCTACCTCGACCTGGCCAAGGCCTTTGATACCATTCTTCACTCAGGTATCATTGCTAAACTCAGCAAACTAGGCATCAACACTTACTTCACTAGGTGGGTTGCAAATCAGCTCACAAACAAGACCCACAGAGTGAAAGCTGTGGATTCCAAGTCAGACTATCGACCAGTGATGAGTGGAGTCCCATAGAGCTCTGTCTTGGGCCCTCTCCTCTTTGGCATCTACTTCTCAGAAGTCCAGGCCAACACAGAAGGACTCTGGCTGACCAAGTTCAATGATGACTGCAAGCTAGGAGGCATTATCAACTCCCCAAGTGATGCAGACATCCTACAAAAGGACCTCTCTGAGACCAATGACTGGTATCAGAACCATGGCCTGAACCTTAATGCCAAAAAATGCTTTATCATCCCCTTTGAAAAACTCAGTTCCCATGAATGACCATGTTGATGGGATCTTACTGAACACTGAAGGGGCCATAAGAGATCTGAGCACCCAGGTCGACAGCCACCTCACCTTCGACCACCACATTGCCACTGTACTGAGAAAGTCCTTCTACGTGACACATCTTACAAACAAAGGTTTCACATCCAGGAAGAAAGAGGTCATCATCCCTCTCTACTCATCCCTCATTAGACCAGTCATTGAATATAACACCCCATTTGCATGTACCTGACCAGACATCTACAACAGCTGGAGAGGCCATAAAATGACCTCAAAAAAAAGATTCTAGGCCTTAAACACGTCCTACATGGACAGACTCAAGAAGCTTCAGCTGTTCTGAGTCTCTTATCGTCTACTTAGAGGTGATTTCTGCTTAACTTAGAAAGCCATGTCCAACCCAGCCCTACTTGAAATGCTACACCTAAACAAATCCCAATCCCCCCATGCCACATGCTCCAGAAATCACAACCTCATTACCACAATTAACAGAACATGATGGAAGGACAGGTTCATTTCCCAAAGACTGCCCATACTCTGGAATAAGCTTCCCAATCATGTCAAGCAGAGCACCTCACTGGCCCTCTTGAAGAGAAATCTTGATGCGTGGATGAGTAACAGAAAATTCACCTCAGGGATCACTGCACTACTGGATAGGGGCACTGTGAACTAACATCAGGTGGTACGGTGCCTGGGTAATTTTTTGGGGCTAAGCTTGTAAAGGCTCCAGGGCATTAGCCTAGTACACACCTATGACACTATGAACAATCTCTCTCCCTTTACTTTCCATGTAGACCTTGTTACTGTTAACAATGTATGCAAATCGTGAGCATGTCCAACATTTAAAAGTGCCCTTTCTCTTTCGGTTGGAACCAGGAATGGAACTTGTGTTTGACTCAGAGTTCTTTGAAGTTTCTCCCTTTTCTAAATACAAAACTCAAGGGTTCCTTGCCTAGTGCAGTCAAATCAGTTAACTCAATAAATCTGTCCCATTCCTTATTAATAATATCTTTTACTAAAAAGGCATCTCCACAAAATTCCATAGTCAAGGCCCTGTTGTAATTGGAGGTCGTCTCCCCAAACCTTTCTCCAACATACCCCAGGGACCATTTTCCTAACAAGGGGAAATATTTCTCAGCTCTCTGCTGTGTAACCTCCCTTTTTGTCTTCTTTATCAGGTTGGTAGGATACCCCCTTTCATTTAAAAGTTTCTCTAAGCTGTCACATTCAGTCTCAAAGTCCTCATTGTTAGAGGTCATCCTACTCACCCTGATAAATCGGCATTTCACAATACTTGTTTTTTGTTGGAAAGGGTGTACACTATGAAAATGCAAATAAGAATTTGAAAAGGTTTCTTTACAAAACACAGTGGATTTGAACCCTGAACTTGTTTTGTGGATACTCAAATCAAGATAATCCATTTTATCATAAGTCAGTGGTACTACCAAGAAAATCTAAGAACTTCCCCAGTTGGCCCTCTGTGCCTGTCCAAAATAGACAAATATCCAAAAAGCTCTTATAGAAGGATCGATTTGTGTTGTATTCAGAGCTAAATAAAAACTTCTTCTCCCACCAGGCCAAAACAATGTTCACATAAGTGGGGACACAACTGGCCCCTATTGCTACTCCCATGGTCTGGTGGAAAAACTCACCACCAAAGAATATAAAATAGTTTTTCAACACAATTTCAACCAGTTGTAATACCACTTGCAAATCATGGGAGTCTGTACAGCCTTTCTCTACAAGCGCCTTTTCTAACCATTACGGGCCAATTTCATTGGGAATAACCGAGAAGCGATCTTTTATGTCTACTGTCACATATAAAATGTTTTCACTACTTTGTTCAGTGTCAATACTCCTAAGAAAATCCCAAGAGTCTTTAAGGATCTCATTCCCAGTTCTCCACATGGACTTCAATTCTTTTATCGACATAAATGGCCAAAGGGGCTGTCTTAGACCCATCAGCAGAAACAATGGGTCTCAACAGGGGATCTCCCTGGTCTTTATGGACCTTGTGGATCCCAAAACTGGTGGGTACCCTTGGTCTACCATTCCTCAAAAAATTGTGCATACCCATATCAATAAACCCTTCTAAAAATAAATCACTTAGGGCCAAATCTATTTTCTGGTACGCAATATTAATTTTGTTTCTTGAAACTCTTGTATAGATATTACTGTCGCCTAGAATCTCCAACATTTTACCTTCATATATAAGGGTGTCCATAATGACTGTACCCCCATATTTATCGGGTGTCATTACCCTGATTTGTTTATCTGACCTCAGCCACAAAAGGAGGGGGAGTATCGATATTCATCAAAGATACCCACACCTCCAGGTTGGTGGCAAAGCACGAAGCATCAGAGATTATCCATGTGCAACTAACAGTGGGTAAAACTGCCTTCCAGTTTATAGCCTGCTACAGACCACCCTCCCAAACCCAGGAACCCCACTCGGCCTTCCTGAGAACACTGGAATATATGAAGGTCTCTCCAAACACCATTATATTGGGCGACTTCAACTACCCAAACATAGACTGGGAGCATTACTCTAGCTCCAACACCCTAGCCCAAAGGTTCCTAGAATTTATAAACTCAAATGCTATGGAACAACTTGTTACCACTCCCACAAGAGGGGAAAACATACTGGACCAGATCATCACCAACATGGGGACTCTATGCTCCAGACCAGAAGTGTATCCCTCACTGGTAAGATCAGACCATAAACTAATCTCACTGGATATTCACATCCCGACCCCACCCCTGCCAAGAAAACCACAGTGAAAAACTTCTCTAAAGCAAATTTCACACTCCTCAAAACTGAGGTGGAATCCTTCAAAGCCCCCGGGCCTGTGGAAAATACGGCCTAGACCACAGAATCCTTTATAAACGCATTCTATGAACACCTTCAGGAATGCATGGATCATGCAATCCCAAATAAAACCAAGACCCAATCCTCCAAAGGCAGACGTCCTGTCTGGTGGACCCCAGCCATAAACAAACTATACAATAGAAGGAGGAAGCTACTAAATGATAGAGCAAAATCCCAAAAAGGGAAGGCATCACTGATCAGTATTAGCAAAAAACTACGGGCACTCATAAAATTGTCTAAGGCCAGCTTTGAGAGAAAAATTGCACAGGACACTAAGGATAATCACAAGGCTTTCTTTAGTTATGTTAGGAACCTGGGTGGTAATTCCCAGATATGCTCAGAATTAGTCCAAAATGACAAAAATACACCAAACCCACAGACATTGCCAACATCCTAGCTGACAGGTTCAGCGTAAACTTCTCCCCTCCCCACCAAAGGGCAAATATCTATCCCAGCAGAGTGCTGACCCTGACATCTCAGATGCTCAGGTAAGAGCCGCCCTCTCCAAAGCAAAAACACAGCATCAATGGGACCAGATGGTGTCCCAGGCTGCATCCTACATGAACTCCAAGAAGAGCTAAACCCAAACATAAAACTACTGTTCAATCTCAGCCTTACTACAGGATATGTGCCCAAAGAGTGGCGTACAGCAACAGTGGTCCCTCTCCATAAAGGTGGTGCCTCAACGGATCCTGGAAACTATCGCCCCATAAGCCTGACTAGCTTGGTCTGCAAAGCTATGGAAAGGATCATCATGGACCTCATAAATAAAGATATTGGGGACCTACAGACACTGGATCCTACCCAGTTTGGCTTTGTTAAGGGCAGATCCTGACTCTTAAACCTGGTTGATTTCTTTGAAACAGTCACCAGGGCCATTGACGAGGGGAAGGTGGTCCACACAGCCTACCTGGACTTCGCAAAAGCCTTCGATACAATACCCCACTCGGGCATTATAGATAAGCTCACCAGCTTAAATATAAACCCCTATGTCACTAGATGGATTGCAAACTGGCTCAAGGACAGAACCCACATGGTTAGAATTGCTGGAGCCATGTCAGACTCCAAACCAGTTACAAGTGGTGTCCCACAAGGCTCAGTCCTGGGACCTCTCTTGTTCAGTATATATTTCTCGGAGGTACAGGCCAACATGGAAGGACTGTGGCTGACCAAGTTCGCAGATGACTGCAAATTGGGCGCCATAATCAACTCTCCAGCCAACACAAGCATCCTCCAAAAGGGCCTCATAGAAACAGACAATTGGTGCCAGAGCCATGGCCTCAAGCTAAATGCCAAAAAGTGTATAGTCATCCCCTTTGGCAAAAACAAAGTGCCCACAAATTACCACATAGGTGGTAATCCATTAAGTACAGAAGAAGTAATTAGGGACCTGGGGACCCAAGTTGATAGCAATCTCTCATTTGACAACCACGTGGCCAAAGTGGTTAGAAAAACATTTTATATAGCCCACCTAATCATGAAGGGATTCACATCTAGATCAGGAGAGGTCATCGTGCCTCTTTACTCATCCCTCATCAGGCCAATAATTGAGTACAATGCCCCTTTTGGGATGTACCTTACCAGACACCTGCAGCAACTGGAAAGACCCCAAAAGTACCTCACCAAGAGGATCAAAGGGCTCAAACAGATGCCATATGCTGCCCGGTTAAAGAAACTCCAGCTCTACTCAGTGGCATGCCGCCTGTTCAGAGGCGATCTGTGCCTGACGTATAAAGCCATGTCCAACCCTGGAATTAATGGACATGCTGCACCTCAGAAAATCCAAATCTCATCGAGCTATGCACTAGAGAGACTTGAACCTCAGCACTGAAAGAAATAGGACATGCTGGAAGGACAGATTCATAACCCAGAGGCTCCCTTCACTCTGGAATAAAATCCCAGTCCAGGTTAGGCAGAGTCCCTCATTGACTCTCTTCAAGAGGAATCTTGATGAGTGGATGGGAGATCGTAGGTTTACCCCGGGTATCACTTCTGTGTCACTGTTAGACAGAGGCACAGTATATTAACCTCGAAAAAGGGCATAGCAAAATAAATTTTAAATGGGTGGCGAAAGCCAAACACATTCTGGCTAGGCTTATAAATGCCCTAGGGCAGATAGCCTAGTATGAACCTATGAACCTATGGCCCATTCCCTAGCATTAAGATTGAATACCCATCTATGTTTAGGGATTTTCTAGTATGGGAATGTTGTTGAATGGGTATGTAGAATATAATAATGCACAGAGTTTTTTTTTTCTTGATTAAGTTTAGGAAGGTAACGAGTATTTCTGCATTCTAGAATTTTGTAATGGGAGTTGAGGATTGGGTGGCAGTGAAGTTATTAGACTAGAGTAGTGCTACTTCACCTGCTTTATTTTGTATTTGGTCAGCTCTAATTATATTATAGACTGCGGGAAGAATTACTGTATCTTTAGTGTTGAATATAAGCCAGGTTTCAGTGATTGTCAAGATGCCTGGATTGTAAAGAAAGTGATTCAGACATGTAGTTGAGCAATTTTATTACATATGCTGTGCAGATCAAATGTGATGAGGTTTAGATTTCTTGGTGGACTTGTAGCTCTTGGAGAAGGAGAGAGAATTGAGTTATTTTATGGATTCAGGTGGAAATGCAGGATAATTATGGTAAGTGGGAGTATACTGTTTGGTAGAGAGGAGTTGTGAGGTAGGTAGAATGGTTGAGATGGGATTTGGGCCTGACTAACACAATATGTTTAGAAAGTTGTACTGTGAAGATGGCGAAGTAGTATTTGAAGTATAATGTGGATTGATTGGATCAGGTTAGAGTGGATATCACCACACAGAGAGATTTGTTAGGTGTAAAGTCTGTATTTAATATTTATTTTTATTTTTATTGTTATAGGAGGGTGTCTTATTTTATCAATGGGTTTATGATAGGGAAGTACTTTATGTGTAGAATAAAAAGCAGAGGCAAAGTTATATAAGCTCAGAAAGCTGTCATGGTAACTATTGCTAAAAGTATGCTTGCATCTCGAGGAGGTAATGGAAGATGAATGGTTTTCCATAGGTATGGTGTGAAGGGTTGTAATGTTGCTTAAAATTAAGGATAGCCAGCATGATGGTTAGCAGTGTAAATTGGTAGGTTGTTAAAAAGAAAAACAAAACAATTAGGTGTATGGAGTAGTAATGCTAGCTTTACTGAAATATTTATACTTGCATGGGTAGGTATGCAATTAAGGTTATTAAAGATTTTGAATAAGTAGTGCTGACAGAGGTATGGCAGGATAGGTTAAAGGATGGAGGAGGGAGGAGGCCTTAATACTGAGTATGCAAAAGGATAACTGGAAGATGAAAGTGCTTGGGGAGTAGTGTTATTAGGGTGGAATTAGGAAAGTGATTGGACAGTGGTGGCATAGGGTTGTTGTCAGGATAAGGGTAAAGATAGTGTAGTAGGGCATGGGTGGGAATTGGGTGTAGGGTAGTGGAGCGAAGTGAGTCCAAGCATAATTAGGACAAAAGGAACAGGATCTCAACACCACACTAGCTGTTCAGCCACAAAAAGAAATAATTGATGAAGGGACCACTGGTGGTTTGTGGGAGAAACAACAGAAAATGTGGCAAATGCTTTGTTACAGATTTTCAGCAGGGTAGGTTTTCTTAGAGAAATACTGAGTGACAAGGGTTTCAATTTCATGTCAGACCTGTTGGCTTATCTGAAGAAGTGCTTTGGGGTGAAGCAAATAAAGACCATGCCATACCACCCCCCAGACTAGTGGTCTTATGGAGATGTTAAACTCTACACTAAAGACCGTGCTACAGACATTTACATACCAATTTAAGAGAGATTGGGACAAATATTTGCCTCATTTGCTGTTTGCATACCACGAGGTATCTAGGAATCTATAGGATTTTTACCCTTTGAGTTGTTGTATGGGCATAGGGTGAGGGGTCTTTAGAGCTGATTTGATTTGTGATGAGTGGGAGGATGAGTGTGTTTAGGGTGCTTATGGGATTGGCCCAGGAGAACCTGACAGGTGCCCAGCATCAGAAAAATGTCTGGCATGACAGGAATGCTCGAGCCTGAGAGTATGCTGTGGGACAGCGGATTATGGTTCTCATTCCTGTAAGAAATAATAAGCTGAAGGCAGCTTGGGCAGGATCCTTCAAAGTGGTAAGGAAGGTCATTAATGTTAACTACATCGTAGAACTGCTAGGCAAGAGGCAGGGGGACAAACTGTACCATGTTAACATGATGAAACCTTACCATGATAGGGAGGCCCTTGTGCTGAGTATTTGCAGTGGTTGGTAGGAGGAGCCTGAGCGTGATCTACAGCTACACTGAGCCACCCAGCAACATGCCAAGTTATTAAGGTGGAGCCTAGGGCTGCAGGCATATGGCATGGCAGTGCAGCACAGTTTTGGAATCAGCAGGACCAATGCAGATGGACTTTTATGACAGGGTATGGGTTATTGTATTCCAAGATAGGCTCATTCCTCTGAAGCAGCATTTCTCCAGAGTTACTTGAGATACTAGTTTGAGTCTTCAAAGGGGGGAGAGATGTGATGATGTGAAGTATTGCTAGCTATGCCAGGAGAAGTAGGGCAGTAGATGTGTAACATATACCAGCATAGCTAGCTGGAGTTTTGTATAGAATTATATGTCATTTGTATATCAAACTGATTTGTACAGGTGCTTGTGTTGAAGATGTATTTGTAAAGCTGCTTGTGTTAAAAATGTACCAACAGTGGGTCCTGCTGAACAGAAAAGAAATACACCTGTATGTCAGACTGCATTGTAACTGTCAAAATGAATTTATTGTAACAGAGGATATGAGAAGAGAAGAGAAGAGAAGAGGAGTAATCTCAGTCCAGAAAAAAATCTGAAATTAAATTACCCAGTTTAGGCCATAAAGATTGTATCTTACAGTTGTGAATGCAGCCAGAGACAAAATGTCTTTGAAAACCAGGAATAAGGAATTCTACTGTATTGTCCTTAGGGGTGACCTGATTGATATCCTGGATGAGTGGACATTTTTGAAATGGTTTTATAGCTGCCAGATACCGTAATACATCTTATCAAAGTTCTATTTGTGTGTATTATAACATATATGTGCTAAATTCTGGTTCACTTTCTAGTAAAGGGGGTAGTGTGGGAACTAGAAGTCAGATGACCAGATGTATGTGATGCCATTCTGTAAACCAGCACTTAAATGGTGCTTTAATACTAGATGAGACAGAAGTCTCAGGGCAGTCTGTTTGTAAAATCTGACAAAGAAGGGCCACTCACCCATGTCACCTTGTCTTACTCTAGTAAGTGAACTAGGGGACAGTAATTGTTTAGATCAGTCAGGAAAATATAGTGAGATCAGTTAAGTATTGTTTTTCTGTATCTGTGTGAATCTTTCCATCAATGTTATTTTTAATATTTCCTGTGTTTGAAACTCTGGTGTTTATTGTAAATAGATATTTAGTATGATCATGTTCCTTTATTATTTTTTATTAAACATATTTACACTTTTCATTGTGACTGGTCTTTTAAAAAAATTTAACCTGTAAAAGTACTTAAATGTATTTGGTGACACTCTGGCCACTCCTGAAAGCCTTGCTGCATTGGTTAAATACTGTCATTTGTATTAGTATTATTTTACTCAGTATAATTGGGTGCTGTTGTAAGAGATTTAGAGTAGCTGGGTTTGGAGTCTTCTGGTGCCAATATCTCACTTATAGTCTGTGCAGAGGGGGCATAGATGGTGAATCTGTGGCAGCCTTTCACAGGTATGTGTGTGAGTGTGTGTGTGTGTGCGTGTGTGTGTGTGTGTGTGTGAGTGTGTGTGTGTGTGCGTGTGTCTGAAAATCAAATCTCCAAATGTGTGTGCATCATCTCCTTGGAGCAGGGACACAGAGCACTGTTTTCACAGATAGGGTGGTGGAGGACTTGGTTTGAAACACTCAGCTGAAGACTCAGCTCTACAGCTGTGTCAGTGGGGAGTCTTCTGTGGGGTGTGGAGTGAGAAAGGGAAATCCAACCACAGGACTGAAAGTGTTCCCTGTGTACTCTTAAGGGAAATTGTGCTTGGTGCAGAGAACTGCATCTGGAAATACTGTGTACATCTATTTTTTGTTTCAAGTGAATGTCCCTCACCAGTGTCAGTAGTGAGGATTGAGGCTCCTTGATTATTGGCCCAGAGCATGGACATCACTAATTCCAGTAAAGAATAAATTAATTCATGAATAAGCCTGGATTGTGTAATACAGTCTAACTGTGTTGCATTGTTATAATATATTTTGCAGCCTCCAGCAACTGGAAAGGGGTAGACATGTGAGAGGTCATATAGTCTGTATTATTTGGAGTGATGATCAGAACAGTTTATCGTATGGTGCTAGTGATCTTTAATGTAGTCAATCCAAAGCTACCAATAAAGTACATGTACTTTATTCCTTCATAACCATAAAGGGTAAAATACCATTAACAAAGTGGCTATAACTGGTGGGGGTTTGAGGGGGGACTCTATGTGAAAGAAAGTACCTTCTGTGCTTATCTGGTCATTTTTAAATAGTGTTTAATTTGTTTTATTTTGCATTGCTGGACTAGTGCATGTGTGTGTGTGTGTGTGTGTGTGTGTGTGTGTGTGTGTGTGTGTGTGTGTGTGTGTGTGTGTGTGTGTGTCTGAGTTTAGTTGGAATACTTTGGCTACTGTATGTGTGAGAAAAAAAATTCAAAAGATGTCACTTTGGCAGTTACTAATTCTCTGGCACAGATATCTGAGAAGGATCCATTCAATGCAACTATTAATGCTGGGTATGGTAGATGTCTGTAGATAAAAGTGACCCTACTGATGTTATAGTTAAAGCATCATTAGTCTGTCTTTGCAGGACTAGTGTCCATTTGTGTAAAGCAAATTGGAATACTTTATTGTGCCCATTTTATCACAATCAGGCATGATGTGTACTAAGTCAACTTAGAGGCTGGAATTGTTGAGTAAAGATATTGTTGGATTATAATTATAGCAGTTTGAGTGGCACTTTATCATTGAAATGTTTTGAAATGGGTACTTTTGTCATTATCGGTGTATTACATATTGTTTTACTGCTTACTGGAAAACATGTTCAAAACTACAAATTTAAAATGCATTCTAACAACTGTTGCTCTATTAAACAAGAATTATAATTTAAAACAAATAGGAAGGTGAATCAAAGAACATACACATTTATGAGTAGTCCTAAAAACGTATGCTGGAGCTCATAGTTTGAAAACAGCACAGGCACTAAAGTACACTTAACCTGTCACTAGTCAAATGCATTTTCAAATGCAATATCAAAGGGAGAAAAAACAGAAAAATAATAGATAAGCCTGAAAAAATGTCATATTTATCTATTATTTTTTCTTTTGTCTTTTTCTCCCTTTTATATTTTCATTTCCACAGGACCAGAGGTCCTAGCATCAGCCCAGCCTTGTACCTCCCAGGTTAGTATACACTTACCATCTCTCTCTCTCTGCTTGCCTGGGGTGGTCATCTCAGGGTCAGGATGGAGGTCTCAGTTCTATGGTCACACCAGTATGACATTGCCCAGAAATCTGCAAAAGCTGCAAGCTTTGAGACTGGATAGAGAATGTAGCTGAATGGTTAGAGAAGAGATGCCTTAAACCTATGCAAGATCTCCTCCACTGGGTTACAGACTCATTGGACTTGTAGGGTCCATCCATTGAGCCACCTGAGGCCTTCATCCCCACATCATAGGGGTCCCTCATTGGAGGTCCATCAGCAAGAGGCAATATTTTAAGTCCTCCTGACACTGTGATTTGATTCAACATCTCCTCACCCTCAGCCTTTTGTGTTCATGTACTATCTGTATGTCTTGCATCCCCCGACAATGTTAACCCACAGTAGCTTTCCTATCTGTCATGTCCATCTTTTATGTTATAAGATTTAGTTAACCCTTCTCTAAGCCTCTGTCTTTCCTTAATCCTTCCCCAACTTCCTTCTTACATAAAATGTGAAAAATATGAAGACTAGCCAAAAATATAGCACCCTTCTCTTCCACTTCCTCTTGCACAATCCTTTTGATGTTGTCCTTTTGTGTAGTCCTTGTTTCCAGATGTCCTGTTCCAGTACCATCCCTATAAAGGACCATAAAAACGCCCACACATTCCATAGATAATGCCTTATTATCTTTTTAAAATTCACATGTGCATGGATGTACTGAGTGTCATTCTCTTTAAATGTGCACTGGCAATGTACACAGGATTATACAAGCCACCATATACAACCCAATTACAAAAAAAAGTGAAAGCAATCATCAATTTACACTTAAAATTTTATATCTGCAAAAGCCACAAGCTTATGGGCATATCTGCACATACCTTCACGTTTGCTTAGTCAGCACCATTAGCTAATGCTGAGCATATTTGCATAAAGGTGTAGTTGAGCTCTTCACCTAGCACACATCTGAATTCTGGATTATGAATACTACCCATGGAATTTTGTGCCACTAAACTTCTGAATAGGTTGAATAAACAGCTAGACCTAAAAATGTTTTGTTGTGCTGTTGTCAAACTCCCATATTCATTGTACTCAAGCCACTATGAGTCAGATAAATATATGACACAGCATGTCTTCAAGGGTTGAAATTGTAACTACTTAAGCTGGCAGATAAAATATTTTAATTATAATTTACTCAGATAAGCTTCTTAAAATCTGTAGAGCACAACTGTTCTTCCCAGCCTCAAAAATTTGCACCATCGTTAAATGACAAGATAAAAAAATATCTGTTCGTTAATATAAATATGATTCAAAACTGTGTGACTTTGTAAGATAGTACAAAATTCTGCTTATTTGGTAAAATTCATATATTGACCATAAACAAGTTTAAAAAGTAAGTCAACAGATTGTCAACATTCCAAGGATAGTATACATAGCCATAAACAAAAATGAGAAACTGCATAGTAATATTTAGAAAAATGTAACAAAGCACACAAAATGTAAATCACAGAAAATAAAGGGTCTAGAGAAGCTTAAGTTACAAGCATGCTCAATGTCTTCAAAAGGTTATAAAAGATTAGACTAATAATATAACTTGCATGCATCCTACAATGGTATAAATGTCATTTTTAAATCTAAATATAAATGACATAGACACTGGAATATATAATCCTTTAAAGATTTTTCAAGCAGAATTATATAAAAATGAAAATAAAACTCTACAAATACATATAAGTAATGTGCACATTTCATTTTCAGAAAAATAAACACAGTTATTAAACAGTAGCATCTCTGAAGCAGAATTAAAGTTAACTTTGAACCACCTTAAATCTTATAAACCCTCTGAGAAAGAAAGATAGATGAATGATTGAAACTCATATATTAAAGACACGGAGTATTGACAATACTGTTTGATACCTTCTAGCATAGTTAAAATAAAATATTATCAACATACTTTAGTACAGCACTAATGTATAGACCAAATAAAAAACACTGGTGATTAATTAATGCAAAATACACATCAGGCTTGCATGTATGATAAGCAGCTCTGCTTACTGAATATGCCAGAATCCAAAGCACTCTACACAACAAACAGCCCCGGCATGAGCCCACAACATAGGATTCAGGTTTGTAAAGTATAACAGATAAGGTGTATGAACACAGGAGATGTGTGACAAATCAGGAAGATTTTAGTAAAATGGAAATCTTGCTAGAGAGATGGCATGTGGAGGCAGCCTTTTAACAACTGTTGTGCATGCATATGTCAGTGTATACCTATGGACATGATTAAAAGTGTGATAGCAAGACCACTCATGGTAGCTACCTCCTAGGAGAAGTGATCACAACACAAGTGTGCTTGATGTCCTTATTGTATAAGGACAACTGCTGCATGTGCTGTTTCAGAGTATTATGTGACTGGACTGGAAAGCATGTGTTCCTATTTAAGCAGCATATTATGTGTGTATTACCTGATATTGCCAGGCAGACACAGTTATCACTGTAGGGGCAATGTATGATCCTGAAGTATATGTAATATAATGTTAAAAAATGTCTAGTGAATTGAGGACTGAGCAACAAATCCTAATAACCGGGCCACTACATGCAACATACCTCACCGACAGTTACAAGATCACCATAAGGTTGTTAATGAACTGTGTTAATTGCTAGAGTTTACATAAATCAGTCATAGGCTGGCATAAGATATAGTTATCATCCATGCATCGACCACAACCCCTACTGGGTGGCAGGCAGCAAAGCCATTTTCAAGGCAGATTCTCTGCTGTTTTTTTTTTCACAAGAACAACAAATAACAGTAATGGTTCCCCATCATTGATAACTTATGATGCTCTGTGCTAACCATTGGACAATGGAAAATGCAATACATACATCATTATACTGGGAATGTTCATAAGGTCATATAGGAATTACTGGATAAACATTGACCCACCAATCTAAAAAATATAACAAAGTAACATAACACATATCCTATAACACTTATTGACTCCTACACAGCATGACCCACATCATCTGTTGAATAAACCTTTTGTTGCCTCTATATTGTGAACAAAATAATAGACATACACACTGCAATGTTCATCGAGATTATCTTACCTGTTATACATTATAAATCTGAACCCTATGCTGTGGGCTCAAGCTGGGGTTTGTCATCATGTACAGTGCCTTGGGCTCTTGCATATTCAGTTATCAGTGCTAATCGATGACACCATGCAAGAAATTATTTATCAGTTGTCAAAAAACACACATCTGAAAGGATAACTTCAACACTGTCTTTAAATTCATATGGTTTCCATAAAAGGGACTATAAAAGTTTGCCTTTCACTCTCCAGTTGTGAATGATTCCACTAAGTGAAATTGTAAACATCAATTCTCCTGAAGAAGCCAATCCTGGCTGGTACCATCATCTTATGCATTTAGTAGACATACCTTGCCAGATGTGAACACATGCCTGAGTTCATAATCTGTAGAACCGTGTATTAGCAGCTGATGCTGTAATAAAGATCATATCAGAAGTGTCATAAAGCATGCACCTGAAGAGAATACATTAACAATGTGTTTGAATTGTTATATCTCCCCAAAAATGTTATTTTAGAGCTCAAAATTCTTTAACCATGTCAGTGTTTACACAACTGCATGTAACTAGCATCTCCACCTTTTGAGTAAACCAGGCCTGTCTGACAGCACATACAATACATATGCATTGCCAGATTAGAGCCATTGCCTATCTAGGTCTGCACACTATAGCACTGTGTGTTAATCACTGATGCCACAGAACAAGTCAATAGTAAAGGTGTCAGAAAGCACATACTTGAAAGCATGACTTCAGGGTTGCATTTGAATCCATATGGGTCATGTAAAAGGGAGTTATAGAGGTCAACATCCTTCAGCTGTTAAGGTGTTACCCCAAGGTTATATTATCTACATCATGCCTATTAATTAATCCATTTCTAATTATCTGTTATACATCTACAGTATTTAGGCATTGCCAGATTTAAACATCTGCCTAAGTTCACATTCCAGAGCACCATGTCTTAACTGCTCACACCACATTAGAAGTCTTATTGAAAGGGTTAGGTGGCACACATTTAAAGGGATGACTTCATCATGGTGTGCAAGACATATGTTTGACATTAATGGGAGTGGGACATATAGAGAACCCTCACCCTGTGTAAATGTTTCCACTAAGTGGAATTGTACACTTTACATCTAGTGAATAAGCCAGTCCTATCAGTCACTTTAGTCAGACACATTCCTACTAGTTGGACATTGCAGGATTGGAACACCTGCCTGTCTATGTCCACACTCTATTGCAATGTTGAGTGCTCTGTATTATTTTACAAATTCAATAGTAATGATATCTTAAGGCAACAACTTTGTGTAAGTATTTTGACTTATGTTTTTACTCTAAAACTGCTAGAAAGCAGACTCATAATTTTGAATGCACATGTAACATCTCTATTTTTTCACAGCCTAACAGACAATAACAGCAGAAGAAGTAGTAGGAATGCTGTTATATGTTCACAGCCACTGGTCACTGGCAGGGATTGCTATAGTTTGCAGACTGAGTACCTATTATTTACCCATGAACTTATAAATCTGTTGGATAACCCACTCCTGCTAGTTAGTACTAGCTGACACACCCGTATAAGGTACACATCATTGGATATGAGCACCTACTTATCTAAGACCACATCTCATAGAATAGTGTACTAACTGCTGACAAAACAGAAAAAGTCTTACAACAGGTATCAGACAGCACATACTTGTAGTTTACCCTACATGTTTGGGGGAATGGTCAATGTCGTCTGGCATATAGACAAATCACTGTTTTGACCACAACTCACAACAAACTGTAGCAAGAAGTCATACCTCACATAACTTACATTGCTTAAATTAAAACATGATATATATGTCTGCCACATTGAGGTACATTGAACAGTTATGTGATAGGTGATTGTCACATATGTCAATCAGTAGAGTGTCACTTGCGTATTCCTGACTATTGATCAACACATCACTGAATGCTATTCTTGTGCTCATACATGCATTATTGATGAGTGTCTCTGATGTGTGAACCATGTACATTGTAATTACAAGTCATGCATGCAGTTCATTAAAACCACTCTGCAATTGTGTTTGTAGCTCTGCCAGTTCATTGGAACACATTTGAAAGTATAATGCAAGACAGTGCCACAGTCATTTATATATGGAGGCACATTCACTGCATTACAGTTTGGTCCTCAGGTCTGGAATACAATAAGCCAATAAACCATGCACAACAAACAGAGGCAACTAAAATTACTTTCAGTCTGTCACAATCCCTTACTTATGTGCACTGCTGGCAAATGCATTTGCACAACTTTTTGCAAAGTATTAGCACATACATAATTATTTTTTGTGTTTTTTTAAATTATGACAAGAATTAGCAGTGGCCTTTGTTACTTGATGCCAAGTGTTGTGCTAATGAAGAGTGCAGAGATTGGCATTTATGGCCATGTGTGTGGTGTGTGAACCTTATTTCTGACATTATTAAAACTCTGTAATGCTGTTTACAGTACAAAGAAAACAGTAAGAAAGAAGAGGGAATGATCTTGATAGTTTAATCAAGCAATAGAAAGGATAGTGATACGGAGTAATTCATCAACCACTATTTCATAAGGTAAAATGCTATGAGGAAGAAAACTTGAGCAATGCTGCAATTGAACACCACCAGTCATATTCAACATTCTCTAGACCTGAGCATTATCAGAGAACACCACAGAGGAAGTCATATTTCAGCAGGCAAAAATCATACAGTTGTAGGGTCCAATGCAAATGTAAGAAGCAAAGGAATATGTGTGCATCTGACCTCACAATTGTAATGATGAGTGAACTATCCCATATGGTGTGCAATAAATCTTAAAGCCTGTTATATATAGTAAGGACTACCTCTTCATATTACTGTTAGTATTGCTTTCTGTCACCTAGTGGGGTTAAGCATACTAGGATAAGGAACACCATATGAAGGAGACTGAAACTAAAAACTCATCTGTTTTTGCCATCAGATCGACAGCAGCAATTACTCCCACTAAAATATGGTCAGCAGTGCTGTTTAATACCAAATTATGTGCAAATAGTAAGTATAGAAATACATAGGTTGGTTTATGGGCCAATTAAAGCCATGTGTTTGTTGTATGAATCTCCTTTTGACCAAAATAAATGTGAGAAATGGGGTTAATAATACAATGGTGCAAATGGAAAGCAAGCAGAAGGTAGGATTCTGGAGGGTTATTAAAGAATGGGCAGTGTGGGTGATGAGGGAGCTCCATAGCTTTCCACTTCTTCACAAGCTGAGATAGCATATGTGCAAGGAGTTTGGGAAAATGAGACGGTCATCTCCCAGAGAATTTGAAGCAACAACTTAATATCATTTTGTTTGATCAATTGGACCAAATCAAATGCACCATAAGCACATATATAACAGCTATATATGGGGTGCATATTTTTCTGGAGCAGGTGCTGTTTTTCTTTTTTTTTTTAAGAGAGGAATGGTGATGAAAGGTAGTTAGGAGCAATAGAGGTAGGTTGTAGGGTAGTTTATTTAGCAGAAACAGACATACAGGATATGCAAGACAGACAGGGATGGTAATAGATACAAGAGGTTGGGGGATACCATGACTGCAGATAGGTATCAGAATTCAGAGGTACTCCCTGTCCAATGTGATTACAATGGGAATCTAGCCCTCACCCTCAGACATTTTATCACTATCTCCTGCTGAAGATACCTGGGGCAGTGCCAGATGAAGCAGTGATTTTGTAATTTGTACTAGGATCCTTTCCAAACATCTGATGCAGGCACAGAGGCCCCTCTCCATAATCTCTTCCACCAGCCCTGTCAGGTCTTGTCGTGTGATATAATTTCCATCTCCACTGGCACTATGCCCAGTGGTTACAACTGAACTGGACAGAACTACTAGATGCAGGTGGTACAGGTAATGCAGAGGTTGTGAAGGCAACGCTGACACATTGTGACCCAGAAGTGCTGGGTGCCATGGCCACAGTCACCTGTGGATGGATGGCTATCAGAACCCCTGTGTCCTATGTTGCTACCTGTGTTGGTGGACATGTTGCCGCAGGAATGATATTCCAAAAACAAAACAAAAAAGAATAAATAAGAAAGTAGGTGGGGAGAGATGGAGAAAAGTATCATAAATGTCATGTACTTGTCTTATATCCCAGTCACTGCATATTCCCACATAAAATATTTAGATTTGTCAGATACTCTGTTACAGTAAAGCTTAATCCTCTCAGTATTATATATATATTACACAAATAGTGTGACTAGAGCAAAGCTCATTTATGCACTACAAGTCATGAAATGTCTATGTGAATTGAGTATAGTGTTATTCTAAATTATTGATTGCAGAGTAATAAGCATTATGTAATACAGACAAATCGATGTGGCTTGGATTTGACCCCACTGACATCTAGATTTATTGAACCACTGAGTAGTACACCACCTCAACATTCTTAATAGAGCATTACTCTCAGCATCACTTGATATATCTTCCCAAAGTTCTCAGGAAACATGTCAGAGTATTAGTACCCAAGCAGATCTTACTATGTACAATTACTATTTGTTTACTATACATACTCAAATATTAGTCTGTCAAACATTTATGGACTGATGTCCAGAGAATTGCAGCCTATTTTTACAAACGTAGCTTTTATGAAATGGCAAACATTCATATCTGAATCTGTACTTATCCTGTGCCTCTGAGAGGCATCACAGTCTCCCGTGATGTACCTCCATATTTCCTTCAATCTCCATAGAAGCTGCACATAATAGAAAAAATAATGGACACCTGTTTGCATTGTCAAATTATGGTATTGTGTTGCCAACTTATGGACAGCTGTACCAACCCAACCAAGGTGGGCTGTGGATCTGAAAGTATTCTTTTCATCAATGAAGAAGTCCCTGCTTTCACCTTTATGACTAACGGTAATAATGATAGCATTGCTTGCCTGTATGTGGTATGCCAGTTGCAATGGTGACAGTATTGGTGAAGCTATTCCAAACCTCAGTCTTCTACTGCAACCCTGCATAGTTACCATGCAGAAGCCTTTGGTGGTACCATTTTATAAGGAGCCAACCAAAATTCTCAGACTCCTCCTGACATCACCTCTGTGCTCTAAATGGAGTAGTGCCCTCACCATCATTCGCCATACCTTCTCAAAGATCGCTGGAAAAATGTCAGGGAATTGGAGCCCAAACAGATCTCACATTCACCAGTCAGTGCACAATGACAGCATGATATCAATAATATTTGAATGACAGTGAGCACAGAAATATGCTACAATTGAATGTTTGTATTAATTCTCCAATGTCCATTTTAGGTGAAAAACATTATAGTAATAATTGGCTATGTGTGTGTTGATCTGTATGATCCATTGTAACTCCAGCAAATGCTGGGTAATGTTCGCTTCTCCACTACATTTCATATGATATAGTGCCACCTCAGTGCATGGACTCTAGAATAGTTTATAGCATTCATAACCTCAACCTTGTCACAAACCATTATTACATTAAATTCTACATGATGATGTTTTTGTTCAGAGTTGTCTTTAAATAAATTTTATTCAGCTACAATGCCTTGGTAGCACATAACACGTTAATAAATGTTAGCGATACCAAACTGGAATTAAGCTCATGTCAAAAAGGAACATGTACTTTTGAGCACAGTGTACTAACTGTTAACACCACAGGACAGCTGACATTGTAAGGGTGTTAGATGAGTTCTGCTATGTTGTATTTGAGTGGGTGGATATATATATATATATATATATATATATATATATATATATATACCCACTTCACACAAACCATATAAGCCTTGCAATATACTATCTACTGTTTCCGGAGTAATGATTTAAGCAAATGTTTTCTGTCAAAATTTTGCCACATAATTTATTCTTGTAATGTCACCAGTGCTAACTAATGTGTGCCAAAGCATATTTGTGCAAATGATGGCAAAGCCTTAGTGCATGCATAATTCTTTTTTTATTTTTTTACCATAGGATGTGAAGTGTCACTTCCCTGCAGTCATCATGAGCAGCAGCAGTGCTGCACGCCAACTGCTGCACAAATAATGATGTCACAATGCAATTGTTAACCTTGTATGAGATGAGCTGCTGTGTTCAATGACAGCATTATGCATTGATGGAGTAACAAATATTTAGAAAAGGGTCATACAGAGTTTACTGGATGCAACATTCTCTTCAGAACATGTTTTGAAACCTGTGCTCTCCATATTTCCCTAAATCATTAATATATTGCTAATGTTATTATATCATACAATTGCACATATACTACTTATTTCTCAGGAAGCACATAGAAGTGTGTTTTCTACAATCATTGATATGAGCAATGCAGGTGGCCAAGGTCATGTTACCATGGTTATCGGCCATAGTACATGTGTTGTAACATTAACAATATACATTGCACCTGTATTTTGGTTTAAAACTAAAGAAAAACAAGTGTCGCACATGCTTTCTGCCAGATAATGGTAAACTATCCTCAATGTGGATTTAAAACCTGTACTTTTTGTGCTGTTAGTCAGAACATACTTCATTTGCATGAGAAAGCTGCACAACTGATATATTTTCTGCAGTCAGTAGTGTCCAAGCTCTTAAGTAAAAAACACTGTTGTCAGTCTTTTTTGCATTACATTTGGCTATGTCTTTATACATGTGAAATTAAATTATGAGCTTTTTGCCATAGGAAATTAACTGTAATTCAGTGAAGGGCATTGCTGACAAACAGAGATGCACAATGCAAACCATCACTCAAAAGATGAAGCCAAAAAAATGTATTCATAACTCACTGTGATGATTTCTCAACTTTGTAGGATTATACAAGTAAAATGTTTACAGTAAGGAACTCTATGTTCATCCAGTCAGCACCTTCATAAGATTTGAACACTACATCTATGGCATTACAATGAATGATTGAAATGCTGAACGTGTTTTGCCACCTAAACATTTACAAACAAAATTAGCGAAAGTCATGCAAATGTGCTTAATATTGTCCTTCTGACATTACATTCCCCTGAATTATACCTACGTGAGCATATAATTGCCAGAAGTGAGGATGGTAAAGCATGGGAGGATGCATACAATTGCCTGCAAGGGAAGTGTTTCTGATTTCAGTCTTTGTGCATTACTGCATTGTATTACCTTTGTACCAGGAAATTATTACATTTTGCCATGAGCATGATTTTTTTTTTTAATTCTAAGTTGTATATATGAAACTTTGTCATCACGGGTACCTAGTGTTTTTACAAAACATTAACTAATTCAGAAAGTTAACTTAAATATCCTCAGTAAAGATTTTCTCTCTGACATACTCTCTGTATGTGTATTTCTCATTAGCAGGGATGTTAAACAAGTAACTGGATGAGCTGAGCTGTTAACGAGTCACACTTGCAATGCATTATCTAACCAGGAGTCTTAATACTTTTTTTCATATTGCTCAGACATGTGCATGTCATCATGTATGTATTGGCATCATGTTTACTTGTTCAGCACATTGAGCACATGGAATGATTTAGGAATGATAATGACTTCTGCAGTGGTGCAGCTGTAGCATTATTGCCTCACAGCAAGAGGTTCTCCCGTTCAATTCTCGGCTTGGGTTGGGAGTGCCTTCTGTGTGGAGTCTGCATGTCCTCCCCATGGTCGAGTGGGCATTTGAAAGACATGCGTTGAATGGGTGTGCCTTCGTTGAAGGTTGGGCATCGGGCTGGCAACTCGACACCATAAAAACCAACTGCCAATCATTAGTGGACCGGAGTTCTGCTGTGATGACCCCTAACCGGGAAAAGCTGAAAGACAAACAGCAACAACAAAGACCTGAGACCTAATTTACATGTTCAATGGATACAGAGTGATTAATATACATGATGTATGAAGAACCTGCAGCTATATAACTTCCATCATGCTAGGGAAGACTGCTTATTTGCACAAGTGCTGCCAAAAAAAGCTTTTACTGACAAAATAATTGTTGGATTTATGATACCTTTAAGTGAACTGTCAGAAGTTGTTTGATGTGTGTAATCTTCTTTACAAGTACTACTTCAAAGGAGTATGTTGAATCCTTTTATTTGCAATGACTTCTAACTTGGTAAAGTTGTGTTTTTGAAATGAGCAAACAAAACTTTTATTATTGCAGTTATCCCTTATGTGAATTTCATGAGGTTCATGCAACAACTTTAGAATGTTCAGACATGCCTGACTTCAAACAGCTTATGTGGCTTATTCTTACATTAATTAACTGTTTTGTAGTCATACTCTTTAATATATATTTTTTTTGTGGGGGGTCACAGGGCTTGCAATGATATTTTCGGAACTGTTTGTCAAAACTGTAACCATTGCCTGAACAAAGAATAGTTGATCCCCAGAAGTATATCATCCTGTAACTCCATACCACCTCATGTGCTTGTTGACTTATATACATTTTTTCTATCACAACAAGGATATGGCTGTCAAATTGAAGATAAGGAGGTCAGACTCATGAAACCCTCTTTTCTCAAATGCTAAGAATGATGTCAAAGTCCAGGACCTCCATCTACAAGGGACATAACGCCTATATTCTCATTCAGCTGACAAGCCCTTCTGTGACCATGGCTGACAGCTGGTGATCAGTGATATGAATAGTGTGTGTGACCAGGGCCATAACTGCATGATGTCAGATATAGGGCCACTGATATGATTAAAAAGGCTACTGGTAGAGCAATGGCTGTGGCACAGCTGAGAAGAGTTCCTGGGCCTGGGTGTTCTACTGAACCATACTCACTGAGACAAAGGAGCTACTGTTCACTGCAAGGGATTCAGGCAGCTCAGAAAAGTTTCACATTGTGGTGATGGATTTTTGAGCAGACGTGGAGGACAACCAGAGGATTTTTTGCCAGTGATGCTCAAGGTTTCTTTTAAGTTATCTTAAATTGTATGTTTACAATATGTTTATGTGTCAAAATTTGTGTGTTTAGGGACAGCTGGCATTGAGGTACTATAACCACCTGGGCATACATTTATTGTCATTAGTTATATGTATTAATCTCTATGATTACTTGCATTTGCATGCTTGGTTCACTTATTGAGGAGTAGGCTTTGTATTGTAATCATCTGTTTCTTATTTTCTGTGTTCTTGGTGTATTCATAGGCGAGGCTGGTACCAGCACTGTGGACCTCCCACTGTTGGATTTTAGCACCAGCACTGTGGACCTCCCTCTGCCTGATTTTAGAGTAGCGTCTGATGAGGATGGAGGTGAAGAACTGTCATCGTATCGGGTTGAAGAAGGTATGTCTGACAAGGAGAGTGTGGCTCCCATATCCTGTCCACGCAGTTTGGACAAAGACATTACATCTGTGCATACCCATAACACATAGCCATCTGAGAGTGGACAGGTTGATGGGGACATCATGAATCAGACTGGTGTGATTACCTCAGTCACAGAGCTGGTGGAATAATCCCTAGCCTTCCTAAGGGTGAAGTACCACATAGAGGTATTGATAGAGGTGTTCAGAGAAAGTATGCTTACCACTGTCCCCCTGATGTCAGTGTGTCAGTATCTGCTAACCAAAATATGTGTAGGACTGCTATGGAGGCTCAGGAAAGTTCCATCAGTGCCTCAGAAAATTAGTCAGAGTACTGCATATCCTGCATTATAGACTGCATGTACTATGTTTGTGACTCATGTGACAGGACGAATGATGCACTGGACCATGTTGTGTTTGTTGTGGATTGTCTATCAAGGGAGAGGCAGCTTCCACAAGACTGAACAGCCAGTACATCATCAGATGTGAGCCAATATGGCCATGGGATTGCCAGATGCCTCTACCACAGTGGTACTACTCTCATTGCTACATCAGTGGTGGATGTGTCCACATCCTGACATGGTCAGCCACTTGGTTGTGGTTGTGGACATAGGCATGATGACAGCATGTCCAGCAGATAATGTTCACATTCAGGTAACACCTTGACTTCTAGCAAAGTTTATGGAAGTTGCAGTATAACTCTTGGCAGAGGTAGTTCAAGTGGTTATGGTTGTTGCCACTGTAGTGGGTCCTCTACCATGCACAGCTCACACCTATCCAAGATGCCAGGTCATTGACCTAGCAGAAATGCCCTGGCTGCATTCCTGTAGACCCACATGCAGGACACCTCATGTTGACCATGACATCACAAACACACACACACACACACACACACACACACACACACACACACACACACACTGAAAATATCTTCAAAACTGACTTCACTGACCATGACAGTGCATAGTTTCTTTTAACCCTCCCCTACACACATACACACACACACACACACACACACACACACACACACACACACACACACACACGTGTGCGCGCACACACACCATGTGCAAATGATGGTCACTGTGCCTGGTCCTTTGCACAATTCTGTGATTTTAGGGGTGGCTATTTCTGATGCACAGAGTTGGAAGCTAATGCTTGTGTGGTCAAATATCATGTTTTCATTAGGATATAAAATTATTTTCAGTTTTGCTTAGCCTGGTTAACGTCATTATTTTTTTTTTAGTTGAGTACTCATAGCTGTAGTATTATTAGTAGTAATATGGTAGTAATACTTTTGATGCTGAGATTGTCCTGACCCCTGCTGGGGTGTTTAACTTTGGCTGCTTATGTCTGGTGCACTTGGTGAGTGGGCAATGCATGTTATTGGTGAATACATTTTTCTTTGTACTGCTGGATTGCAATTTATCAGTTGTGTCTTGCTTAAATGTCCCGTCATCTGTAGTTACATGGCTGTATAGATATGCTTGAATATCTACCTGTGCAGGTGCTGGCATTGCCCTACCCCCCAAGAGTTTGTTTGACATGGGGCTTTTTATGCTTGATGCACAGTGTAAGCATAATACATATGCAAATAATATATCTGTGTTCCATTTGAAAACATCATATTTAGTTTTTTGTCTGTATTGCTGCATATATCAGTCGTTGTTATGACATCCCATGTAGGTAATCATAATAGAATTTTATTGAAGTACAGTACATAAACATAAATAATCAGTATCTGTTCATTACAGGTTAATCACTTGCCTTTCTTGCTGCTGCTGAGAACATTGTAGCCTGGGTTGCCTACATCTGAAGTCACAGTAGTTAGCCATTGCATGACTAAGCAAAGACTGGTTTGTTTGTATGCAATAATGTTGCCGTTTGTATCTGCTTAGCTTTTTTTTCTTTAATTAAGTGGTGAGCGTATGTGTTAATTGCTGCCTCATAGCTAGTTTCATTGCATATTGTGCATCTAGACATCTGCTATGACTGGCCCAGGCTTTGGGTTCCTCATCTAACCTATCACGTGCACCAGCTGCCCTCCCTGAGTTGGTGGGAACTTGTTATTTCCTGCACTGAATTTCAAGCTACTCAGAACCCTTTTTATTCTAGCCCACCTCACTTTTTCTTTCCACATCCTATTTTTGAGAGACCCAGAGTAAATATATCCAGGTCACTGTTTGAGACGTACATCCAATTTTGCATATAGAGTCCCGTCTTTCATTACTCTATGCCAAAGTCATGAACCATAATGTTCTCATCACTTCTTTTCTTACCCTTCTGTAAGCTTCTCAGCTCACATATTTTTTTGTAAGCTGTACCTGCTGGACCTCATTTTTAATAAGGTATGATCTTGGACCACATGATCTGACTACTGTAGACACTGTTCTCAGCTTGGTCTGAGACCTCCTAGCAGTAAATAGGCAGGTAAAACTGTGTCAATGTCATATCAAAATGTCTGACACATCATAACAATTGCTTAAGTATGCATACGTTGTTCCCATTTCATCTAGTTAATACCAAGATAGCCCAAAAAACACTTATTCCAGCTTGCTTGAGGATGTTTTGCTTTTCCATAATGACTGACCAGACATCTGCGGACAATTAGGTGGATAAATGAATTCCTCATTTTCCTGGCTGATACAGAACCTGTGAAATCTGCATGGGGGCATATAGTTATGACTGATGTTCAAAGTCCTCAAAGATTATGTAGCTTCCGTATGCCTCAAAGTACCACATACCACGCAACTTGATCATCTCTGTTGATGTCCCCTAACTTTCTATGTCTTATGCTATCTTTCTCCCCAGAAAATGTGATGGTCTCAACATGTTAGGGCTTTAGGGATGAAGATGAAAGTGACATTTTGTGAGAGAATGTCTCTTCTCTCTTTTTACTCATTCATCTAAGCCCACCACAGCTACAGTGAGCATGACCTCTCTGACTGCTCAAGTAAGCATTTCACCTTGACTTCAGCTTTTCTGTCCTGATTACTGATCTCTACTGCTATGCCATTTTGTTTCACCATAATCTTGCTCCACAAATGTGCCCATTTCCCTTCCCCCACCAATGTACCCCAAAGGTTTACTACTCAGAATAATCCTAGTTTATAGATAATCCAGCAAGGGGAACTAATGTACACTCTTAACACTATTCTGTCTAAAATAGACCCTTAACTTATAAGCTGAAAGATATTTGGTGCGTCTGTTATGTGGAATGACCTTATTTGTGGAACCTGATGGATTATGATTTTTGATGCACCTCAGTATTTCTGCTGAACAAAAACATTTCTGACCTACATGCATGAGCTGGAATCCAAGATGGTGGCAGGGGTTTTTGCCAAAGCTAATGCTATAACATTGCTTTAGAATTACCTGGGTACTTAATTTCCATGATGCCTACTGCATTGGTGGACATCCAACTAATTAAAATAACACTGTCAATTGTGATCAGAAGCTACAACAGTTGTAAAGTAATCGGACGACAACAAAAGGAGTGACTGGCCTAAAAGTCACCACAGCAGGCCATAACAGAGATATACAGGAACTGTCTTCCTTCTTGCTTAAACTGAAAAGTAAAGCTGACGATCTTAAAAAAGCATGTGACAGACAAGAAAGGGAAACTAAAAGGATGTTAGCTAAAGAAGGTCTTAGCCAGGCTTCTGTCAGTCTATCTTAATCAGAACAGGCTTTATCTTAGTGGAAATGATAACTTATCAGTAAACACAAGGCAGAATACTCTGAAATGATTATGTGGCATTAATTTCTTCCTTGAAAACCATGTGTCTTAATTCCTGCTCTGAGAAGTATACGCTAGTGGCTGTGGGGAATTATGATCCACTCTGATCAGTAAAAACTGCAAGAATCAATATTGTCATCAGAAGTGATTTAAGTAAGGGTTGCCACCTTGGCAGAAGACAAAAGCTTGACAAAAGCCCCACCCTTTGCTCAGACCACTGTCCCACCCATTTTAGTAAGTAAAGTTGCATTGTTTCTTTCAGAGTTAATAATCTTGCTAGCAACAGTTTAAAAAAAAACAGTAAGTAATATGTTAAATGCAAAAAATGAGCAGATGTATAAACATGCTGATTGCTACTCGTGTTTAAGAGATTTCAATTATTCTTTTGGCAACTGGTATGTTTGTTGAAACTATTAATATAGATAAGTATGGGGAAGTCTAAAAAAATACCAAGGAAATGAGGACCAGAAGGAGAATGCATAACGTCTGCGCACACTTTCCTGCAATGTGTACATTACAATTTTCTTGAATCCATTTTTATTAATTTCTGCAATATTTTTATACTAAAAACAGAAAGCATATGCAATGTTTACACAGAGAATATAACATGTAACTAGAGGATAAATCCATGTTTTCACTTCTACAAAAAATAAGGCTAATACTTTTCTTTGTACCACTTCGAAGATGCATCGTGAAGAGGATTCTTCTGATTGGTCTAACTTTCTGCTAATGAGCACATTTCACTTCACCCAGGATGCCGGTTAAAACAAGCAAAAGACTAGTGTCTCAAAATAATAAAGTAAATGCAAATAAGATATTCGGCATTTATTTTTCCGAGGTACAGGCAAACATAGGAGGATTGTGGCTGACAAAGTTCGCAGATGACTGCAAACTGGGCGCCATAATTGATACTCCAGCGGACACAAACATCCTTCAGAGGGGCCTCATAGAAACGGATAATTGGTGCCAGAGCCATGGCCTTAAGCTGAACGCCAAAAAATGTATAGTCATACCCTTTGGGAAAAACAAGGTACCGACAAATTACCACATAGGCGGTAATCCATTAAGTATGGAAGAGGTAATCAGGGACCTAGGGACCCAGGTTGACAGTAACCTCTCATTTGACACTCACATTGCCAAAGTGGTTAGGAAGACCTTCTATATTGCCCACCTTATCATGAAGGGTTTCACATCTAGATCAAGAGAGGTCATTGTGCCCCTGTACTTTTCTCTTATCAGGCCAATGATTGAGTACAATGCCCCATTTGGGATGTATCTCACCCGACACCTGCAGCAGTTGGAAAGACCCCAAAAGTTCCTCACCAAGAGGATAAAGGGTCTTAAACATATGTCATATGCTTCCCGACTGAAATAACTCCAGCTCTATTCAGTCGCATACCGCCTACTCAGAGGTGATCTGTGCCTGACATACAAGGCCATGTCCAATCCTGAATTAATGGACATGCTCCACCTCAGAAAATCTAAATCCATCAGAGCCACGAGAACAAGTGACTTAAACCTCAACAAAGAAATAAATAGGATGTGCTGGAGGGACAGATTCATAACCCAGAGGCTCCCTACACTCTGGAACAAAATCCCAGTCCATGTTAGGCAGAGCCCCTCACTGACTCTATTCAAGAGAAATCTCGACGAGTGGATGGGAGATCGTAGGTTTACCCCGGGGACCATCTCTGTGTCACTACTAGACAGAGGCATAGTAAACTAAACCCTAAAAGGGCGTAGTATTCTCATCCTAAGGGGTGGTGTAAGCCACATACACTCTGGCTAGGCTTATAAATGCCTTAGGGCAGATAGCCTAGTACGAACCTATGAACCTATGAACCTATGATATCCAAGTTAAACAGCAAATCTTTTGAGAAATTAACTTCAGAAATATGTGAGCAGAATGAATAAGAATACCTGACAGGTATTTACCAAAACTGAATTTCCTAACAGACAATCTGATTTCTGGATTTCCTGTAAGACACACAGATTTCCTAACTATAAGGAAAAAATCCTGATAGGTGGCTACCCCTGAAAAAATGGGTTTTAATCTGGAACTACTCATAGTCATTCTTTGAAGAAATTGCAAAACAGTAATTACTGGCTGTTGGTTCATGGAGACAGTGATATTATCCTTTAGATGGTAATTGCTTGTAATTTCTTTGTTGTAGAAGTGACCAAACAGTAAGTCCTTAGTTTTCAGGAGTTATAAAATGTTCTTTCAACTGATTCTCAATACAGTTTTTCTTTAGACTCGTATTTACCCTCCTTTTACTAACATGCATATCTTTCTGAAGTCTCTATCTTCACCTTCTGGCATGAACAAACCTGTCCTTAAATGATTTCCTGGTTATTCCCAGTAACACACAGTACCAGCACAATGTATTACTTCCTTTATAGAGGGCATTCCCTGTTAAGAACTATATATTTAAATTGGGAATAAAGTGCTACAGTCAGCTGTCCAACTACTGAACTCTCTTACAGGATCTAAACAGCACAGAAACAAAAAAATAATATACATAGTGGAGTCTGGGTGATATTCTATCTTATTCTGTTCCACATCTCACCTCCACTGTGAAATGCAGTCACTGAACCTTAGTGTTTCAGTTGATACTACCAGCATAAAGTTAATATGATGAATATATCAACTGAATGTACAAAAGTTTTGGGCTTCTTCTTGAAAATAGTCTCTCTGTTTGAAACCATAATACCATTCTTCCATCAACAAAACATAGATAGTATAGTTATATATGCTGTAGTAATGAATAAAACACTCAAAAAAGGTAGCCAATATGTATTTCCTCAATCTCACCCCTCCCACCCCTACTTCATCTATAACAGTGCATATCACTTGTTCAAATATGCTGTGTAGTATCATAGCATGATCCTATGCTGTAATACTGTTTTATCACATTGCAACATGAATCACTTGCGTCTGATGCAAAGACTGTATCATATCAAAGCATGAGAAAGCAGTGCTTTCAGGTTTTTGTGAACAACAGACCTACATTAAATTTCTCATTCCTTGTGACCAAGTATGTCATATGCCATTTTTGTTAGAAGCAAGTCATGTATGGACAATGATTCCTTTGTCAGTCTGGGCTGTGCATGGCCTTTACCAGTTATTGGGTCTCAGCTCATGGAGGAAAATAAAATAGTCCAGTTTCTATTGTATATCATACAATGTCTTAGCCACAAATTCTACCAGACCTGCATATCTGCTTGGAAAGGCATGGAATTTAAACAGTTTTGTGAAAACTTCTCACATATGCTGACACTGTGACATGGACATTTTGGATGTGACTATACTATAAAGAACTAAAGTATAACTAGAGGCATGAGCTGTGGAGAAAATGTTGCACATATAGGTAATGGGAGTGAGTGGCTAATGCCTATTAATCCATTTCCAGGGCAGCCATGATTGCAAGATCCACTGAGGTAGTGCCCTTTGGGAACTGGTCTCATATAAGTGCTCTGTGAATGAAAGCCCGGTTAGGGAGCACACCATAGTGTAGCTGAACATATTGTGGGACTGATGAAGGGTGCACCCAGTCGAGAATTCATCATAGCAGGCATTATTTCACTCTTGCTGGCTAAAACAGAGAGGTAATTAGGAGTAGATGAAAAAATGTCCGACCTTTTGATGAACACTGGCTGCAGTCTCTGGACATCACATTTCTTACATCTCATGCCAGAAGAAAGGAGAAATAACTGGACTCAAAGGTCAAATATATTGTTAAAAACAACTTTATTTACAAATGTACTGCAACATTTCACAACTCAAAAACCTTCCTATTCAATGCAGTATTGGAAAATGCTATCAAAACACATAACTACATTAATGAGTAAATAAAACTGTCCTGATATGCAGCGTGCCATATACCAATATTCTCAAAAATATATTTGACTGATTTAATCCTGTTCTCTTTTTCTGTCTCAGTCATTACTGCAAAATAGAGACGCGCAAGTTATAAGCAAGCCAACAATACTTGCAATTAACAAAAATCTACATATGTTCAGTACATTTCTACATTCCATTTTAGTAAAGCTGCATTTGGTTGTTTTGCATTTTAAAAACATCTTGTTCACCATGAAAAAGCAAATAACCAGCAGAAATATATACAATATTCTGAAACATGTTTGAGTGTATGGGCACCCTAAGTTATCCTTTGGCAGTTAACTAGGCCTACCTCACTCCCTTTGGCATGACAGTAGGCTATGACTAGTACTGCAGTGGTGCAGATAAATTTGCAACTTACCTTTCAACTGTACTGAATTCTTTAGTATTTACCAGATTTGAGGACAAAATAATGGAGCGTCACAACTTCCTGAGTGGCCCCTTCAATTCCTGAATTTCCCAGTATTTTTTTCAAAGTTTTTTTTTTGGGGGCAAAGTTGTTGCTGATGTTATCACATGCAGGGGCATGTGCGATGACATCAGTTTCATGAAGCAGACTGCCAGACTGTCGGAATTCGTCTGAGGGCTCAAAGGGTGTGTCTGTGCTCTTTCTGTTTACCTTTTTCTACTACTTATGTTTGTACATGGTTGCAACAGTGTGGAAGGAATCAACTACCTGGATTTAAAGTAGCAGCAGCACACAGCATCAGACCAGCGAACAATGCAGCGGAGGATGAATCTCTCCAGTCTGGAGATGTTTTTTGTTCTAAATTAATACAGAGCAAGCAACCAAACAAGTAGTAGTAGCAATACGTTACTACTTAAGTGCAGCAGTCAAGCTGCAGAGTCAGACTGAGAAAGAATGGGAAAATTTATCTTGAATTCCTACTGCTCCTCCAGGTAAAAGAAAAAAAAAATCAACTAGATTTATCATAACTACCTCAACACTGTCTATATTTTCACAGAATGACCACAATATGCAATGTAAGCATGTTTTATTTCAGATTCGGCAATGGGGAAACCCACTACCCGGGGAATCACTTGCTAGTGTCACTGTCTATACAATTCTCATAAACTTGTAGTTTTCTGCAAATCACTGGCAGTGGCAAATCTTTGATGACTGAAGTCAGAAAATAATGTCAGGGAGGGCGGGGAGTCAGCAGACATTACATTTGATTTTCAGACATACTTCTTCCTTCAGAAAATTTATGCTATGCAAAATCTATTATTCTGTCGACCTAAGTTTGGAATTACAGTGTTTAAAAAGTGTCACTATGCTGATACCCAAAATCCTGATAATTATAGACTAATTTCACTGCTAAATGTAGATATGAAAATAATGAATTCTATTCTGGCTAATATATTGAAAAAAATAATGAATCAAATAATATCTAATGAACAAGCTGGATTTATAACTGCGACACAAACAAGTGACAATACATTAACACTTCATTCATTAACCTCTTTTGCTAAACAAAATAATTTAAATATCTATGCACTCATAATTGATGCACAAAAGGCTTTCGATAGGGTTAATATAGATTTTTTGCTCAATGCTCTGCCATATTTTAATATACCCCAGGAATTTGTTTTAATGTTACAAATTATATATAATAATCCTTACGCTACTTTATATATCAATAAAAGCTTTTCTAAAAGAATACAAATTAAAAATGGAACACGTCAGGGTTGTCCCTTGTCTCCCTTATTGTTTAATATATACCTAGAGCCCTTATTTTTATATATTAAACAGAATGTATATCATAATGCCCCTATATTATATGGAACTAAAATATCCTTGGTGGCGTTTGCTGACAATCTTAATATATACTGCACAACACCAATTTCAGACACTGAAAAGTTACTGAAAGCGGTGGAGGACTTTGCATTAATATCTAATTACAAAATTAATCTTAAAAAAACAAACATATTTCCTTTAAAAACTCCCAAACCCTTTTCGCTTCTCCCATTGGTGGGGCAGGTAAAATCTGAAGATAAAATTAAATATTTGGGTATTACCTTTGCTACAAATGATAAGGATTTTTATAATACTGACATTAAATTAGTCTGAGATCACATATTATTTGATTTTAAGAGATGGAATAATTTAAAGTTACCTGCATTAGCAAAAGTTGCAATTATTAAAATGAATGTTTTACCCAGATTATTATATATATTTAGGTCTGCTCAAGTTCTAATCTCCAAAAGTTTTTTTAAGCAAGTTCATAGGGAATCAGCTAAATTTATTTGGGATCCAAGAAAGACCAGGATATCATATGATAAATTGATGACCCCAAAAAATAGAGGGGGATTGGATTTACCAAATTTTCAAACTTACTACTTAATAATAAACTCAAACAAAATCTTAAGAATTGCTAATCACGACACATCTAGTAGTAAATGGTCACCAACGTGGGTAATTTTGAATTATAAACATATTTCGAATTTGAATATTAATCCCAAAGCGGTACCTTTTTTAGGAAAGGAAAAGTTTAAAATATATGATATAATGGATCACATTAAATTATATATAATATCATTACAAAACTTATTTGATTCCTTAAATCTTATGCAACATATGTTGGTCTTCCAACCTTTTCATAGAAATCCAAACCTGAAAATGAATAATAAATTAATAAATCTTAAAAACTTCCCTCTTATGATTAATTTAACTTTACTTGATATATACCCCTACCTAAAAGATTCAATTAATACAATAAGACAAGAAATGAATCTGCCCAAATCATATTTAATTATTTTGAGACAGATTAAGGAACTTTCCATAAGTTACTTTAATGACTTCAAAATTAAAGATGAGGAATTAACAAAATGTTGGAATTTGTGGCAAACTCTTCAACAAGATGTTAAATTTATAGCAGCTACTAATAAACTAATAAAGGATCTCAAATTTCAGAATACAGTTCTTTTGTCAAACTATTGGAAGGAAAAACTGCCACTTACAGAAGAAAATCAATTACTAAAGGCAATCAACTTAACAACAAAATCAATATCTTTTCAAAAGCTGATGTACACTCAACTTATGATTTTTAATAATGCTTATTATACACACCTTAGATTGCATAAGTTTAATTCTAAAAAATCTCCAAACTGTCCATATTGTAAAGATCAATCAGTAGACCTTCTTCATATGATCTGGAGCTGCAAATGTATTTATAAACTTTGGAACTCCATAACAGTACAACTCCAAAAGATGGGATATCAAAGTTCAACACTTTCATGGGAATTCATGATTTTACATATCCCTTCAAAACAGTTTTCTAGATCCCAAATCACCATACTTATTAACATTTTTTTATTAATGAAACTATATATAGTTACGAACTGGTTAAATCCATCTCAAACGTCACGGGACAACTTTAAGACTTTAGCAAGAAGATATTAGCCCACAAATTACTTCTTAAGGATCATAATAAAAATATCAATAATCCGAAGATATGGGAGCAAATTTTTAATATTATATTGGCGTAATATATTGAGATTGAGTGTAATCTGAGACATATATACCCTTTAAGGGTAATTTGTTAACAAGTAAAAGATTGAGATATTTGATCTATATATAATTCATTTCATATGTTCTTTTATAATCTGTTGTTACATTTGGAAGCATTCATGTAAATATTGTATATATGTTATTGTGATATTTTTAGAAGCATTAGTTAGAATTTATTAATACTTTTGTTCAAGTTTTTATGGAAAATGGTAAAACAATAAAGATTTATTATTGAAAAAAAAAGTGTCACTATTTTTGGGCATTTATTTTGTCCCCCATTATTTCTGGCTTTGTCCTGATTTCTTGCTCTAAGACATTCAGAGGTATGGGTCTATTTATTTATTTATTTAGTTATTTAGTTATTTATTTATTTCGTTTAACTGGGTAGTGTCCGGCTGGGCGAGAAGCCCGTTTTCAGCAGAGACCTGGAGAGAAAAGCTCCAAGGTAGTTTACAAATAGAATTTACAAGTGACATGTGCAAGTTACAATAATTATAGGGCATATAAAGGAATACAAAATTAACAAGTTCTTGCTGTAGTGTTAAAAATCAGGAGTAACAAAGTTAGACATTAAAGATATTTAGAAAATTATAAGCAGTTGTCAGACATTTCAAACAATATCAGTTTTCATACATTATTCTTTTCTACCATTCTTTTGGAAGAAATGATTCAAAAAGCCAGGAGATACTGAGAAAGGAAGGGAGAAGGAGGATATAAACATTTGCATGTAGAGGTGTTTAGCCTGGGCTCATACAGGAGCAGAGCCTATATTTAGAAAAATATTCTTTTAGGGTCTGTTTAAATGCTAGTGTGTTATTGATGGTGAGAATATGATGTGGAAGAGAGTTCCAGTGCTTGGCTATGGTATGGGAGAATAGGGAGATGCCACAGGTGTTTTGGGCTTTACTAACTTTTAACAATATTTTCTCAGTAGATCTAAGGGATGTTAGGTTACTATAGAGTTGGACTTGATCCGATAGGGCTGGGCAGTTGTCAGATTTGTATATGACTGTGTGGGCAGTTAGTAGGTGAGTCAAGGTAAGGAGATGAGGGAGCTCTATCCAGTTTAGCTGAATTAATGCAGTACAGTGGTGAGATTTTTGAGACTGATTTGTAGCGAATTTGGCAATTTTGTTCTAGCAGGATTCAAGGCTATTTAGGTCAGATTTGCGAAGATTGGTAAATATTTGAGAGCAATATAGAAAGGAAGATAATAAATGGGTTCAAGCTGTTGGAAGTCTGGCTTGGTCAGTGAGAAATGGTTTTGTTCTGTAGAATGAACCCAGTCTTGCATGTACCTTTTTAATGGTTAGAGCAAGGTATTTATCAAACATTAGTCCACTATCGATTGTAACACCAAGAAGTTTTATGTGTTCTACTGGCTCTATTATACTGCCATTGGAAGGTGAATTATAGATTCAAGGTGGATTCTTAGCTGTTGGGTTTTGGTGGAAGAGCATAAGCTTGTTTTTTTTGGGGGGGGTATAAGTTGATGGAGAGTTAGATAATTTTCTATAATGTGGAGGGCTTTTTGATTTTTTTGTTGAAGTTCTTTAATAGTGGGGGCAGAACAGATCAGGGAAGCATCATCAGCATATTGTACAATTAAGGCTGGGTTAGCTGCAGTAAGAAGGTCATTAGTAAAAATAGTGAACAGAAGTGGACCAAGGATTGAGCCTTGGGGGACCCTGACACTTACAAGTAGCTGAGAGGAGAATTTATCTTTCCATCGAGTGGTTTGTTTTCTGTCAGTCAGGTAGCTATGAAACCATTTTAGGGCTTCAGAGCTGGAGTGGTAGTTGGCTAGTTTGTTTAGAAGTATTTGATGTGATACCAGTGTCAAATGCTTTTGACATGTCTAGGAAGGTAGTAGATATTAGTTGTTCTTTGTTTTTAAGCTGGTATATAGTGTCAGTAAACCTGATGAGTGCTGCACTGGTTCTATGCTTGGGCCGGAAGCTGCGGTGTGTTTTTGCTAGTAGATTATTGGTCAAGAAATGGTCTAATATGTTCATAGGTTCATAGGTAGGCACTAGGCTATCTGCCCGAGAGTATTTATAAGCCTAGCCAGAGTGTGTCAGCTTTCGCTGCCCCATTGATTAATTAACTGATCCTCTGTCAAGCAGAGCCAATAGAGTGATCCCAGGTGTGTATTTTCGGTTTCCCATCCACTCATCAAGGTTTCTCTTGAAGAGAGTTAGCGAGGGGCTCTGCCTGATGTAATTTGGAATTTTGTTCCAAAGCATGGGGAGTCTCTGTGACAGGAATCTATCCCTCCAGCATATTCTATTTATTGTTGTGGCAAGGCTCAGCTCACTAGAGTGCATGGCTCAAAGTGACTTGGATTTCTTTAGTTGGAGCATGTCCATCAATTCTGAGTTGGACATGGCTTTGTAAGTCAGGCAGAGATCACCTCTGAGTAAGCAATATGCCACTGAGTACAGCCGGAGTTTTTTTCAGTCAGGCTGCATAGGACATATGTTTGAGGCCAGTAATCCTCTTGGTGAGGTACTTTTGTGGTCTTTCCAGCTGTTGGAAGTGTCTTGTGAGGTACATCCCAATGGGGCATTGTACTCTATGATGGGTCTAATGAGTGACAAGTAGAAGGGCACTATAACCTCTTTATTTCTAGATGCGAACCCTTTAGTAATTAGATGGGCCACATAGAAAGATTGCCTAACTACTTTGGCAATATGATTGTCAAAGGAGAGATTACTATCTACCTGGGTCCCCAGATCTCTTATTACCTCTTCTGTATTAAGGGGGCTGCCACCTATGTGGTAATTTGTAGGTGTTTTGTTTTTCCCAAATGGGATGACTATGCATTTTTTGGCATTTAGCTTGAGGCCATGACTTTGACACCAGGTGTCCGTCTCAGTAAGGCCCTTTTGGAGGATGTCCGTGTCAGCCGGAGAGTCAATTATGGCTCCCAGTTTGCAGACATCAGCAAACTTGGTTAGCCATAGTCCTCCTTTGTTTGCCTGTACTTCTGAGAAGTATATGCCGAACAGTAGGGGTCCCAGGACTGATCCTTGCGGGACACGACTTGACACCGGTTTAGATTCGGACCTGGAGCCCGCTATTCTTACTGTGTGAGTTCTGTCTGTAAGCCAGTTGGCAACCCATCTCATGATGTAGGGGATTATGTTCAGGCTGGTGAGTTTTTCTGTAATACCTGAGTGGGGAATGGTGTTGAAAGCCTTGGCGAGGTCAAGGTAGGCTGTGTGAACCACCTTTCCCTCGTCTATGGTGTTGGTGACTGTCTCAAAGAAGTCAACCAGGTTTAGTAGGCATGATCTGCCGTTAACAAAGCTGAAATGGATCAGGTCAAGTGTTTAGAGGTTCCTAATGTCTTTGTTAATGAGTTCCATGATGATGTGCACCATAGCCTTGCAGACCAGGCTAGTCAGACTTATGGGGTGATAGTTACCAGGGTCAGTTGTGGCCCCTCCTTTGTGGAGAGGAATAACCGTTGCTGTGCACCACTCTATGGACATGTAGCCTGTGGAGAGGCTGAGGTTGAACAGCGTGTTTAGGTGGGGGGGGTTAGTTCATTCTGTATTTCGTGCAAGATGCAGTCTGGGACAACATCTGGTCCCATTGATGCTGTGTTTTTGGCTTTTGAAAGGGCTGTTTTCACCTGTGTGACTGTGATTTTTGGGACACTACACTTTTCCGGTATTGTTGTGGGCCCTTTTGGAGGTGAGAGGGGGGTGAAGTTTGCACTGAATCTATCTGCCAGGATGTTGGCAATATCAGTAGGTTCAGTATATTTTTTGCTATTTTGTACTAGTTCAGTGCATATCTGCGAGTTGTCACTTAGATTCTTAACATAGCTAAAGAAGGCTTTGTGGTTATCTTTTGAATCCTTGGCTATTTATCTTTCGAAGTTAGCCTTGGAGGATTTCATGAGTGACCTTAGTTTCTTACTGATACTGATCAGGGATGTCTTTCCTTCTTGGGATTTGCTTTTTTTCTGAACTAGTTTCCTCCTTCTATTGTATAGCCTGTTTATTGCAGGGGTCCATCAAACTGGTTTCCTTCTCTTAGATGAGTGAGTCTTGGTTTTGCTAGTGATGGCACAATCCATGCATCCTTGTCAGTGCTCATAGAGTGCATTTGTAAAGGTTTCTGCATCTTGGGCAGCATTATCCTTTAGCGTGGGGGCAGTGAAACTTACCACCTCTGTCTTAAGTAAGGTGAAGTTTGCTTTAGAAAAGTTTTTTACTGTGGTTTTCTTAGTTGGGGGTTGTGGGGGGGGATGTGGACATCCAGAGTGATTAGTTTATGGTCTGATCTAACCAATGATGGGTTGACCTCCGGTGTGGAACACCTGTCGCCCATGTTGGTGATGACCAGGTCCAATATGTTTTCACCTCTGGTAGGGGAGTTTACCAGCTGATCCAGGGCATTTGAGTTGATGAATTCTAGGAAGCGCTGGGCCTGGGAATTTGTACTCGAGTAATTTTGCCAGTGAATGGTAGGGTAATTGAAATCACCCAATATCAGGGTGTTTGGCAGGACCTTCATGCTTTCCAGTGTCTCCAGAAAGGTGGAGTGGTGGTCCTGGATCATGGAGGATGATCTGTAGCAGGCCACAATTTGCACTGCAGATTTGACCGATGTTAGTTGCACATGGATGACCTCAGAGGTATCATGCTGCACCACTAACCTGGAGGTGTATGTATCCTTGATGAATATGGATACACCCCTCATTTTGTGTTTCGGACCATGTTCTGTGGCTGAAATGTGTGGTATGAGTTGTAGCCCAGTAGTGTTGGGGTGCTTTCTGGAGCCTTGAACCAGGTTTCAGTTACTGCACAGATGTCGACGTTCTCCATACTGAGGAGTGCTTTGAGCGTATGCATTTTGAGATTTAAACTCCTGGCGTTGAGTAGCATAACCCTCAGTTTTTTGTTAATTGTGCTGTTTACGGTGGTGGATTTGACTTTTGAGCCTTGCCTAAAAAGACACTATGGGGGCAGCAAGAGCCTTGGCCAGTATTTGAAAGCCTAGGGGTGACAGGTGCAAGCCATCTCTTGCGAAGCAACATGGCTTGTTGAGCATTTTGTCCCAGGCTGACAGACACAGGATACCCTTTGAATGACACCAAAAGCTTAGCCAATTGTTGAAACTCATAAATTTTTCTATACACTGAGGTATCATTCTGCAGGATGCTACTCAGGGTCAGGGTCATACCAGCCTGGGCTACATGATCAGAGAGCTCTTCCATGTCTGTTTTCATGTAGTCCAGGGAGGTACATCTCAGGTCATTCACACCAACATGAACAATGACAGAGTTATATTTGTACTTGTTCTGGAGTGCCCTGAGTGCTTGTGTTATGTGGCAGATTCTGGTTTCCAACAGGCAGCTAACAGTAACCTTCTGCTTGTCCAGCCTAGTGAGTGGGACATCAGTGTGCCTGACTATAGAGTCACCTATTACTAGTGTGTTAGGTATGTTATTTCACCTTAAGGGCTGTGATTGTGCGGCACACTGATTTTGTATTTTATGTGTTGTCTGGTTTGTGATGGGAAGTGCAGGTTGTTTGGCTGTCTGCTTTGGAGGTCTCTGATGCTTTTGCAGGTTTTTATTTAGAGCCTCCGAGTATGATTTTGTGTATTTATGTGTATTTTTTGCCAGTGCTGTTTTAGTAGGTGTGTGTGCGGCTGGAGTTGTGGTGCAAGTGTTAACCTTCTCCTCTTGACTGTCTGTTCCAGTCTTGGGTGGAGACAGCTTATCTTCCAGTTTGGCTGTATAATTGCATCTCTCGCATATGTTATGCTTTGTGATAGGAGGAGAGGGATGTCTGTGTACATGAGGCAGGTGTAACATTGCCTCAGGATACCCAGATTCACCAGCTGGACTGGAGAGTGCACCTGAATTTGCCCCTTTGGTCATGCCTGAATAGTAGGGTGAGCTGCTTAGTCGCTTGATTGGTGAGGGGTGAATAAAGAGCCTTGGCCTACTGGGCAATCAATGTCAGGGTATATTAGTGCTTGTTATTAGGTCTGAGCAAATGCTGGGCTGTAAGATGATTTTTGAGTTCTTAGGTTGAGAGTTAGACTAGTTTCATGGGAAAAACTGAAGAGGAGACTTAGTGGAGCCGGAAATAATTTAACCGTAGCTAACCGGCACTGCCCAGTGTGCAAAACCGTGCAAATGTGTTTTTTTATAGTAGGGAAAAGAAAGAGATAGAAATTAGCCCAAAATGGCCAATAAGCTACTAACTTCTGGGCTAGAACCACTCCTCCAGGAACAGATAGGTTGCTCAAAGCTCCCCTCTCTCACAGGTGAACAGAGAAACTTCCTTCTATCCAAGTAAGGTATGGGCAACTCAGAAACTAGTATCACAGCCCTGAACTCAGCACTAACCTGAAAACTGGACTATACTAGCTTAGAAAGGCGAGAAACAAGGAATTTTTTTGGTTTTTTGAAAAGATAAGGCAAAAACTGTAAAAAATACACTTAAAACAGCTTTAAACGACTACAAACAACCAGAAAAGGCTATCACACTTTAGTGTGTAGCCTACAACAGTAAAACAAATTATTTAAACAAAACACAACTTTTTAAAAGTGCAGGCAGTCAAATAAGTACAATACATGAAAAAAGCAAGCTTTTAAATCACAATAAATGCTGGAAAATATGCGTTTAGGAGGAAAACAGTTAAGTACAGCAAGAACATACAGAAAACTTATACTTAATCACTCCAAAGTCTCTCTTCTAAGCTAGAAGGCTTGTATCAGTTTAAGGCTTTCTAGTGCTACCCAGTAGGTTAGTTACAGGAAAGATGGGAAACAAACGCAGATGTGGTCTTTTAAACCAGAAAGTTGAAAGAGATGGGCAAACTGTCCAAATGGTCAATAAACTACAGTTTCTGGGCCAAGAACCTCTCCTCTCATGGTAGACAGGCTACCTAGTGCTTACCACTCCCACTGATAAGCTAGAAGGCTTTATGCAGGGCTCAGAAGCTTACCAACAGTCCTGGATACAGCAACTCTGTATCTGGACTAGGCTAATTACAGGAAAGGTGGGAAACAAGTGCAGCTTTTAAACCAGAACATTGAAAGAGATGGAAAAAAACTGCCCAAACAGCCAATAGCTACAATTTCTGGGCCAGGAACCACTCCTATTGTGGTAGATAGGCTACCTAATGCTTGCCACTCCCACTAATAAGCTAGAAGGATTCCCTCCAACACAAAAAGGCTTGGGGGGGGTCTCAGAAGCTCACAAAGAGTCCTGGATACAGCAAATCTGTACCTGGACTAGACTAGTTACAGGAAAGGTGGGGAACAAGTACAAACGTAGGCTTTTAAGCCAGCAAGTTGAAAGAGATGGAAACCTACCCAAACGGCGAAATAAACTACAATTTGTGGGCCAAAACTAACTCTTCACATGTAGAATAGGCTTTCTCGTGCTTACCACTCCCACTGATAAGCTAGAAGGCTTCCCGCCAACACAGAAAGGCTTGGGGGGCTCAGAAGCTTACTAACAATCCTGGATACAGCAACTCTGTAACTGGACTAGGCTAGTTATAGGAAAGGTGGGAAACAGGCACAACTGCGGCTTTCAAACCAGAAAGTTGAAAGAGATGGAAAAAAACTGCTCAAACAGCCAATAGCTACAATTTCTGGGCCAGGGACCACTCCTCTTGTGGTAGATAGGCTACCTGATGCTTACCTCTCCCACTGATAAGTTAGAAGGCTTCCCTCCAACACGAAAAGGCTTGAGGGGCTCAGAAGCTTACAAAGAGTCCTAGATACAGCAAATCTGTACCTGGACTAGACTAGTAACAGGAAAGACAGGAAACAAGCGCAAACACATGCTTTTAAATCAGAAGGTTGAAAGAGATAGAAAAGCTTCCCAAACGGACAATAAACTATAATTTCTGGGCCAGAAACCACTCCTCCTGTGGTAGATAGGTTACCTAGTGCTTACCAGTCCCACTGATATGCTATAAGGATTCTCTCCAACACAGAAGGGCTTGGGGGGCCTCAGAAGCTTACCAACAGTCCTGGATACAGCAAATCTGTACCTGGACTACACTAGTTATAGGAAAGGTGGGGACCAAATGCAAAATGGGCTTTTAACCACAAAGTAGAAAGAGATGGAAAAATTGCCCAAAGGCCAATGAACTACAATTTCAGGGACAAAACCTACTCTTCCCATGGTAGATAGGCTTCCTAGTGCTTACCACTCCCACTGATAAGCTAGAAGGCTTCCCTCCAACAGAAAAAGGCTTGGGAGGCTCAGAAGCTTACCAACAGTCCTGGATACAGCAAGTCTGTAGCTGGACTTGACTAGTTGCAGGAAAGGCAAAGTAAATGCAATTCAAATTGTAGTGCAGGCCAGCACACCCAAGTGTGTAGCAACACTATGGCAAATACAGTTCAAATAAATGCAATTATATTAACAAATGACTAAAAAACACATGCAGAAGGCAATAAATTAGAAGGCTACTAACAAGCAGTAATAAGTGGTGATTAAGAGCGACTGAACAGATAACAGCACACAGAAGAGCAACTAAGACAGTTACAGTAAGAGCAGCTGAATAATAAAAAATATATATATATATATATATATATATATATATATATATATATTTTTTTTTTTTTGAGGATGGGAACAGAGCAGGATTAAGAGGCTACAGGGGTTGTCCTTCCCAAATGCTCTCTTTGTACACAGTAGGAGTGCCTGAAATCAGAATATGATCTCACTGCACTCAGTTGAGTGAGCAAATGAGATGGGCCCAGAAGGAGTATCCAAATAAAAAATCTACAAGAGGGGCGGGCAATTTCAAAGCCACCAACATTAACACCAAAACAAGAACAGGGAGGGTGAATGGGGATCTAACAGTAGAGAGACAGACACAACTTCATTTGAGTTAATATTCAGTGAAAAACACAAATAAATAAATTAAATGCAGTACTATATGCAAAAGAGCAGATAAAAGTGTACTTAAATTCACTTATACATCCAGCTGATTTCAGGTAAATGTTAGCTGGCCAAAGCTCTGATATTAAGCAGAGATAACTCAAAATGTACCACTTATATAAAGCAAGACAGAATGTCAGTGATGAGGTGAAACTACCCCCCACTGCTATCAATGGCTAAACAGAAATTCTAAAAAGTACTATGTAGAGAGACAGCCACAACTTTAGTTGAGTTAATATTCAGTGAAAAACACAAATAAATAAATGAAATACAATACTATATGCAAAAGAGCAGATAAACGTTTACTTAAATTCACTTATACGTCCAGCTGATTTAAGATAGATGTTAGCCGGCCAAAGCTCTGATATTGTCTGTTTATGTATACATATTTTCATAAAATTGTAGTTTTCTGGCAAATCACTTGCCTTTGACAGATCACTGAGGACAAAGTCAAGAAATAATGTCAGGCAGCAGACATTACATTTGATTTTCAGACGTCAGGCTTCAGAAAATTTATGCTATCCAAAATCTGTTATTATGTCAACATTCTAAGTTTGGAAAAGCAATATTTAAAAAGTGTCAAATTTTTGCGCATTTTTGTCCCCCATTATTTGTTACTTTGTCCATCTTTCTTGTCCTAGGACATTGAGAGGTATGGTCAGTATCACACAATTCCATTGGAGTAGGCAGGGTTACAAAATTATGTATTCAAATTTTATTTTAATCAGCATACATATTTTTGGACAGATGAACCTATTTTTCATGGGCTGTTGTCCAGATTTTTTATGATTCTGGGTAGAGAGGTATGCTTCACAGAGAAAAGACAAGTACTATATTTCTCTTCTTTCTGTGACAGGTTTGCAGCTGTTTCCACAGTTTAACACTGCCATCATACCTTTCAACGTGGAATCATAAAAATATCTGGACAAAGGCCAACAGAAAATAGGTACAACTGGCCAAAAATCTGTACACTGATTAACATAAAATTTGCATACATTAATTTTCTTAAGGATGAAGTATGTCTGAAAATCAAATGTAATGTCTGCTGCCTGCCTGCCCTCCCTGACATTATTTTCTGACTTCAGTCCTCAAAGGTCTGCCACTGCCAGTGATTTGCAGAAAACTACAAGTTTATGAGAATTGTATAGACAGTGACACTAGCAAGTGATTCCCCGGGTAGTGGGTTTCCCCATTGCCGAATCTGAAATAAAACATGCTTGCATTGCATATTCTGGTCATTCTATGAAAATCTGGACAGTATTGAGCTAGCTATGATGAATCTAGTTGTTTTTTTTTCTTTTACATGGAAGAGACGGAGGAAGTCAAGATTAATTTTTGCATTCTTTCTCAGTGGGAGTGAGCACTGAAAGACTTAGACGCAGGGTGGACCAGTCCGACTCTGCAGCTCAACTGCTGCACTTAAGTAGTAACCTAAGTACTACTGTTATTACTTCTTTGGTTGCTTGCTGTGTATTAATTTAGAACAAAAAATAGCTCAAGACTCGAGAGAGTCGTCCTCCACCTCTCCATTTGTTGGTCTGATGCTGTGTGCTGCTGTTGGCTGCTGCTACTTTAAATCCAAGTGATTGATTCCTTCCATGCTGTTGCAAAAAAGTACAAATGCACATAGTAGAAAAAGGTAAACAGAGACAGTACAGATACACCACTCGAGCCCTCAGCAAATTCTGAAGACTGGCAGTCATCCTCACAAAGCTGACGTCATTGTGCATACCCCTACACATGATGATGACAGCAACAACTTCTCCCAAAAAAAAAAAATGGAAATTGAGGAATTGAAGGGGCTACTCAGAAATTCATGGCACTCCGTTATTTTTCCCTCAAAACTGGTAAATACTGAGGAATTTGGAATTCGGTATGGTTGAGAGGTATGTTAGCCATATTTCCAGGATACCTTGTTGGAATTTTGAGACTCTTCAAGGCGAGACCCAAAACTCTGTATGTGTGACTTTCAGAACATAATAAAAACACACCTAAAATGCAATTTTTGCAGGGAGCAAGCTCCCTGTTTATTGATGTGTGTGCTGTACCTCCATATTCCCAGTATTGCTGTATATCAGAAAAAAGGAATACTCCAAGGTACAGTAATTTCAGAGATGGAATGCATTTTCCTATAACTGCACATTTATTCTCACTTTTCTCAGGATAGTGGAAATCATCAAGTGTACATGAGTAACCCTACTACCAGCTGTCTGCTGTAACATTAAGTTAAAGGAATACTGGCATTCTACATTATTGCCTAGTTTGTTGGATGCATGCAAACCTTCTATACTGCTATCAGTAGTATTACTGCATTAGAGTAGTTATAACAGGGAATGCAAATTCCTGAAAGACATTCTTATCTAAAAGTTCATTTCATCCTTTTTGCAGCCAATTTACTTGGTGAAGGATGAGAAGGCATGGCAAGTATGCAAATAGGTAACTATATAGCACTAGGTCTTATTTTAACTAATATGAAACACAGATGATCAAGCATTTAAAGTTTCCCAAACTTCATCAGTGATCACTCTCCTATACTGTCTGAATGACCAGCTTCCTCAGTTGTTAACAGGGATAATTTTTTTCCTCAAAATTAACAAGCTATACTGCTTGACCACCTGAAAAATATAGCCTGGACCAACTCTAAAAAAAAAAAAAGCAAATCTAAGCCAATAGCCTTGTATAACTACTTTTGAGCTGTTATGGCCATACTAGAGGAATATAGTTATAGCCATAGCAACATATATGAAAGTGCTCACTGGCTACCCATTAATAACAAAGATATATTTCTACTCAGTAGTTTGACCATTACAATCCTAACACCAGGCACTCTCATACATCATCAGTATGCTCTGCATTTTACTGCAAAGTTTCTTCCTTGAAATAAGAAGACAGCTCAGAGAAGAGAAATGGTCCTGGCTAACCAATGACATTAATCATGAAGATAGGGACAAGGCATGGAACACCAGTTAACAAGATCCCTCTAATCAAAATCTCCATCATCTATGACAGTATGAAAGTATATCATAATAGACATAAATATTGCCAAAGCATTACACTTAAACTAATGGCAAAATACATTAACATTTGAACCAAACATATTTTGACAGGAAATAAAATAGCTTACAGGTAGTATTAGAAGTTGTCAATACATACCAACACAAAAATTCTAAAACCAAACTCTTTCAACAATGAGTACATGGACTTTCTTCTCTGTACAATTAAAGATATTACCAACTTTCTTTCCTCACAACTTCATCCCAGTAATAATGTTTACCAAGCTTTATTGACTAGCTACTGATTCAGCTTTTTTTCACTTCACTGCCATAGTAACTGAAAAACAAACAACCAAAAACCCTACTAATTTAACTGAACTCATCAGCATCCAACTGCAGCATAACCCATCCTACTTTCCTAAGACTATTTTCTGAAAAAAAATGTAAAAACTCTTACTTTTATATTTATTCTCCTCCCCCTCAATACAGGTATAGGACCTCTTTTTTTCAAACATGCAATCATTATTCAATTAAGTCCAACCTCCATCCAGTCTCCATCAACTCTTAAAACCATGCAGAACTATCTGCAGTATTCGCCCCCTTACTAAAGTATTTGAAATATTAATACATCAGCAACTTTTAAAGCTCATAAATAGTTATGGGCTATTCTGTGACCAACAGCATGGTTTCAGGTACCTTTTCACTCAGATCAGTTTACTATCAGGTACAGATACTATTTACACCAGCACTAACAAGGACCTCATTACAGCTGGTGTTTATGTTGATATGACTCAGATATTTGAGAATGAGGGCCACATCATTATACTGGAAAAAACTTAGTCCACATTTTTGTGAAAACACCATAAACTGGTTCAAAGACTAAAACATTGATCATTCTAAATCAACTCAAATAATTAACTGTCCAGATTTGAAACATTTGAATATTCTCATTGTTCAATAAATGATACAACACTAGATCTACTCAGCCACAACATAATATTGTATGCAGATGAAATCTTTCTACTTCGGTCTATGAAATCACACACAATTCTTTAAAGGACTACAGAAGCCAAATTCACAGACTCGTGTGACAGGGTCCACACTAACAAACATCTAAGCAACAATAACTCAAGAAATGTCATGCTGTTTTTTTTCTCCAAACTACCATCTTTACTTATTTTAATTGTAACAGACTCTAATGTAGGCAGATTGCCTTGGTGGAACTCTAGACCCATTCCTATACATCAACACACACACATACACACACACACACACACACACACACACACACACACACACACACACACGCACGCACACACACACACACACACACACACACACACACACACACACACACACACACACACGCACGCACACACACACACACACACACACACACACACACACACACACACACACACACACACTGACGACATTATCTTAAACATTCTAGCTCAACTAAAATCATGTTCCCATTTCTCACACCTGCTCTCGCCACCTCCACATATGGCAATAGCTGAAACATGCTTATTCCCAAAAACGAATGTAAGCTTCCTCTGTTGACCCGTCATTCAACTAATAATATCTCAAAAGTCTAGATAAGTTGAAAATAAAATATTTAGATTTGTCCTACTAGTGGAGCATAATCACCACCATAGCATCAGATATGAAAATGCAAATTGGCTAGTAATGCTTCTGTTATGAGTGGATAAAGAGTAACTTACCAAGGATCAGAATCCCTGAACTGCACCTCCCCCTAAAAATGACCAAGAAAAAAAAAACACTTTTTATGTTTTTTTTTTTTTTTTTTGCAGGAGGATAAGCCACCCATACCCCGACCATATGTGTATAAATGAGAATATATATATATATATATATATATATATATATATATATATATATATATTTATATAGATAGATATAGATATAGATAGATGGATCTAGGACTATTGAACGAAAGTTCAATAGTCCGAATCCACAATCACCAAACACACTTTAACGAAAGTGCTTTCACCAAAAAAGTGCTTTTGTTAAAGTGTATTAAAAAAATAAATAAAAAATACAATAAATCTACTTTTATGTTGGGGGGCAAGCCCCCTTGCACCTCCCATGTGGGGGGCTGTGCCCCCACACCCCCTTACTTTAATATTCTCACTCTGAGATCTCTGTAACAGTCATTCCCCCACAACTCCCTCTAGCTGCAGGCATACTTCCGCAAAACTGCTTTTTCAGTAAAAAGCACTTTTGTGGAAGTATGGCCAGTGGTTTTCCATAACCTCCAGAACTCAAAGACTCTAGGAAGGGGAAAAGTCACCCAAAAATGACATCACTGCTGGCATAGCTCACCAACATTGGTTTCATGTGGAGAAAATCTGATCTTTAGCAGGGTGAATGTTGAGCAAATAAGGCTTGAGGATTTAATCTTTGTCCACCCTTAGGTAAACAATTACTAAGAGAGATTTCAATCTCCTAAGTACTTTGAAGTTTAATATCCTATGTCAAGGTTATTGCCTCCCACTCAAGAGAATGCTGCAAATGCTGCAGATAATCAATCTACTCTCTGTAGAAGCGAAGAAGCCACAATCAAGTTTCCCTGATCTAGATTCAGACATAACATAGAAGAAAAAACCTTTGCTAGAATTTGTCCTGCATGCGAAATTCTTTACCCAGATATATAAAAATGCTAAAACACAAGATTATTCAGAAAGCAGCTTAAGCATTTTTTAATGATTCTAAATACACTTCCTTTAGTGACCCTGCTTAAGGATCTCAGAATAATACAGGTTATGTTCATTTATATAAACCAATACTTCCTATCAGTACATGTTGTACATATAATACACTACTATTATAATAGTTACAAAACCACTCTGCCTCTTTGTCTCTTTGTAAGTACACTGCTAATATACTTGCAATATATGCATGCACATTTCAATATTCTAACATAACTGTAGTTGCAGATTTTTCTGTGTATGCTTATATCCACTTCAGGACAGAAAATTGTCAAGAGGCCAGTTCACTTACCTGGTTCTCAAACTGTAAAATAAAAACAAAAATCTTACAAAGTTAAAAGAAAAAAATCTTGCTATTTTGTTCATTGAGAATGTGGTGTGTTGCTCACTGAGTATACTTTAAAATTTAGCTTGTTATTTAAAGCAGACGTTTGTCATTGGGTGCACAGAACAGACAGCAATGCCTGTAGAGACATTCTGATTTTTGTGCGTATTTCTGACTTACTCCACTTTCTTGGCAACATCAGCAAACAACAGCACTTCTTGTTCTGAAATGATTTATTAGATGTATAACTTTGTTATCTTGATAGTTTCCAGATGTGGCTTAACTTCATGCCTTATACAAAGCTATGAAGTAGAACGTCAAATAAATTTAAATAAGATTGTATTGAAATAGTATTGCATTAAAACATTTGTAATATGACATTACATAACATGTAGACCGGTCAAGCTTGCAGACTGCAAAACTGAGCTCTACTTGTAACTTGCAGACTGCAGAAAAGTTTGCTATATGTAAAACTTGTTTAAAAAAGAACTACTGCATCCAGAAGCATAAAGATAACATTTTTCCTGTTATAAAAATATATTTAATTACATATCAAATAGAAAATATGCTAATTATTGCCTTGACGTGATGTTTGTTCATTTCTCTGAATCTAAGCAGGCTAGAAAAATAGAAAATTCAGGCATTTGGGTGTTTATCAATTATCTTGCATGGCTATCTTTGTTCTGTTATTTCCAAAATGATAATTCAATGGCAACCATGTTCCGTAGCATGATTCTGTATTTTGATACAACTGCAATAGCCTTGTGATTTATAGCAGAGTAAATATATGCTGAGGTGAAAAGACTGCTGTGTGTACATTAGTAATGCAACATCTGCTTCTACCTGAAATCATGTTTAAACCAAAGACTGCTGTCTGTAAAGTTCAACAAAGCATGCATCTAAACCTCTTTTCATATGTGATTTCAAGCATTAAGCTCATGCATGATTTGAAAGTTAAGCGTGCTGCAGATATAAATATCATTGTCAGCATTACATTTCATGCAGAGAATATCATGGAGGGCTGTCTACTTTGCGTTGTTCTTCATCATGTGGAAAATTATGGGAATTAATTGAGGTGAAAAAATATCAGAAGTATTGACATTACTGACCCCACGTGAAAGCTGTTGTCTGTAAATGTGGTACAGAAATACCACTGTAGTATTTGCATCAGGAATCAAAACAAAAAGGCATATAATTTGGTGATAAATGGGCATTCTGAGCATTTGACTTACCCTTATCATCAATTTTTTATTTTGAAATATTGCTGAGATTTTTTAAACAATACTTTGTTTTTCTTCCCCCAATACAGATCGTGTTATATTTTACAGTCGTATCTCAACCTCTTAGCACAAGACATCTGGACAAAGTCTGGCATAATGGGAGGATAAGGACCAAAAATAGGGACAGATTTTAAATATAAACTCTTATAAACTTAGAAAGTTGTTAGAATACTATGATTTGTATTAGCATGCATTTTTCTGAAGGATATGAAGTTTGAAACTCAAATATATGTCATTATTTAGTGAATTCAATCCACAGATCATCCCAGTAAGTTGCCAGTAATCCACAAATTTTATGAAGAATAGACCAAAAATATGAGGCACAAATCAGGGCATTCTGAAAAAATCTGGACAGCTGAGAGCTATGTTTACAATGCAGTCTTAAATGTTGTCACCATTTCTGACTCAACAATTAATTTTAATTTAACTTATTTTTTTTAATGTTAAGTTGGCTGATCTTTGGACCTTTTCAACACCTTTCTAGGCCACAAGAACAATGATTAATACAAGACATATGTTCCCAATAAGACAGATCTTGATATCAATAAAATTATATTTAGTAGACCTTGGTGAAGCTGGCTAAGCTCCCCCTGCAGTAACATTTTGCCATCTTAGCTAGCTTGCTTAATAAACAGTCTCAAATATAGCACAACCTCTGAAGAGGTTTACTGATTTTAATATACAGTTTATCAATCTCACTGAATTATGCATATGCTTCATTTATTCAGCCAGAATCTTCTTGGCAGATGGAAACCCATTCACCCACACTGTGTCCTTCCTTTAACCTATAGATATTAAACTTCTCTAATCTCTCTCTCTCTCGCTATCGCTCTCTATCTCCCTATAGCTTTGCATTGCTTTTGGTGCAGATCATATACCATTTTCAATCTGTCCTCAGATCTGCCTTTATCCCGTTTCTGTCCATTATGATCTCCAGAACTATACACAATACTTTATATAGCCATTATAATGAGCATCTCTAGAAAGTGAGAACTTGTATCCTTCTACAGGTAATGTCTTATGATGCAGCCAAACATTTTAACAGTTCTGCATGCTGGTCTGTCATACTGGTTGCCTTACTCCAAGTGAGACAGTATGACTGCAATCAGGATGTTTATAGTTTTATGGTAAATACTGTTTCCTTTAAAACTAGGCCCATCATACCTCGCAAATGTCCTGATTTTTGCAGATTGGCCAGATTTTTGCCTCATATTTTTGGCATATTTCTCATAAAATTTCTGGTTTTCTGGCAAATCACTGATGATTAATGTCACTAACAAATGATATATATTCCAGTTTCAGACCTCAGAAAAATGCATGCTAACATAAACCCTGTTATTCTGGTAACTTTAAATTTACAAGAGCAATATTTAAAATCTGTACATATTTAAGGGTTTGTCCAGATTTCTTGAACTAATAGGTTCAGAGGTATGGTGCCCATCTTCTCAATCATTTTCCTGTGATGTATTTGTTTTGTATACACCTTGCATTGAATTTGAGTGTAGTGCCATATCATCATTTTTGCAAACACTAATCTCTTTCATTGTTCATCTCTGTGTTTTAAAACTGTAGTATATTACTTTGCGTCATTAACAAAAAAAAAGGAAAATATTGCCTTGTGTTCTTCTGCCACATTATTTAACTAAATACTAAAAAGGCAAGGCAGAAGCACTGAACACTTTCCACTCTAAAAACACTGTTGTTTCATTTGAAGGAACCATCTGTAACATTCATATCTGTTTCCTATACTACAGACAATTATTTGCACGTGCTACCACTTTACAACAAATTAGATATCTTAGTTTACTCTGAATGGTTGCATATACAGAATATATGCTTTAACCACCTCATGGGATACAAGACACAGCTATAAAGTAATGGGATAATAATTGAAATGTAGAAATGAAACATAGTTAGAGTCTGCAATGTGATATATTTAAAAATGACAGCTTAGTTCTTAGAATATCTATTGCAGTTGTAGATCATAAAATCCTTGACATGGGATACATACAATGTATGGTTTCTTGTCAGATCAGATCTACTACCAGTGAGAGGGGTCTAGATAGGAGCTGTCAGTTATAAACTCAAAGATAGGCCGTTGTATGTCAGCTGACAGAATTATTGCCTTACAGTTCCTGTATTAACTATTCACACTATAATACAAGACAATAAACTCAAGCTACAGCAAATCATAGATTGTCATTCAAGTTTACTGGCCGCCTTTGATTTGGAAGCTGCTGTGTCAACATGGTTGATTACCTTGTCATATATAAACCAGCTAGCACAACCAATTTCTTCACTTAAAAGCACCAGTAGTAAAACATGTACATCAGAAGTGAAAATAGTTTTCTGGTTATTACTAACATATTTTATATGGCAAATGTCAGATTTTTTTCTCACATATCTTACATGACATCAGGCTACATGATCTGGGTTATATAGCCAGAAGATGTGGTGCAATGATTGTCTAAAAGAAGTCCAGCTTTCTCAGAGTTGTTTGTGTCCATCTGGGCATCTGACCATCCTGGCTTGCTTGTATTGTCAATGCGAGTAGAAAATAAACAAACTACACCTATTAATATTATTTACTTATATATATATGTACTGTAGATATTCTGTATAGCTGGTTTTGTAGTTTGTCACCTTAACCTTGACTGACAATAGGCAGGACAGCTCAATGTACATCCAAGTCAACAAACTATAAGTAAATAAATAAATAACTAAAATGTATATCATGTAAACAAATGCATTAGGTGAATCATGCATTAACTTACCAGAGTATTTCAGCATTGTGTTTAAAAAACGCATCAGTTATCACCAGATAGTAAAATTTAAGAAATATTTGATAGTTTTCACCAGTATCTTGAGTAATGGGCTTTGGAAGGAAATACAGTGCAACCACTTCATCCAAGACTTAATGTGTAACATTTCAGTATAGAATGGATGACTTTAAATGGGAACAACAGTTTCAATTTGGCCAGAGGACTAGCTGCCTGCATGTTAAAACTGTGAGGGTAAATTACTCTGAGCAAAGAGGGCTAGCTTAGTTCTCACATGGCTCTTGAATGTGATACTTGATTCTCTCCCAGGTTTGCAGTCAAGTAAATGTATCAAACAGTCAGAATTTTGACATGCTATTTAATCAGTCAGTCAGTAAGTAAGTTAGTTAGTTAGATTGCTTTATTTTTATTTTAATTTATCTCAGCAAATTGCCATAAAAATTGGAAAAGCTTCTCAGGCCAACAAAGTTCACCTCCAGCAAGCTACTGTTTTTAGAGAGAAATGCATTCATGTCAAACATAAACCATACAATTCACAGGACACATGAACACATGCAAGACAATGCGTCTCTCTAAGTTGACATGATTAATATGTAAGCAATGCTGACAAGAATCTTATGAGCACATACATTGAAAAGGACAACTGTGTTCTAAGCAGTATGACACTTCCAGTGTCTTGTAGTTTGTGTAGATACTCTATAACTTTCTGTTTATGTTGTGATACTGGGATTAAGGAAATATAGGATCTGTACATTAAAATAACTGCTGCCAATCATGTTTGAATGTGTTGCTGTCAAAGTGGACCAGTTCAAATTGCATACACATGATGTAACAAGTAGACAAGATAAAATTCCACATGCATCATTTAACTGAAGCACAATATGCCAAAGGACACAGTACTGATCATGATTTTTTTTGCCTTAGGAAATGACTGCTGCTTTGGTTTCTAATCGTGTGCCACCAATGATTGCTTTCTTTTGGGAGCCTTTTCTGTTCATATATATATATATATATATATATATATATATATATATATATATATATATGTGTGTGTGTGTGTGTGTGTGTGTGTAAGTGTGGAGTTGTGGAGTCCTTGCAGCCCTGCAAAAACACACATGTACTTTATTTCTTTTACCCTTTAATGTTTTGGTCATTACTGTATGGCATGTAGAATCAATGGAATTCTTACAAACAAGGTTCTACATTAGAACCCATGCGTATAACTCTGAATTCCCCATTTAAAACATTATCCCCCAGATTCACTATCCTTCCGTGTAGGACTAGCTTAGTTCTGCACAGAAGTGCCCGTTTAGGAGGAGGACGGCAGCACACCATGCATATTAATGAAGGTGCGCTGCCTGACCTCCTAGGCTTACATGGAACGTGTACAAGTGCAGGGGGGCATATCTGAGAGCAGAGCTCTCAGAATAAACACACCCCTGCAATGAAGAATAAAACAAAGTGTAAATAAATGAGTGAGACCGCTCATAGGTGTCCACATATCCCCACCAACAATCTCCCATGTGTACAATAGCAACAGGACATAAAAATCAAAAGAAAAAAAAACTTTTATTTTTTCTAAGAATCCGAGTACAGCTAACCATAGGTGTGTGGGTGTGCCCTTCACTTAGCTATGGTTAAAGCAGCTTAAAAGACTGAACAGGATAACAAGGAAGATATATGCAAATGAAGCAGCACAGCAATAGTGTAGTGGGCAGAACATTCACCTAACGAGCTGGCGTTCCCGGTTTGAGTCCCACTACAGCACATTCCATTTTTTATGTGAAATCTGTATATGAACATTTTTTTTTTGTTGTATAACCTATTAAATAACATTTAAATGTCAACTGGAGTACTGTATTAAATGCACATGTCAATAATCAGTATCATAATGAAAAAGGCACTAGTAAGCAGGTTTAAGCACAAATAAGCAGGAGTAAGCATATATAAGCACTACTAAGCATCTTTAAGTGCATTTGCGTGGGGGTAAGCATTACCTACTCAGATTAAGTAAAGTAGAATCTAACTGAGAGTAAGAAACTGTAACTGTAGGTTAGCTTTGCTTTGCGCAAACCCACACACACCCACTTAGAACTGCTTTAAAGTGCTTTAATCACTCTGTACCCAATGACCCGTGTTCTGCCCAGCAACAAAATAAACAGCCTCTCAAGGCTCGAAGCCAGGACCCTGCACACCATAGCCAAACTGATTTACGACTATGCCATGTCAGACATACAAAACCATGGTGTTTTCACAAACATATCATCGAGTACAGTCATTCAACAGTACAGAGAATGTATTTGAACATGTAGATGTATGTGTGTGTGTGTGTGTGTGTGTGTGTGTGTGTGTGTGTGTGTGTGTGTGTATATATATATATATATATATATATATATATATATATATATATATATATATAACTAAATAGATATATGCAGCTCCCTCTCTGTATTACACATGTATATATATATATATATATATATATATATATATATATATATATATAAATAACCACATATAGATATATACATATGCAGACATCCATACATCTATATGTCGCCAGATAGATATACAGCAATATACATACACACACACACACACACACACACACATATATATATATATATATATATATACATATATATATATATATATATATATATATATATATATATATATATATATATATATATATATATATATATATACATATCTACACACACACACAGATATATATCTATGATATGATACAGCACAAAAGAATGATATATATGACCACAGGCACTGCCAATGGGGGCGAAGGGGCTCAATCAACATATGTGTTACATGTACTGATATCCACCCCCAGACAAACAGGTGAAACATACAAACAAACACACAGACAAAGTAAACAAACCAGTGCTTCCCAAACCACAGGCAGGATACAACCAGTGAGGGAAGCTCTGTGGACCCACTAATTCTAATCTAGAAACAAAGACAGGTTCGTCCCACATGGGACATGCCAAAAATTGAATAAGATTTTTGGCCTTCCTGTACCAAATACACAGATAGCAGGGCATGTATATTTGTGGACTACATGTTTGGGAATGCCTGATTATCCTTGGGTTGAGACAACATACGTGATGAATCCCGAGAAGCGGAAAGTGGGCAATGTGTAGTGGTGTGGTTAGATTCATCTGGAACCTGTAGGAAGGATAATTGCTGTGGAGGAGGAAGGGGAGAGGGAATTATGGCTATGTCATTATGGACTGAGGCATTGCTGGGGTTGGATGGACCCATTATAATGGGGCAACTCACCTAACTGTCATGTGTAATTATAGTCTCACATCAGCCTGGTGCCCACTGAGTGGCACACAGCTGCAGTTATCCCACTCCACAAAGGGGGAATCCTCCTTGGATCCCAGGAACTACCATCACAGCAGTCTGACGAGCCTGATCTGCAAGGCCATGGAATGCATTATCATGGAATTTATGAATACAGACATTGGCAACCCTCAAACACTGCACCCCATGCAGATTGGGCTCATGCAGGATCAGTCTTGTCTCCTGAAACTGATTGACTGCTTTGAATTAGTCCGCAGAGATGTTGAAGAGGGTAAGGCGGACCACACAGCCTATGTGGACCTCACCAAGCCCTTCACCACCATCCCCCTGTCTGGAAACATAGATTAATGTACTAAGCCGGACATAAATCTCTATACCACTCGATGGTTTGCCACATGGCTTACTGACAGAACCCAAACTGTAGAAGTAACTGACTCCAAATCCAGCTCCAGAAAAGTGACAAGTGGAGTACCTCAGGGTTCAGTCCTGGGAACACTGTTGTTTGGCATCTACATCTCTGAAGTACAGGTCAACAGTACGGGACACTGGCTAACAAAGTTAACGGATGACTGCAAACTGGGACTCATTATGAGCCTGACTGAACTGCATGATATGTTACTGATATCAGCCTAACATTGTACCGGTGGGCTGGAGTACTGTTAACATTTTGTGCCATTGTCATGTAAGGTTCTGATTATGGGATCTGCAACTCTTGGTAGTGTATTGCAGGGCAGATGTGTTTGACTGTGGGGGGAGAAATACCTATTTGTGCAAAACATATGTTGTTTGTGCCTGTCAACCCCATTAATGTTGCATGTGGACATATATGTTTTTGCTATGTTCCCAATTTATCTACAGATGTATGTCTATATAGATATATATATATATATATATATATATATATATATATATATATATATATATATATATTGCTGTATATATGTTCAGATATGGATCTATATCTACATATATAGATATGTTATATCCATTTAGATATTAATATATATGTACACACACATACATCTACATGTTGAAGTACATTCTCTGTACTGTTGAATGACTGTGCTCAAGGATATATTTGTGAAAACACCATGGTTATGTATATCTGACACTGCATAGTGGTAAATCACTTTGGCTATGGTGTGCAGGGTCCTTGTTTCCAGCCTAGCAGAGGCTGATTATTTTGTTGCTAGGCAGAACAAGGGCCATTGGATGCAGAGTGGTTAAGGCACTTAAAAGCAGTTGTAAGTGGGTTTGCGCAGGTTTGCGTGATGGTAAGCACTGCTAAGTTCCGGTTACTGTTTCTTATACTCAGTTAGCTCCTGAATTGCTTAACCTGTATAGGCATTGCTTACCCCCATGCTAACAGGCTAAAACCTGGTTACTGCTGCTTAAAAGTGCTTATTCCCGCTTATCCCCACACTAATTTCTTTAAATGACAAGAAAAAGGGGTTGATAGGAAAGCGGTGAAAAAAAGGTCAGAAAAAGGGAAAGACAGTAGTGAAAATAGCAGGAAGGATGTAGGGAAGGTCCATAGCTGCCCATTTCTTCTACAGCAACAGCTGTGCATATGCACTGAACTTGGAGGTAGATATGGACACTGAAACCCCTGAGAGAGGGGTGAGGACAACAATAATATGTTGTGATGCCAATTAGACCACATTACATGTGTCCAATGGACACGTGTGAAATGCACAGCTATGTATGGGGTGAGGTTTTGTTTTTGGGAACAGATCGTCCTTTTTTTAAGGTGAGAGTGGAATGTTGGGGAAGGAGAGTAGGTATGCTTGGGGAGGATAGGTTCGGTAGAATGACAGACAAGACCAACAAGAGAGCATACAGGGGCAGTATATGACACATGTAGGGGGGAAACACCTTGGACGGAGAGGGGTGTTTTGAAGTTGCAAGCCCATGAGCCCCCAAATGGAAACAGTGGGACTGAGGTCTCCACCCATGGGCAGTCACAATTGCACCTTCACAGCCCCAAAGGTGGCTGTGAGGGGGCTGGGTAGGAGATGCAGGCTCACTGTCTGATTGCACCATGTGGCTCTTAAGCTTGTGTAGGTGATCTTGAAACTCCTTGCTGAGCTCCCCACACACCATAGACTGGACCTGACAGTGGGTGACAGGTTCCTTTCCTCCCCCACTCCTGGGGGGACCAAGCACCATCACCTGCAGCAGTTCCACCCAAAGGTTGTGCAGGCACAACAGAGGAGAAGGTCCCAGGCTGGGACCCAGACTTGCTGGTGCCTGGTGCCATGGCCAGCTGAGGTGGGACAGGTGGGTCGACTGACATCGGCATTCTCATATGGGCTGTGGTGTTGCCATTTTACAACAGATAAGGGCCAGTAATAGTCAGCAGCAGTAAGGATTGCTTATAACAGCATGCATAAATATTCCCTTTACCACAAGACACCAAATTTAGAACAGTTGCAGAGCAAGGGGAACACATGCACATATATTGCATGACATATGTACAAAGAGTGACAGATGTGTGAGTAGTGCTATGAACACTGGCACAATATTGGCATGGTGCTGTGGTAACCTCAGACATTTACTGTCGTACCACTGTGTTTTGTGAAGTATGTCCAATCAGGGATATGAAGTCAGTAACTCTCATGGCTGTCACCATGTACTGACTGCAACCCTCACACTATGCTTCTGCCATTTTCAGATAGGTGTTCTGTGAGTAACACAAGGAACAAAAGGTTCAACACACTAACCAGTCTGCAGATGACCCTACAGAAGAGGGTTTCCTCACAAACATCACATTGTCATGACAGATTTTAAAACAGGCAGCCTAGCCATAACTACACACACCCTGTTAAACTGACATTACTCTAAATTAATAATAGCAACACTTACATTTTGTAGTCATGTCTAGCACATCCCCTCCTGTTTGTTGGCCTTTTTCCACAGTGTATGTTGTTGGAGGTAAATCCCAAAACCATCTGTGACACTTTTTGCCAAACACCAGATCTAAGTACCACTCACAGTGAATGTCATGGCCCAACACCAACATGATGTTCCTAGATACTGTAGTGTGTTTCCATGCAATTGGCTATGGGGATGTTACCACAGCTGTTTCATATTCAATCAGCTAGAGGAGGACTGCAATTGGTGCAGAGGCCATCAGCTGATCATGACCAACACTTGCAAAACACAAGCTGCTGACTAAGCAGAGCAGGTGTACATATCCACATTCACCCGGGAAGGTGTGGGAGGGACAGACAGAAACAAAGTATGTCAGGGAAGGTGTGGGAGAGTAAAACTGAAGCATGTTTGTATGACACACATACCAGTACAGGGATTCAAACCCCTGATTGACAATGCATTACTATCACATGTGCATGCAGTTATTGCATGTGCCACATAGCTTACATGTTGGTGAGCTGTCCAAAAGTATATGTGCTGGTGAGTGACATCTGCAACAGTGATATTGTACAGGTACGGTAGGTGTAGCACACCTGCCTGTCCACATTGACCGGTGTCAGTGGCAACAAAGCCATACTCTCTAAGGGACTCATACACATTGCCACACTTGCCAGGGTCAGGAATACACTCCCTACCTAGTTATTTTACCACAATACAGTACTTCACAGGTATCACATGCACCACAGGAGCTATTGTGCTGTTCTATAGGCAAAGGGCATGTGAAGGTGTCTGACATCAGTCGGAATGCTTCACTATGCCAATGGGAGTTGTAGCAGGTGTGAATGTGGTTGGAAGCCTCATACACCACACACAGGGACACAGGGTGCCAGGACTGACATGCATGTGTGCATTGCTTCATGGGTGTGTAGCGGTGGGCTGTGCAAAAGTCTGTAAAAGGCTAGGTGAGGGGTATACCTTGGCATCAGGCACATGACAATGGTCTGCAGTGTGGTTCAGGTGTGTAGTGTCTGGAATGACCCAGACAGGTGGGTATTGTATTTACCATCCTGTCTCCTGGGTTACTATTGTGTGTGGCCAGTGCTATGCAAAGCTTGCCATGTATGTGTTCTATAATCCATGACATGGACGGTGTCTGGGATGTGTAGACATCCCATATTCATGTACAGTGACATGTGGAAGTGTACCTGGATTGCCAGGCCCATGTTATGTACGCAGATTGTTATCATCACATGTACCACTCCTGACCTCTAGTGGCAGGGCATGCTCACGGACTGTCCTTTGTGAATCACATTTGATGGCACCACAGATGTTCTAGTCATCCATTGGGGAACATAGTGAAGGTGGACTGTCTTCAGATATATGCCTATTGTACTTATGGACAGGATGCCATGCCCTCTGTAACCCACTGCAATCACACCATGCTTGCTATCTGTGAACAGTATGCAGGGTACTACCAACATAGCGGTAGTTGTCTAGGCAAGTGTGTTTGTGTTTGAAACACAGGTTCATAGTGTACTCTGTGTAATACTAGGGTTGCTTACTTTGTTCACCAGGCCTTGTATCACATGTAGGGGTGTGGATTGGCACCCCAGCATATTAGAGCATTACGCAGTTACAAAACACACCACGGAGATTACTAGGATACTCCTTCACCAAAGGTGTATTTCACAGGGAATTACATCAGCAAGCTTGTCAAAGAGAGACAATGAAAGGTGTACTGTCTGTTCTCAAAAGCATTGGGCCCTACACATATGCACAAACACACACAGTTGCCTTGAATGGGATTAGAACACCTACCTAACTACTCCAGTGCATTAGAGTATTACACAGTTACAGAACACACCACAGAGATTACTGAGATACATTTTCACCAAAGGTGTATTTCACAGGGAATGACATCAGCAAGCTTGTCAAAGACAGACAATGAAAGGTGTACTGACTCTCCTCAAAAACATTGGGCCCTACACATACGCACACAGACTCACAGTTGTCATGAATGAGATTAGAACACCTACCTAACTACTACACCATATTAGAGGATTACACAGTTACAAAACACGCCATGGAGGTTACTAGAATACTCCTTCACCAAAGGTGTATTTCACAGGGAATGACATCAGCAGGATTGTCAAAGACAGGCAGTGAAAGGTGTACTGACTGTCCTTAAAAGCATTGGGCCCTACACATACACACAAACAAAGTTGCCATGAATGGGATTAGAACACCTACCTAACTAATACAGCACATTAGAGTATTACAGTTACAGAACACGGCAAAGGTGTATTTCACAGGGAATGACATCAGCAGGCTTGTCAAGGAAAGGCAATGAAAGGTGTACTGACTGGAAGGCTACCAGGGGTAATTGTGTACAGTGATGGACATTTGAATATCATATGTTTTTGCAAAATGAGAGTGTGCTGTGTGGGACAGGCCTCATGAGAGGGGAGCTGTCTGTCACTGTCTGTCACTCTCTTTCCACATCTATTATGTATATGTCTGAACTGTTATAGTGTGCTGTCCTTGGATATATGTGCATATTCTCATCTGGTGTGTGTGCAGAGCATGACTGGTGTGTAATGTGGAGTGTTTGCACAGACAGCTGTGACTAACTGCTGTGTATAGTCCACAGTTGTTTCCAGACATGGGCTTCATTTCTCTGTGTGTGCGAGCATGCTCAGTATGACCCTTCTGTAATTTGTTTTCTGACATGGCCTTCAGTTCTCTAAGTATGTGAACATACCCAGTATGAGTGTCTGTATTGCATATGTGACTCCATTCCAGGTAGGTTGTACTCCAGTGCAGGTATTTGTGCTCTACACCTACAGCTAGTAACCTGCTTCAGCAGGATATCTGTAGATTAGTTGACAATGTGAGTTGACACTGGGCAAAGGGTAGTGAGATTGTTGCTAACTGTGTCTGTGGTGCTTCTGCTACATGGTTTTGGTGTTGGCAGGGATACTCAGTGATATATGGTGTATTATCCTCTGATGTTTTATGTCATCAACTACTGACAGGTACATATCTTTGCTGGCAGTATGTTCCTGGGTATTACAAGTTGAATGCAGCTTTGCCCAGTATTGTGGTGTGCAACCTACATATTCTTCCACACTCCTGTCATTCTGGCGTAGAAATTACAGACACTTGCTGATGGGTCTGTGTATATGGTCCAGCACCTTGGTGCTGTTGTGGCTGTGGGTCCCATGCCTGTACAATTATCACCATGACAGGATGGCCATATCGTGCTGTGGCCATACCTCACAGGTATTCAGACTCGTTGAGGTTATCCAGAGGCAGGGCTCATTATTCTGTTCATTAACCCTTCACAATTTGGTTTGCAAGCAGGTTTGTGGCCACCCATCCAAGTGCTTGCAGCCATGATAAGTATGTGCACATATCAGGGTTTCACCCTTCACACACTCCATGGTGTCGTTTTCCTACCATTATGCACACAATATCTGATAGCTATGCCTATAGTTGCCACTCCAACCCAGCAGAATGTACAGGTTGGTCCACAGTTCATGCATTGGAACATGATGGACATACTACTGGGATTTGTCAACATGTCCTTGCATTTGTGTTATGTGGACTGTGTTTTGTCATTATGTGGGAGTCCATGGGGTAACATACAGTGGCGGTACAGGAATGACACAGACCTGTGACAGAGGACAGTGGGGCATCGGGTACTGATGCAGGCTATCTGTAGCAAGACAGTGCATTCTGTCAGTTGTTCAGACCCAGGCTGCAAGGCAATGTATTCCCCCAGGGTGACAGGATGTTTGTGCAATGGGGTAATGGCAATTGTTTCTGTCCTTATCAATCCATTGGTGTTGATGCTGGCAGGGTGCATCTTACAGCTATGGACACACATGCATGGGACACCTCTTCAGCATGCTGCATTCTGTGAGTATTCACATAGTAATGTGGGGATCATATTGTACTCATTCACAGCAACAGGTGTGTTACCTGAGGCTGATGTTGGCTGCATGTGTGCTAGGGTAGCTACTTGTAACTGCCTCACAGGTATACATGGCCCTTTCCCCTGCTGGTGGCTAGTGGTTGGACACCAGCAGTTTCTGCATACATCATACCTCTCCTTTTTTCAGTCTGCCAGTGTTTGCCCACAGTACATCTTAGTTTCCCATACTACACAACCAACTGATGTACACACACGCACAGATATATATCTATATGATACAGCACAAAAGATGTGCAAACAGAGGATGTCTCCATTTCACTCCATTTCTCTCTCTGTGGTACTTCCACCTGTGTACTGTGTGTACATCTGGGCCAACACTCATACTGTGTCCATCTTCCAGATGGTGACAGTTATGACATCTGTACAAATCATATGGACTACTGCTGCAACATGTCTTGCTGGGATACCAGTCTGTTTGGCACTGCAGTTGTGTGGACTCGGCCCGGTCATCAGCAGTACCGATGATTGGACACCAGGATACACCAGTCATGGCTATTTGCTGAACACTTTCACATAGCATACCACTCAGAACTATCAAACACACAGAGCTCTGCCTATTGTAGACATGCAACTATCCATCTTGCTGATTTGACTAGCTCAGGTACTCGTCGCTCACTGGTATTACTCTCACACATGGCTGGTAATACATTTCTACATAGGCTTGGTGGGGGCACACATCACAACTGTGGACATTTCCTACAACCACCTGATATGTCAGGTACTCTGTTGGCTTCCACACAATAACCTGCATATTGTACACATGCAACATTTCATCGTTATAATTGGGGCAGCTCAGATACTCTGTGCTCTGCTGCTGTGATACCCACATAGATGCTACTGCTATACTACATAGGATTGGGGGGGCACACCTGACAATTGTAGATATTTCTGCTGTACCCACTTGATATTTCAGGTACCCTGTTGTCTTCCACACATCAACCTGACACTCAGATCTCTGCATATTGCACACATGAAACAATCCATCCTTGTATTTTGGCATGCTCAGGTACTCTGTGCTCACTGTTATTACTCCAACACATGGATGCTAATACATTTCTACATAGGGTTTGAGGGGGGGCACACCTGCTAACTGTGGACATTTGCTTTGACTGCACTGGTATTTCTGGTAGTCTGTTGGCTTCCTTTTAAATTTGTATTCTGACCTATCTTGCAGACTACAGGCATACCATTTCAGACATCCTACCCTTCAGGAATGACACCCCACTTCCCGATCCATTATACTCTATGTAGGTCTGGAGGGGGGTTGATCTCCATTGCCATACCTTGAGGACCTTAGCACAGCCTTTCCTTGTGTTCATCTACACCAGTCCTGCTGGCTAGGTTGGACTGTTGTTGGGTATGTGAACCTCCATGACATGCATGTGTGTGCCCTATGGACACACATTTTGGCCAACACATGTCCTGCAGTGTGTTTTTTCACCTTGTCTGTTACTGCCTACTTTATTGACACCAGTATTTGTTATGGTTTCATGCTTCCCATATAGCTGTCCACTATCTGCTGCCATCCCATTCAGCCACCAAATTCCCTTCCTTGCATGTTCACATCCATACCATTGATACAACTAGCAGACCATACAACTGCATTCAGTAATTGATAGGAAGGGTGACTTACCTTGCGGCTGTGCCAGTATTGAGGATGGTGCTTGAGGGCTGACTACGTCAGATGCACATAGTACACTCCCTATACATGGTAAAGCACAGGTAGTGTCATTTTTGGCATCCCTTTTACTGTATGGGCGAGTCAGAGAGAGTTTCCATTCCCTGGGTTCCTACTGTGTCAGTGTATGTGTTGCCTCTCTGCCATAGCCAGAGCATACTGTGCATGCCTCCTTCTGCCTACAGGTACAGGCTCAGGCTGTTCCTCCCCTGAGTCACTCTGTGCCTGTACTGGCCTTGGCAATGGTGGAGAGCTTTGTGGCCCAGCCCCGTGCTTTTCCTGCTGCAGCTGCTTCCACAGGATCATGTTGTGTAGCATGGCACATACCATGAAAATGTGGGTAAGTGTAGCTGGAGAGTACTGCAAGGCTCCACCAGATGTGTCCAGGCACCGGAACCATGACATGTAAGCCCTACCCTGCTCAGCAGATGGTGCTTTGATGTATATGTGCATGCAGTCTATAGCACCCACTACACCAGGGTATTCTGCATTTGGTGGAAGAGATGCATATTGTTGGTCAACACCTCACGGGTGTTGAGGAAATACAGGTGCTCTCTGGCATGTGCTGACATGGCATCCAGGAACTGGTGGAATACTCTGGATGCTGATGCCTGTGAAATCCCCATGATATCCCCAGTTGTGCTTTGGGAGGTACCTGTGGCTAGTATACCTAGACCTACACATACCTTGGTATCCACTGGGATGGGTTCCCCGCGGTCAATGTGTTGTGTCAGGTGTGGCCGGCACAGCTCAACAATTTGCTGTAGGAGGTCTCTGTCCACCCTATAGCGCTCCACTATCATCAGATCATGTAGCCCCTGGTAGGTTTCCTTGGGTCTGTACACTCTTCTCTGTCTCCTCACTGTGGGTTGTTAAGCATCATTCACATCCTCACCACCCTCAGCCTCTTGCACATGTTGTTCTATGTTGCCTGCTGCAGCCCTTCTCATTTTGTAGGTTTGTTTGTTAAAATTTCCTTGCTTGTATACACCAGTGATGTAGAGTGTGGGAAAAAAAAGAGGGGAAGGTGTTTGCTTAGTTTATAGAGGTGTGCTGGGCTGGGCTGCTGCCTGTGTAATTGGCTGATTCTGATACATTTCACCTGCCAGCTACGCTAGTTCTCCTTGAATACCTTCCTACTGGTGTTTTGCCTTCCCATTGCCTCATTGTTTAAGCCCGTGCATGTGCCGTGCACACAGAGTGCTCATATGTGCAGACTGCTGCTATTTCCTGGTTTAACTTCTTTTTTCTTCCTGTAAAACCCGGTGCATAGCGCGCACACCCACTTACACTTTGTAAAGAGCACTAAGCAGGTTTAGACACACCCCCTAGCTTAGCTGTGCTAAGCTAGGAGCAAACCTGAGCCACAGGGCTCCAGTCTGCTTACAGTATGCCTGACACATCCACCCATGATGACACCTACCTCCTAGTCTTGCACCCAGCTATTCATACTTTTACACTGTTGGGACCTGCCTCACATGCTGGGAAAAACTGGGATTCACTATCCTTCTCCTCATTTGCATAGGATTGCCTGCTAATGCATAGTTACATGTCTCACACTGAGCCTCCCCCCTTAGCATCCACTACTCACTGACCAGTTTGTCTTCTGCCTGCCATTGACTTGCATGGCAGAATACTGGTTTTAGTCAGAATGCTTATTTTAGGTTTATTGTCTTATTTTCCCCTGATCTCGTTTGCGCGCTGCTGCCCTATGCTTACACAGCCGATATCGGCGAAAAAAAAATAAAAGTTGATTTTCTTATTTTTTGTATTGTTTGCAATGCCAATGGCCTTATACTTGGCCATTGGCATGCTTCCTCAATGATATGCATCCTTTATTTGGGGCTGTCATGTCTCAGGTTTGCATTTTGCAGAAATGTACTCGGTTACTAACTGAGTACATTTCTGCAGATTATGCTAGTCCTGCACGGCCTGATTCCAGCTTCCTGGATAGCAGATTTACCTCATTTGCATGTTTTTTACCTGCAAATGGGGTAATTTGCATACAGGGGTTGGGAATGTGCAGGACTAGTGCAAGAGCACTCATGCACATCAAACGAGCACATACGTGGATCGCTCACCCATCATATTGTCAACATTTCCTCTTACACTAATCATGTACACCGTGTAGGGCTTGCTAAATCTGGGGGTGTAATATTTGTATAAATTTTACTGTCTTTGCATAATACATTTATAGGTAATATGTCTTGCAGAATTAAACAGATTTTGTTAAAAATACTTAAAACTCCACATCTAGATGAATGTTTTGGTTTAGTTGCTTCTGATTGTGTATTATTATCGGTTCCACAATGAAACAACAATTTCTTGAAAGTCTATGACACAACAGAATGAAAAAATGCCTAACTCTCAAAAGGGTGGAAACCTCTCTTTTTCTTTTTTCTTCTTCTTTTTTTACAGGGGGAAGCCGCCTCTGCACTCCCCCCAGTATAGACAGAAAGCCCTCCACAAACCCCAAACTTAAATATACCAAATCTCTCTTAAAAAGTGAATTGTTGCTGGTACATACTGAGAAATTGCACCAGCAATGGTATGCAATGGAGAAAAAAAGCATTCCGCCTTATGCCGCTTGGCTTCTTTTTCTGCATGCTGCTGACACTCAGGGAACCGCTCCTCAGAGATTTTGCAGGGAAGTTGTCACTATCATACTCACCATGTATCTGTTGAGGTTTTACTTCATAGTCTGAATAGCTGCAAGTGTTCTTTTACAATATTAAGAACCACAGTATAGTTAAAAATTGCATTTCCAGTATATATATAATGCTACATTTCATTTATGGCCTGCATATACCTGTAGTCTACTCAAAATGTCATAATTGCAATTAATAGAATGCATGTTTACTACAGCTCCATTATGTAGTTTTACAGCTTCTCAGCTCAAGTCTCATATTTTTACGTTAATTATCCTACTGAAATAATACTATTGTGCTTTATATCCGGATACTAAGTATTGTGTAGTAGCCTTACAGCACTACATCAGAAAATAACATTTTCTCTGTTTAAGAGACAAAACAAAAGCCAAAGTCCTATCAGCTACATTGTATTTCAGATGTCTTTCCTAAGCTGTAAATTTAGCTGACCTTTAGGCATTCTGTAGCAATAAATCAAAGTTGCAATTTGCCTAAATTAGTATGCAGCACTCATTTCCTACGACGGCCTGCTAGATGCATTTCTTGTACTTTGTTCATTGATCTACTATTGTCAAGACAAATGGAACAATAATATTTTAACTTTCAGACCATTCAAACCCATACAGGAATTTGTAAAAAAAAAAAAGTTTTGTTTAGTTTCCTCCTGTTTTTTTTTTCTAGAATTTCTGTTTTGCTATAAAAGAATGACTACAGCTTAATTACTATTGTTGTTTTAAACATTAGCAGCTTTGAATATTTTCATTATTGTCATACTTTTCATTTACTATTTTATTCACTGCGTGAGAGGAATTTGTGGCTTTTTATGTAAACCTGATTTGACAGCAAAGAATTTATTTTCATTATAGTTGTTATAATCTGAGAATAATGCACACATACTTCTAATCCAGTGTTTACATGCAGTCAGAATATTTCACTTGTCAGTATGCATTACCGTTAAAATGTACATAACGGACTGTCTTCATATATGTGTGCATGCCTACCAGAATTAATTATTTATTGATCTTTCTTCTCTCAGAAACTGTTGGTCATGTTATCACCTACATGTCTGAATGTGCCATTAGGCACGACATTTTGTGTTGTTGTGAAATATTAGGCAGCATGAACAGTGCTGTCCCTTTTTCTTTTTAAAAGAAACTGTCATACTTTGGATGTTGAGTGTTCACAGGATGATGTAAATCTACTAGAATACAAAGAATCATTTGTGCCTCAGAAAAGATCATAATGTAATACTTGTAACTTTTTTGCAATTCAGCTACAATAAATATGATCTATGGCAGACAGGCTGCATCACATTGTGAAACAACTCATTATCTGCTTATGTTTCTGGGAGCATGGGGTGCAGCTGAAACACAAGTGAATGGTACAAACTTACTGAACAGATTTATCACATTTTGTCACCTTCATCTATTTTTGATATTATATACTGTCAGCCCTTCTGAATAATAAATTCTGTAGCTAGTTTTATAAATGTTATCTGTTTTGTTAGTCCTCAGGTGTGTTTAAGATGTTTCAAATGTTCCCTCTTGTTACTGGATATACACAACAGGGTGCATGTTTGCCATAAAACATATACTTTAGCTGCTACAGATTACAAAGGTATGTGATCACCTTGTTAATTTATCCAAATTTTGGATGTTTCTAATACCACAATGGGAATGGACCCCATCCCTAAGTCAGGCTATAATTAAACTTTGTTAAAATAGTATTGCTTCTATCTCTGATGTTAGCCAAAAGTGGTCTTCTCAGCATCCCAGCTGGTAGTAGATTTCTTATTATGGTTGAGAATGCATTGAGGCAGTACAAAGAATATGTCCAAAGGGAGTCTTTAAGAATAGATGATCATCATATTGATCACTGCTGCAATAACATGTGGGTCATATCCTGCCAAGGATGTAAACAGCAGGTCAGCTTCCAAAACTTCAGGGCACCGTCCACATGCCAAAACCGTGTAGCAGCTTGAGCTGAGCAGACTAAAAAACAAGTTTGAGCATGAAGCCCTTCAAAGGTTCACTGCTAACAAACAATATGTTCCTCTGAGGCTTTTGAGGATCAGTGTTCAGCTTGTGCTCTTCCTTTACTGGGCAGATACATCCCCTTTGTTGAAAAAACTTCTGTTTAATAATTGTGTTTAATATTTATACTTTCCTGTTCATGAGAGATATTTTAAAGCTAGTAGTCTGTGTTTTATTGTACTATCAGTACCGTACTGTACTTTACTTTAAAACAGAAGCACTCACTCTTCTTGTCTGTTTAATAATTATTTAAGGTAACTGAAAACCATTTTATCTGTGGAGAAATTGTTATTATTTTACTTTCTTGTGCTGGCAAAGTGTTTTGAGCTTTTTACTGTGCTTATTTGGGGAAAGAAGTGACTTTTAAATATATATATATATATATATATATATATATATATATATATATATATATATATATATATATATATATATATGTATATATTATATTTTTACTGGCATTTTCTGCGTATTTTCCATGGGAAAGGGCATCAATTTTGGCTAAATCATGGAACAAACTGTCAGTCCCATGTTTGGTCCTTCTGCCAATAGAAAAAGTTAAGCAAACAGACTTTGCTACCACAGCAGACTGGTAACTTGTCTCAGCCACAGGTGGATCACTCTGATGCGGTTGATTGTTGTACCTCAGACAACTGATCTTTTATCGCAAATCCCTTTGGTGTAGCACCTATGTGCTGAGGAGGATCATGGTCAAATGGAGACCTAAGCAGAGTAATGAATCTGCCCCCCTGCAACTACTGCCCCTACTATAATCAGCACCCCCTCCACAACCATGCTAATGTCCCCATTACTTGGCTTACCACTGTTCAAAACTGTTCAAACCTGTCACTGTGTATACTATTTTCTACTTTACTTTAACAACAATATATATATATATATATATATATATATATCAAACAAAACAAACCAAAGAAAATTAAAACACTTAACTAACAGACACCCTTGGATTGGCAACATCAGATGGAAATTAAGTAGAAGCCCTAGAAGTACTTGAAGGCCAATAAACCACACCAAACTTAGCACCTTCATTCCAATTTAATACACGGAACTTCATCAGAATAAAAGTTACACAAAACATACAAATCTAAATATCCCTCTCTACTATCTCTTTGATCAATCACATTTGTTTCCAAACATAACTTATTATGACATTGTATTACTTGCTAGCAATCTATTAGAAAACCTCTACATATACAAACACACACAAATATATAAACAGATATAAAAATTGCAGTAACATAAAATCTAAATTCACAAGTACAATGACATAAAAAATAAAATAATAAATATGAAATGTTACAAAATATTATAAAATTTTGTACATAATATCACAAAATTTTAAACTTCAATAAACATTTAATATTGATGTGTTCGATTAGTCCTGGAATTTTAGCTGACCTCAGTAAAATTTGCAGTTTTAATTCATGAATCACTAATAATTTGTTAAACCCATTAATAAATAAGTTGTCTTGAATGTGCTCAACTGCTGTAAAATTAAACTTTCTAAACCCATCACAAACTATACTATGCTTACTGAGGACATTTAAAATTTCTTTGTCTTTAATAGCCTTAACATGTTCCGTAACCCTGACCCTCAGGGCTCGGATACTTTTGCCGACTTAAAAACAAAAACAGATGTGGCACATAGCAACATAAATAATATTGTTGGCGTTACAATTAAAGTGTCTTTTACCTCAACTGACTTATTTAAGTGTGAAAAATATAACATATTAGTATTACTAATAAATCCGCATTGCTTACACAGACATCATAAAAAAGTATCGTTTCCTAACCGCAAATCTATTGTCAGTATTAAGATGAAATTCTAGAAACCTTTTTAAATTAAAAGATTTCTTAGTAACAAACTGGGGTCTATTTCCAAGAATTTCAACTAAGTCTTGATTTCCTATTAATACATTCCAGTCATATGTCACACTTCTATGAATACTGGAACTATCACTTGAGAAGGTAATAGGCAAATTTGTGTATTTAGATTTTGTGTTATTGCAGTTTTTTATATGCATTTATATGTAATTTGTGTGTATTTGTATAGAGGTTTTCTGATATATTGTTAGCAAGTAATACAATGTCACAGGAAGTTACTTTAGAAATAAATATGATTTGTCAATGAGATAGTAGAGAGAGACATTTAGCTTTGATTGTTTTGTTTTGTTTAACTTTTTTGTATAACTTTTATTCTGATGAAGTTCCATGTACTAAACTTGAGAAAGTGTTAAGTTTGGTGTGGTTTATTGGCCTTCCATTACTTCTAGGACTTTTGCTCATCCAAGGGTGTTTGCTAGTTCAATATATATATATATATATATATATATATATATATATATATATATATATATATATATATATATCAGTCCTACTAAAACTGTGGTTGTTCATTTTTGCATTCTGGGCACAGTGCGTTGAATTACAAAACTATTTATATTGCAAGAAGTTTGTGTTTTGCTTAGTGTTGCGCTGCTTGGAAAGCATTGGACCATTATCTTAACATTTTTTTTTTCAATTCAACGATTTTCAACGATTCAATAGCAGAACTACATTATTACTACATTACTACATTCATTACTGACTCCGGTGGTGGTGCTGCGGTAGTGTTGTCAGCTCACAGTAAGACGTTGTCCTGTTAAATTCTCAGCTAGAGCGTCTTCTGTGTGCAGACATGCGTCTAGCTATGGTGAACTGATTACATCGTATTGCCATATCATTTGGTGCTATAAGTTGGTTTGGACTGTAATATTTATGTGGATTTGCTTAGTTGGGCCATAATAGTCCTTGTGTAACATTTTATTTGGTTTCAGCAGTTATTTGGTATGTTTATTGTAAAACTTATGTGAATATCATTCTAAATATTGTTTGAAATATAATGAGAATTCTTTTTGGATATTGGGAACGTTTTTAGCCCTATACTTTTGGGTTCTTTTTGACCTGGCAATTTTATAGTTGATTTTCACCATGATGAATGTTGCAGTATGTCTTTATTATTCTATATATGCATATATTCAAGTGTGTTTAATATTTTTTACAAGTAGGTATTCTGGGTCATATTTTGCCAGGAATTATTGTACTCTTTAATCAACCTGTTTTATCACAGTGTTAAATGTACTTGGGTTGACTCATGATTCCTCTATCAAAACCCTCACATCTACAACTCCTACTATATACCATTTGTATCTCTTCCCTCATACTGCTAACCTCCATTACCAGTTATGAAACTGAAGTTAATTACAGACTTATCATCCCTAACAAAGGTACATACCTCAACACTCCAAACCCTAAGCCTTATGCTCATCTGACCCCATACCACTATCACATCACCCTTATCCACCACCTTAGACACAAAACACACCAATCCCACAGACAATCCCACACTACTCTAAAGCACGCAAAAATCTTCAATAAGTTATTCAAACTTTATTTACACCTGCAAACTACACTCATATGATGTGGTGACATATATCCCATCCCAGGCCCATTTAATCCAGACATACTAACCCCAACCTAAATAATACCCTACTCCACAGACCCACAAACTCACTCCTCATCATAAATCTAAAAGTTAGAAGTATCTCAAAAAAAGTCCATGACCTCCATGCCTTAATCTCCTTTTACCATCCAGATATTGTGATACTGACTGAGACCTGGCTAAAGCCAGAAATCTCTGATAATGGAACCACAGCACCAGGTTACAATATAATCCAAAATGATAGAGTAGGAAAAAGGGGTGGGGGAGTAGCCATACTATACAAAACTCACCTTATCCTTGAAAAACTAGATATCACAACCCCAGACCTTGAAAACATTGAACTGACCCTTACTAAACTAAAACTTAACCCAAATAAGTACATCAATATCATAGGATGCTATATTCCTCCAGGCAACAATATTCCTATTACAGAAAAACTCCTAGATTGGATATCTAACTCCCTCCCCCAAGAAAACTTCCTATTAGGCGACCTTAATATTGACTAGCACAACTGCTCCAGTCAAAATCCTCTCTCCCAGATTAACTTATATGGATTAAACCAACTTTTAACTTCCCCCACTAGAACAGACAAGAGAACCAAACATCAGTCTATACTAGACTGGATACTTGTGTCTCATCCTTGCCAAATATCTCATGCCGGGTGCCTGCCAGACACCCTCAGCGTCCACCAAGCTACATTTCTACTAAGAAGCAAAACTCCCCACCTGACCCAAGTAACTGTGTGTGAAATTAGGAACAAAAAAATGCTTCGACCTACTCGATTTTAACGATGATCTATGAAAGTGTAACTGGGCCCCCCTAAAAAATTTAGACCTTGATGAACCAGTACTATACTTCAATATTACCTTTAGAAACATATTGAACCATCACCCCCCCCCCCCCCAGAATCACAAGAATCATAACTAAACATGCCCCCTGGTTATGTTTAGATACTAAAACACTCCTCAAAAATAGAAACAAAGCCTGGACAAACTATCGTAAAAGCAGATCTGAAATAGATAAACAAACATACCTTGAACTACGCAACAAAGCCAAACAACTTATCAAAACAGACAAAATCTCCTACTACCAAAATATTCAGAATAAATATATAAACAACCCAAAAAGGTTCTGGGCTGCAGTCAACTCTGTACTACAACCAGGTAAAACAATCACCCCCACCCCAAAATAGTGAATAACAAAGACAATATCCCCACACAGCTTAACAAATTCTTCACAAAAACTATCCAAACCCTAGCTAACAACCAACTGAGCCCCAACAACCCCACCCCAAGAAAAACACCCTTTCAACTCGAAACAGATATCAATCACTCCATCTTCACCTTCAACCCAGTGTCAACCAAGATCATACAAAAACTACTCCAAAAACTTAAATCAACCTCCACAGCCACCGATAAACTACCAACAAAATATCTTCAACTAACCGCGGAATCCATAGCCTGTCCTGTCTCCATACTAATAAACAGATCTATCTCTGAGTGAAAAGTACCCCAGCATTGGAAAATATCTCATATAACTCCACTGCACAAAGGAGGTAGCTCTGTCAAACTCAGTAACTATCGCCCTATAGCCATACCATCCCCCCTTTCAAAACTTCTAGAAAGAGTTGTCCACATGAATTGAAGTACCTCTTAGAAAACAAATTGCTATCCACACAG
>NC_056731.1:1022136346-1022238846 GCF_019279795.1 Protopterus annectens | reverse complement strand
TCTCTTCCTCTAAGACTGTTTCTAGTATGTGTTAGTATTTTCAGTGGGATAGCACTATGGTTTCTCATTCCCTCCGAAAATACTTTGAGCTGTTACAGAAGGATTTTCCAGAACATGCATGCATTTCTCCCGTTTTGTCTGCCTTTGTGGATGTATGTTACTGCTGTAATTTTCCTGACTGTCTGTCAGCTGTCCCTAAAAAGGCAGGTGAGATATATAAAGTTCCTTAGTCTTGTAAATGTTATACACTGTTCCCAAACTTAATCCATCAGCTATAGCTGCAGTAAATCCTTTTGCTGTTAAATACATGGTTAATCCCAATCCTACTGTTTCTGATAAGAGAGGAAGATTAAAGATAAGTATGGGGGGAAAGTATATGTTTTGCAACTTTGATTTTCAGGATTTTGAATTGCCAGTCTCATATGTTAAGGTTTGAACTGACTAATTGTGAAAGCATGAGGAATGTTTTGTCTGCAGTTTCTTCTTGTAATAAAAAAGTCAGCTTTAAATAATTTAGTTTCTTTCATTGTACAAGCCACTGTTGATTGTATACAGTACACGTGTGAGTAGTGTTGATACTTCTTCAAGGGCTAGGGCCACCAAAAATGTTTAGAGCAGGTTTGCATGGCTGCACGCTCAGAACCTACCAGATGATGTTAGAAATGAGATTTAAATTCTCCTTTTGATAAAGATTTAGTTTTTGGCTTCTCTGCTGCAGGTGTGATCAAAAAAGTGTGCTGAAAGAATTAAGGTAATACAGGGAATCCATACGATTGTTCAATCCTCTAACTCTGCATCCAGTTTTGTTAAGAAACAAAATAAACTGTCTCAACAAAATGCACGTGAACAGATGTTTAAGAAGAAATGGCAAAGACCCAAAACCAAGGACAATCCAATAAGTCGGAATAACTATTTGAGACAGTTTGTCCCCATCATCCCTACTCCACCCCCACCCTGGCACCCCCTTTTGTTTTCCAGAAAGTCTGAATCTCCACTTTTCTCTTAGACAACAGATGGTTTCAGACAAAATAGGTTCTGAAGGTCGTTCATCAAGGTTTCAGATGGCAATAGGAGGAAATTCTAGTTTTCCAAGGGGTTAACTCCTCATCCTCCAGACCAGATTATTTTATTTCCACCTGTTCTTCATCATATGTTCTCCCTGGAAGTGATAGAATCAGTTCCCTGGAAAAAATTATTCAAGGAAGATTTTAGTGGCAAAGAAAGACTCTACATTCTATAGAAAACTAAATCTGCGGATTCATTTCTAATTCCTCTCCTCAGTAGCACCACTGCATCATCCGCTGAAAGGCCAAATGGCTACCAGTCTTCTGCAGAACTGACCTACTCCGAGGGTTTTTTTCAAACTACTTCAACCAGGTGACTTTCCACGTCTTATACCCAAACACCATAATAAAACTACCACCTACAACCTCTGCAACCTGTTCCAGTTAACTCCCTCACTCCAGACACCACAACTCAACTGCACTGTACAGGACATCCCTTCTCTATTCTTGCACCCAAAGTCTGGCAATACCTACTCCTGCACCTTAAAGATGTCTCCTCTTTCCCCACCTTCGGAGCTCAACTCAAAAGATATATTCAACTGACTCCAAGTACTTTTCTGTTGGACACATTACTTAACTAATCCTCACCTGCATTACTTCTACTATGATCCTCTTTTCTCAGCTGCTGCCTCTCTCTCATATTTAATACTAATATTAATTTGCATTTGATTTTCTACTCTGCTAGCATTATTTACATATTATATCAGTTATCTATGGGATTATCTACCTTCTGCAATTACTCTGTATTTGTGAATTTATCCAATTTTCTTTTTATTTTTTCGTGAATCTCTTCACCCAGGCTGTGCCTGCAAATTATCCATAGTGATCAGAATACTACCCTGGTAAACAAACAAATAAAATAAATGAAAGAAAACACTTAGAAATAGTTACAGAGCTTTCTTTCCTAAATCTGTTTGTGATAGTGCCTGAATTCAAAATTATGTAATTTCACAATGTGTTACCTCTTCTTCCCCATCCAAGTTTCCTGGTTACACTAGATTTAAAAGATGTTTATTATCACATTCCTATTTATTCAAATTTCAGGAGTTTCTTAACGTTTTGTATGTCTGGATCACATTATCAGTTCTTTGCCTTACCCTTTGGGCTGTCCACTGTACCAAGAGTGTTAACAAAGAGTCAAGCTCCTATTATAGCTCATTGCAGTCTACAAGGTTTCCTCTTTTTTCCCATATTTAGATGATTTGCTTATCTTTGCAGAGTCTTTTCAAAGTGTCAGGAATCTCTGTCTCTTCAGTGAGAGATCTCTTACACAAGCTGGGATTTCAAGAGAGCATTCAAAAGTGTTTATTGACTCCTTCTCACATGCTTGTGTTTCTGTGATGTCAACTAAACACCTAAAAATAGATCTATATCTAGACCTATTTCTAAAGTTTTCCAATCAGATGTTGGTCTTTCAGTGGAAATACTTGATGATTTTGGGTCCCATGGCCTCTGGGAGTCTCATGATACCCCTGGTAAGACTTCACATGAGAAAGATACAGTGGTATCTGACTTCTCTTTGATCCCAGCACCAACACGCTTTGTCTTTTCAAATCCTATTGCTGGAGTTTGCCAGAAGAGATTTCACTTTGCGTAGACAACAGATATCCCTAAATCCAGATCTCTTTTCTCACTCCCTGTTCCAAAGCAGGTAGTCACCACAGATGCTTCACACTTTGATTAGCGAGCAGTGTCAGGAGGGATAAACATGCAATGTCTGTGGGACACCAAGGAAAGATGCAAGCTCATAAATATAAAAGAGATGCTTGCTCTGATCAAGGTACACAACTCTGTAAATCATGTTTGTCCTCGAAGACTTCTTCAAGTTCCACAGTCATGTGGTACATCAACAAGCAAGGGTGAACCAGGTCATATCCCATTTACAGGCTAACCACGTTAGCTTGGGAGCTTCACAGCACAGTCTCACTCTATAGGAATCCTACATTCTGTCAAAGCAAAACTGTGTTGCAGACAAGTTGAGTGTGACAAGGGTAGACCCTCATGAATGGAAGCTATAGCAGCGGTTCTTCCAAGATTTGATCCATCTGTTTGGAGCTTCTAACATGGACCTCTTTGCCTCCTCTATGAGCAATCAGCTGGCAAGATTTTGCTTCAGGACTCCATGCAAGAAGGCCTGGAAGACAGATGCCTTATCTTTTCCATGGACAGGCATGTTCCTTTATGCTTTTCCACCCTTTACACTAATAATAAGGGTGCTTCTGAATACCCAGAAGGAATTCCCTAAGATCATTGCAGTGACTCCCTTCTGGCCCAAGCAACCATGGTTCTCCTTTCTTTTGAAAATAGCCAGGGGCAATCAACATAGGCTTCCTCACAGAATGGATCTACTTACAAAAGAACAGAGGTTTTTGATACACCCTGACAACAATCAACTTCAACTGGCTGCCTTGAAGATAGTGTATTAATTCCTTTTAGGCACTTCTTTACTCAGGACATACAGCACGTACTAATGGAGGCAAGAAAACCTGCTACTAAAAATCTTATATTAGCAAATGGAAAAGGTATTCTAGTTGGCAACAACAGAATATACAGTCCCCATTCAATGCTAGTTGCTCTCTAGTCTTAGACCACCAGACTAAAAACAGTTTCATTCTGCTCTCCGATAGACTGTTGAACTCTTTGGAAAAATGAACCATGATGTCTGTTACATAACTAGCCTGACAAGGGGCTTATTTTATGGATGTGCAATAACTAAGTGCAGTACTAAGGTGGCTCATCTACACACTGAAGGACTCTAAAAGTGCAATATACAAACTGTGCAATAATTCAGTCTCATCATAGATATGCTGCTGTTTCAATTTTACTTTGACAATATTACCTTCATATTGTTTCTTGTCTACCTTGTCTCCTGTTCTGGGATGAGTGTGTGTCACTGCTGTCCTACTTTACTTGCAAATAGCTAATTATTAAATTTCTACAGTGATATTTTATTAATTTTTCTCTATCTATATGTGAACTGTTTCCTGCATTGAGAACAAAGCATTGTAATTTTATTCAGCTACACTACTGTGTAGTTCTGAATGACAATAAAGTTTTCTTTGACTTTTGACTTTGACTTTATTCACCAAAGGCAAGCATACTACCTGTTGCACTACTAACACTGCTTTCAAATTTGATAGCACAAACACTGATGATGGGCATTTGCTAAACAAAACAGTTGTACATTGAAAACAGACTTAGAACGAGAAACCATAAACCTTTCCTCCTTTGAAACTTAGCATTCCTGGAAAATGCACAGAAAGTCAATATTCTTTGAAAGTGCATAAAAAGCCAACATTCTCTGAAAATGCACAGAAACTCAACAGTCCTTGAAAATGCACTAGAACTCAACAGTCCTTGAAAATGCAGAGAAACTCAACATTCTTTGAAAATGCAGAGAAACTCAACATTTTTTGCAAATGTACTGAAATTCAACATTCCTTGAAAATATATCTGTTGATGATAAGTTTGGTAGTTGGTGTAGAGGATGCAGGCTCCAGTAATCCTATAAGCAAGGTACATGATTTGAGCCTGAATACGTTACCAAACCTGTCAACCTAATTGGGGCATTACACACACTCACACTCCTAATCTGCTCCTCCACTTGTAATTCTCCATAAATATCTTCTGCAGCTTGTAAATTTCCATAAATATCCTCTGCTCACTTATTTTAAATGGAATATCAACTCTGTTTTCCATAACCATGCTAATGTACATACAAATTAACAGAAAATCATCATACCTGCTCTAGTACATGTGTGCAAATGCAGATGCTACTACAGACATACTCTGCGAGTATTACATTTCTTCTTTAAGAACATATGCAGAGTGTGTTCTTAAAGAAGAAATGAAAGTTTTGTGGCAGTGTGCCTCCTAGCCAGTGATGGTCTCTCCAAGCCAACAGGCCCTATCAACTGCATAGATCACGTTCTGCAGACAACACAGTTACTATCATAACAGACTCTTCAGATCAATTGTTCATTTCTTGTAAAGTTAAGAAGGGACAACCTGTGTTAAAACAGATTTCAAAATTGTTGTCTAAGGCTAGAACCTTTTGCTATACTCATCACTACAAAACTATTCCAGTCAGGGTCAAGTCCAACTCTACCAGGGCCTTGGCTTTGCATATGGCTTTTGGAATGGGCTAGAGTCTAGAAGTATTCTAAAAGCAGCAACTTCATCCTCTGTACATACTTTTACCAAGCACTATAAGTTTGATTCCTTCTCCGGGTCTAGATCAGGTTTTGCAAGGATCGTTCTCCAGGGACTCATGAACTCTTCTCATTCCACCTCCCAAATGTAATAAGCTATGGTAATTTACCCATATAGCTATGGCTAATGCAGCAGTGATCATTCATACATCTATTGTAATAGTATGTTTACTTATACAACTGTACTTTACTTGTATTCTTTTCACTTCTTGTAGCATTCTTCAAGAGTGTTGACATTGAAAATAGTCTGATGCAAAAGAAAACAACAAATTCAACACTGGTTCTGTGTAGTTTAATCCATATGTAATAACTAAGCAAAATATCTGCTAAACTGTGCAGAACTCAGATGGGAAAATATTTACTATTTGCATTATTATGAAAAAACAATTAACATAATATAGTTCAATGATAGATCCAGAAAGTGATACAAGTGTATAAACTTACTACTTTTAGTGGGCAAAGCCTTATATCATAAATGGTAATTTTTCTAGCAATACTGATGAAATTATTTAGTAGTCTAACTGCATTCTTCTTTGAAGATTTCTAGATGTCCCACTGCAGATGCTCTCAAAAGCTGATTTGTTTCCAAAATCCAGTCCATCCTGATAGTTCATCTCATGCTGCTATGCTTGTATTTGAGTTATTTCCCAAGGTGATAATTTCAGTATAGAGTCATACATCTGTAGGTAAGTACTAGACAATGTGCCCTTACAAGCCATATCATGCCTAGATAATTTCCCTTTGGTGCTTGAATTAACCTATCCTGCTTGGTGTTAGACTAGCCTTACCCATTGCTATGATCGCTAATTATATATTACTCATAGATAACTGGGGTCACACTATAAATAATTAGAGGAGATCCATGCATTGGATAAAACATTTAGGAGCTGACTCTGTTAGTAGTGCAGGGGGCAGTCCTAAGGTAAATTTACGAATATCCATCCATAGATCTATGTTGCCCTTTAATATGGACATGGATGATCTTTGTTTTATGTGGATGGAGAGTCTGTTAGAAAGCAGTGGTATGGATAGCTATAGTCCTGTCCCTGCAAACCATGCTGTTGATATTGCAGAAGAGGTTCCCTAGACTGAATATTTTTTGTGCCATTTGCCTTGCTGATGTGTAGTAGGTGCAACAGTACTGGATAAGAGGATCCCTTGTATACCAGACACAGGTAACCTCTTAGCAGTCTGCAGGATACCAAGAATAGTTAGTGACAGAGCATTGTGTCGGTCCATGTAGGACATATTCTTTAGGTCTCCTATCATTTTAGGGAAATATCTCCATGGACATTCCTGTCGCTGCATGTGTATGTATAGAGACATGCCAAAAGAGGCATTATGCTCATTAACTGGCCTAATGAGGGCTAAGTATTGGAAGCAATGACATCTCTAGATCTAGGCACAATCCTTTTGTTTAAAAGCTGCACAATATAGGACTCTATTATGACAGCGGACACATGCTGGTCGAAAGTAAGGTCACTTCCACATAACTTCTCAAATCCCAATCAACTGCATCAACTTTGGTAGTTCTCTTGGATAGATGACATCCAAAAGGGTACTATAAAGCATTTTTTGTGATTTAGTTTCAGTCAATGATTTTGGCACCAGTTATTTGCTTTAGACAAACTTTCCTGCAAGATACCAAGTTATTTGGGGATTCAGTGACTGCTCCTAGCTTGCAGTCATCTGCATTCTACGTCAGCCAAAAGCCCTTTGGTATTGGCTTTTTTGTCAGAGAAGTACATGCCAAACACGAGAGGTTACAGCACTAACTCTAAGAGACTCCACTTGCGATTGTTCTCTTTGTGGAGGAAGCTTCCCTTATTTTGATCTTCTGCATCCTATTTGTGAGCCAATCGGCAATCCAATGGGTGATACAGGGGTTTATTCCAATTTTACTTAGCTTTTCTACTGTGCCTGAATTGGAGATTGTGTAAAAGCTTTCAACATGTTAAGATACATGGCATGTAGGATTTTACCTTCATCCATTGCTTTGAAGACCTTTTCAAAAAAGTTCACCAGTCTGAGTAAGGAAGATCTACCCTTAACAAATCCAAACAAAGATGGGTCCAGTGTTTGGAGTCCTTATTGATTAGTTCCTTGCTAAGCTTTTTCATGGCTTTGTTTATTAGACTTTTCAGAATTATGGGTCTGTAATTGCTAATGTCTGTGTAAGGTCATCCCTTATACAAGGGAATGACAGTAGATGTTTTCCATTCACTTGGTTCAAAACCTGTATGGAAGCTAAAGTTGAACAGTGTTGTCACTAGCAGTAGCTAAATTGTGTTTTCTGCTATTTAAGATACATCAAGTGATATCACTGGAACTGACTGATGTAGCATTTTTAGCGTTTGATAGTGCTGTTAGGACTTGATCTTGTGTGATAGCTGAAGACATGATAGTCTCAAGTATATCCTGTGGAACAGAAAGTGGAGATAGAAGGGAGCATGGTGTACAGACTATGAAGACTGGCCTTTAGCACTATACAGGTCTGCCTCACATGCATTAATTAAATGCATGTTCTTATTTGATTATTTATAGAATTTATTTACTTATCTCTGACCATATTACAGTGAAATTTTCCCTCAAAACAAAGGCTAACCTAGTGAGCATTACATTCACATTTAAGGATTTTACTAGTAGTGAATACCACAAAAAAATAAGGATGTACTTACAACTATTGGCTGTTATCAAATCTGAAATATCCCCAGTGTGTCAGAGACTGAGATTACCAGTATATTATCCAGTGTTGTACAGCCATCCATTTAAATTTACAAGCTGCAGCTGACTCATTTAGTGATACAGTGAAAATACAGTATTCTTAGCAAGTGGGAGGCAGAAGTAAATTGCCAGGCCTTTTTCCATATCACACATACAAATGCTCACCCACCTACAGAAAGACATTACAAATCTGCACACTGCATGTGTTGGAAACTGTGAATAAAGTTGGGTACCCCAATAAAACCCATGCAAACATAGGGAGGACATGCAAGAATAGTTGAATCATAAACCATATTCCTCTAAACACAAATAGAGATAGTTTTAAGAACAGTCCTTTGTGGTGGAACTATACAACAGGAAGAAATGGCTATATGTGGCTTATGGAGTCCACTTTCAAAGTCTACAAAGATAATCTGCTCAACTAAGAGTTCTTATGAACTTTGTATATCATAACTGGTGCTCAAATTGAAGCAACTTTGACTGTAATTACGAACACTAGCTCCTTGATTCTTATAACATTCAAAAATGTTTCCTCAAGCTTTAAGAGATGGTCTCATAACTCACTCATTGAACACCCAGGTGGAAATGAGGGGATGAAAAGACTTCACAGCAATTAGCAAAGAAAAATCAGTGAACATGGTGTCACTACATTCACAGCCTGCTGAGTTTAAAAAATAGATTTAAAGTAGAAACAGTGTGGAAAAGGTATGATGTCAAGTCTTTTAAATAGCTGAAATACTAGTGAGGTGATGTTGGATTCATTTCTCTCTTAACTTTTCTTAGGCATCTTTTTTCACATTCCAAGGCTGATTACAAGGAAATAATTCAGGGTTGCATTTATAGTTAGTGTCACTACATAGCAATTTGCTCTGCACAGAGAAGGTCATATTGCTCTTCTCGGCTATTTAGGGATTCATACTCAAGTGCAGTCACACTTTAACAGATCACCCCTTTTCAGTGAAGGCATGGGGAATAAAGCTCTGCACATAAATTACATTAACACAAAAGCTCTACACATTAATAGTATAAACAAAGACATACTATTTACACTATTAATATAAACATAGTAATAAGATAAAAGGTGGTGATTTGAAACATGGCAGCCTAGCTCTTTGCTATACAATGAGCAGTGCCTGTGCTTAACAGTTGTACATGAGCATCAGCTGTGCTATTTGTAACCTATCACTCACTGTACTATCTCAAAACATAACTGATTTGGAAGCCTTATATGGACATGAGTGATGATGGTGGACCAAGGGACTATAGGTACTATATTATTATAGTTCACAGTGGCACATTAAGGTATGAAACATGGCATTTCTGTATTCTAGTTTATGATATTTAGAAAGCAGGCACTACAGTGACTCATTGCATGTGTGGATATATGTGAAATTACATATTACCCCTGGAGGCAAGACCTTGACCACATATGGGTAGTGCTGCTCACAGTGAACCCAGGGTTGGGCATAACATCAAGGAGATTTGAGAGTTATGATTAGCAAGTGTTTTTATTATGCAAATAAAGGGATTCGAAAAGAATAATGAGTCAAGGCCTAATTAACATAATCACTGTGCCCAGCTATAAGAATCTGTATCATATAATCATGACAGCAGGCAGAAATCTTTATGTCATTATAGGGGAGACTGTAGAGCATGTAGTTCAAAACCTGCAACAGCTGCAAGTCAGAATAATTGTTAAGCAAAACAAAAGCTGTGCTTGTACAAGTTAAGTGTTACTATTTACAAATCCATCTTGTAACATGTCATCAGTTTCTTGAATAGTGTATGTTTCTACACAGTACTAATCAACAGTTTTGGTGTTGTGGAGTCCATTTAAGCATGACTGAATGATCATCAGGCATAGCAAAGGCATAGCAAAGACAAGGACAGTCTCTGACAGACATACATTTCCTGTCTCAGCAATCCCAACTCTCTGTAGAAATGTCCTTAGTATGAATATGGACATTTAGCCAAGTTCAAATTAGTTGTGAGCGCAGACCTGCTGAGCAGCACACAGGCATTATTTATTACTCCACAATCTTGTTTTGCCTCGTTAGTATACACTGAGAAGCTTATTTTAATAATGTTGCTCATTACCATCTTACTGCATGGCCATTAGCATGTACCATGTCTGGCTTGTGGAGTCTGTGCTTCTGAATTGCACACTTCTGCTCGTGGCTGATCATCCAGCAAATTCCCTTAACACAATATGACAACATTTTCTTGAATCTTGCCCTCTATTTTCTGCATCAGCAAATTTTTTATAATTTTATTAATTTGCTTTTGTTGACTGGGGTAGTCCAATTGAAATTAAAACAGCCCCTTTTCAGCAGAGGCCCAGAGAGAGAAGCTCCAGATCGGAAAAAAAGATCTTTGAAGCAAACATATGTGCAGTATACAATGCACAATATAAGTTTACATAAGGGGTCAGATTCCATATAGTTCACAGAATCCTTCAGAGTGCATAGAGTTCCACACAAAAATTCAGGATAACAAAATAATATGCAAATATGCTTCATTGTAAGCAGAATAATTCAGCAAAGCAAACATATCCAGCAACATCAGTACATTGTCAAGCAGTTATGGCAAAGCTGTATGTGAAGAAAAGTTGTTCATAAAGTAAGATATATATATATATATATATATATATATATATATATATATATATATATATATATATATATTTGTATGTGCATTACTAATGCACATCTACTGAAATTATACAAGTTAAAAGGGAACTTACAGTAATAAGTAAAAAGTACTAAAGGAATAGAAATGCACATCAGTCTATCTGAAAAGTGACAAATATCCACAAAAACTATGGATATAGTAATTCATAAAAGGATATATATAAATACAGCCACCACAGTTTGTGGAATCTAACATAACCTGCAAAATTTCCAATTAAAAAAATAACAAACTAAAACAATGCGTGAGAAGGTCACACAGAAAAAAACAACCTGTAAAAACTAAATGAAAACTTAAGCCTATCTGGAACTTCCAACGAGTGACCTCTCAAACCTCTTGAATCAGAGGCCCATTGGATATATGCAAATGACCCTTATGAACACCAGGTGTTTTAGCTAATTCTCAATACTGAATGCCCATGACTTGTTTTGTCATTTTAATGGACAATTTCAGGCCAAAAAAGCAAAACCCCACTAGCTGTAAATATACATATTTCGGCCCTATTATGACCTCATCAGCACAGTACAAGCAGAGTGTTTGACTAAGCATAAGAAACACAGCCCTTGATGAAATCAAACTGGGTTAGAACCAGTGACTGGAGGTGTACTATATCTCTATTGGTCATTTCCATAATAATTCTTTCCATAGCTTTACATATAGGACTAGTGAGACTTATGGGTCTTTAGTTTCCATGTTCTGTAGATGGGCCACTTTTGTGCTGGGGGATGACTGTTGTTGTTCTCCATTCATGAGGCATGAAGCCTGTTTGGAGGCTTCAGTTAAACAGTAATTCCAGAAGCCGTGATAGGTCATGTTTCAGGATATTTAGAAGGCAGCCTGAAATATTCTCAGGGCTCATTAATGCAGTCTTCTTGGTCTTAGAGACAGAATTAAGGACCTGTTCCCAAGTGATAGTAGGGGGAGTTATATTTGATGGCATATCCTGAGGGAAGATTGAGGGGGAGAGAGGGGTGAAGTTTGAGCTAAATTTATCAGCCAGGGGGTTCTGGCTCATTATAGGTGAACTCTGCACACAATTGTGTATTGCCTTTGAGGCTGCAGACATAGCTAAAGTATGCTTTGTGGTTGTCTTTGGCCTCAGTTTTGGCTTTGGTAGACTTTATTTGCCCTCTGAGGTTTCTTTTTTTTTTTTTTTTGTTTAGTTTGACGAGAGTGCTTTTTTCCTGTTATGTACTACACCTCCTACGTTTTGCCATGATTTTCTTACATCTGTTAAACAGCCTGTTGATTCGGTATTTCCATAAGGGTGGCTTGATTTTCAGTTAGTTCTGTACTTCTTCCTAGTGGTTATAGCTGCCTTTATGCAGCTAGTAACATGCTTGTACAGGGTTTCTGTGAATACGTCTGCTTACACCACAGTGTTCTCAGGGTTTAGGGGGGCTTGCAATTTTGCCAGGTTATCACTTAATAGCAGGAGAATAGCCTTAGAGTAGTTCCTGAATATTCCATGGGAGTCCATTTATTTTTACTTCAAAGGAGACCATACTGTGGTCTGACCTTACCAGGGATGACATTACAGTAGGGGGTGTGCATCACTCTCCCATATTAGTGAGGTCCAATATGGTTGCTACTGTGGTTGATGCATTGAATATCTGGCCCAGGGAGTTTGAATTTACAAAATCCAGTAATCTATTTGCCTGCACATTTGGTGTTGTACAGGATTCCCAGTTAACAGTGCGGCAATTAAAGTAACCCATAAAGATGCTATTGGGTTGGATGGTTAGTGTTTCTAATAAGGTTAAATACATGGCATGGGTTTGCTTGGTCATAGAAGGGACCTATAACTTGCAAGGAAGTAATGTTACATTTTGCCTCTTGTGGTTTGAACATATAGCAGCTCAAGTGCATTGTCCTGTTTGGCCAGCCTTGAAGTATATTTAGTTCTACCTGTGAAGTAGCTTGTCTAATTGTGTGGAAAGCATTCTAACCTTGCACTGCTGGTGTGCTCTTCTCATCTTTAAACCATGTCTCAGTGACCACACAATGTCAATATTCTCTATGGTGGAGAGCTTTTAGGGAGTGCAGTTTTTTGTGTAGATTCCTACCTTGGTTTTGACTTGTTATGTCAGAAGTGCTTTCAATTTGGTATTGCCTAAAAAGGCACTATGGGGAAAAACAATGTTTTCGCTAATCTTCAAATGCCTAGAGGGAAGAGGAGCATACCGTCCCTGCCAATGCAGCGTGGTCTGTTTACCATCTCCTTCCATGCTGACAAATATTGCACCCCCCTTAGAATTACACCAGAAACTAACCTAATTATTAAAGTCAATCTTTGTTCATATTGTGGCATCATCCTTGGAGAAGGTGAAATGCTGCTCCATGCTAGGCTCATACCAGCCTGGGACACATATTTCAAGAGCTCCAAGATGTCTGTCTTATTATATTCTAAGGATGTATGTCTCATGTCATGTACTCCCACATGGGCTATGATTGAGTCATATTGGTACTTGTGGTCCACTGACATGAGTGCATGTGTAATGTTGAAGATCCTAGCCCCTGATAAGCATCTGAACATGACTTTTTCCTTACTCAGCCTGTTGAGAGGCACATCAGTGTGTTTTACAATGGAGTCTTCAATGACTAGAATGTTGGATTGTGTGGTGGCTTGTCATATGGGTTTAGAGGTTGAACCTCCATGGGATGTAGATCTGTGTTGATATGGGTGTTGTTCTGAAAGAGTGTATTTGGGGCTGCTGAGGGTATTTGTTATCTGTACCTGATCTATGAGACCTTTGTGATTTAGGAATGTTACATTTAAGTGCCTCAAGAATATGTCTGCTTTGAATTGTGTATGAAGAGCATGGCATGTGTGCTACTGATACTTTATTGACATAAGGAGTACCTTTATGTGAGAGCATTTCATTCAGTGACATTGTGTAAATACATCTCTCACATACCATTTCAGTTTGCTTGAGAATGAACTGGTCATCAGTAACCATGAGGCAATTTCTACATTGCCTCAGGATACCCATATCCACCAAAGTAGTGACAGACACAGTGGAAAAGTTCATATCCATGGCAACAGGCCCTTTTTTATTGATGAGACAATTGTAGTGGGAATATTAATCAATGTCACGTGTATCTGGTTTGAAACTATGGGTACAGGGCTTGTCACTTCGGGCTAGCTGTCCTGTGTGCAACTAGGTATTTGAGAAAATTACATTGTGCTTTTTCAGGAAAAATGACACTCAAGGTGTCTGAGTTTGTACATAGCACTGCCAAATACTTTAGGGACTTTAGCGGAACTAATATATACACCCTGGAAATTTAAGGATGAAGTATTTAGGCAGATATTTTGAAGTTAGACACAAATCAAGCAGTGCTTACTGAAAACAAAGAATTAGCTTGTCAATAATGATGAAAAGAGGGGAGTCACATGAATGGCTACTGCCTGGCATCTACTAGTGCTGGTCTCACCACAGTTTCACTCTGCTGGGATACAATGCTCCTTTGCTTCCTCTCTCACCAGATGTAAAATGCTAGCGCCAATTCCAAAATAAAAAGCAGGCCACAACCTGTTTAGTGATCCACAGTCTTGTCCCAGATGATGCAAGGGTCTATGGGCTTGTTGTAGCCTTTTTCAGGTAGATGCCTTGACTAGCCACTAGACTAATCAGTTCAGTATTGCATGTATTATGCCTTGGGTTCTGAGATTCATATGATGTGACTAGGTTAGTGATCTGATAGTGATTGGTAGCATAGCTGTTACATCACAATATAATGTTCAATGACAGATGAATGGATGTCCAATGTTTATCTAGCAAGGTACACAGCAGCAGTGATCCATGCTAGATAGCATTTTCACAGCAATTCATGCAGCCTGCCCTACAACAGGGTAATGGAGGGGCTCTGCTTGATGTGGATGTGAGGCCTACTGCAGAGGACTGTACACCTTTGTGAGATGTTCCTGTCTCTCCAGCATTTCCTATGTGTGTCATAATGTACATTTAGGTTCCTGGAACACATGACTGTAGTTACACATTAGTTCACACAACTTCTGTTTGCTGTCTGGTTGTTTGAAAGGCATTGTAGCCTTGCAAGGCCAAAGCACTTACTGCAAACTTGAACAAGTTTTCTGTGCATGCACAGATATCCGCATCTTCACTACAAAGAGGGTGTACAAAGAGTGTGTTTTACACTGTGAAAAACAAGGGTTTAGCAGCATGATCCTTACTTTGCTGGGGTTGTACATTGTCACATTTGTAAGTCTGCTCTTGTGAACCTGCCTAATAACAGGATTTTGGTTCATGGAAGTGCCATATGCCTGGCAAAGCAACAAACTCAAATCACCATGTTATTCCACACAGTCAGATACTGATTTACCTTAGAATTACACCATAAACTTAATTACATCTTACATGTATGCATCTGTCAGGCCACTGTGTAACCATGGCCTTTTTTGATGTATACACAAGCAATAATCTATTGCTAATGACATCAGCAGTGCCTTTTAAAGAGAAGTGGACGGTGTCCCATAATCTACTGGTAATGACATTAGCTGTGCCTGTTGAAGAGAAGTGGACAGTGTCCCATAATCTATTGCTAATGACATTAGCAGTGTCTTTTGAAGAGAAGTGGACAGTGTTCCATAGGATGAAGTAAAATGTTTTCCCTAACAACTCACACACATCAGGTTGACTGCAGTAAGAACAGTATCACTACCTATCCATGTTTCAGGGCACTGAGCAGCATACAACCACAAAGTTAACTGCAGTGAAAATAGAATCCCTGCTTATCTAAGCTTACAAAGTGGAGAACACAGTACTTATCAAACATACCACAGCTCAATTCTGATATTAATATGACTTTAAGTAATCTTATACTACATGACATCAGCAGGCCTTATGGAGTACAACAGTTTGGAGGCCTAAAATAGTGCAAAACCATGCAGTTGTGGAAGTAAGTGTGGGATTCACATGTATACACTTCTTCATGGAGAGACACACACATAGTTGGCTGCAGTAAAAATAAAACCCCTACCTATCTAACTTTGCAAACTATAGAACGCACTATTTATCACACTCACCACAGTTCGAGCCTGACACTAACATCACTTTAGGTAATCATATAGTACATGATATCAGCAGGTCTTATGGAGGACAACAATGTGGAGGTCTGCATCAACTTCAAGGCCCCAAACAATACAAAACCATGCCATTTTGGAATTCACACTTGTTCTGTATTGAGATACATACACATTCACACACACACACACACACACACACACACACACACACACACACACACACACACACACACACACACACACACACACACACACACACACACACACACACACACACACCAAGTGGGCTGGAGTGTGCTTACAACCCCTACCTGTATACATTTACAGACTACATAACACAGTACTTTATGCACATGCCACATCTCAAGTCTGACATTAACATGACTTTTGGTAATCTTGTAGTAGATAACATCAGCAGGCCTTATGGAGGACAGCAGCTTTTAGGCCTGCATCAACTTCAAGGCTCAAAACAATACAAAGCCATGCCATTATGGAATTCATACTTGTTCTTTATATAGATTCACACACACACACACACACACAGACACACACACACACACACACACACACACACACACACACACACACACATACAAACCAAGTAGACTGGAGTGAGAGTAGAACACCTACCTACGTATCAACATTTACATACTATAGAACACAGCACTTAACCCATGCACCATGGCTCAAATCTGACATTTACATGACTTTAGGTAACCTTATAGTACATGACATCAGCAGGCCTTTTACAGGCCAAGAGTTTGGAGGCCTGCATCAACTACAAGGCCCATAATAGTGCAAAACCTGTTTGGAAGTTAGTGTGGAATTCACACTTGTTCTGTAGGGAGATGCACACACACACATACACACACACACACACACACACACACACACACACACACACACACACACACACACACACACACACACACACACAAATGGGCTGGAGTAAGATTAGAAACCCTACTTATCTAAGTTTGCACACCACAAAACACAGTACTTAACGCACATGCCATAGCTCAAGTCTGCTTTATAAATGCCTGAAGATGAACTAATCCCAGAGGACCTAACCAAGACCAGTGATGAACAGCTTGTGAGGCCTGCATAATCATATTGCATGTTACTGCCATCTGCAGCTAGTAGTCTAGCATCAGATAACTGTCTAGTAGCCTAGATAAGTGGCAACAGTACCCATATTGAGCATATGTGTCTGCTTGCATTTGGATGGGCAAGCCTGTGGCCACAATCAGTTTGCCCTGTCCATGAGTGAGCACACAAAATTACACATTTCACATCTTTTTCAGTTCTTGATGTATGTGTGGTGAAATCCAGCTGTCACAGGGAGCTGTACTTAAAGTGGGTGTTGATGCTGGTGTACATACAAACATATGGCTTCACAATATATGTATATATTGTTATACTGTGACATACATTTTCAAGGTTTCCACATGCAGTCTTAGGGAGCCATGTAGTCTTGAATAGTAGGACACTATAACACTCGACTGTCCAGATGTTTGCAGCAAGTCCACAGGTTTGACTCATATTTATGCGTAGTCTGCTGTCAAATGTAGCATGATTTACAAATGAAGTGAGAGAAAACTGCCAGAAATCCAAACTTAAGATATCCCAACAGTCCTCCAAATGCAGCACTTGTTAGTCTATGCACTTCCACATTTTGTAAGTGCATTGTCTAAAGCTGAGCCCTTACTTTTGGTCCTTTGTTCAACATTACATGTGGCTTAGTGCAGCTTTACTCTCTATGACTTGGGTATGTTGAGCACTACAGACATAGACATACGCACACACATGTGTGTGTGCATGTGTTTGTGTGTGTGTGTGCGTGTGTGTGTGTGTGTGTGTGTGTGTGTGTGTGTGTGTGTGTGTGTTTAATATATATATATATATATATATATATATATATATATATATATATATATATATATGTCTTTAATTTTTTTAAATTAAAATGTGTGAGGAGCAATGGATTTGAGCTATGCTTAACTAAGTGTACGGGCATGTGTGTTGGCATTTTTGGACCTGTCTGCACATTGCTAAGCAGTGAGCAAGTGGAATGTGGATTGCTTACATCAGAGACTTACTGTTCCATAAAATGACTCCAGCCCATACCTAATTGTACTCCAGACCAGGATTTCATTTTTACACAGTCTGACCTCTGTCCTTGTTTATGCACTGCTGCACTTTGCACAAACTGGCTAAGTCTTATTATATAGGTTGTAGACATGTTGTACATCAAGCAAATGTGTAATTAATATGAGAATGAGGTTAATAATAGTATACCACACACAGAGTCACTGTCTGTAAAACACAACTTATTACTAATTCACATGCAAAAGATCTAGATATCTCAAGATTAGAGCCCTGAACACCATCACACAAGCTGTCTACCTTAGTCCTTTAAGCCACAGAAGCTGCTTGACAGAGAATGGATCATTCATCTCACAATCACCTGCATAAATATGTATGTTGCAATTCCTTAGTTACCTAAAACATACAATGTAAGATAAAATGTTACATTACTGCCCTGAAACTGTATGGCATACTACATGTGTGTAATGCTCATATAGTATAGCTGAGTTACTATTATGGCAGTTACAAGAGGACACTGCTGTTCTGAGGGGTGGGGGAACAAACCCCATGTTTTGCTGTGATACACAATAGTCTACAATTTAACCTCACTTTCTAACATCTCCGTTGAATGATGTACCAGTAATCTGTTGCAGTAGGACTGCATGTTTATTCCATGCATGAGGTTTACTGATTACAAATGGAGATATGATAGTGGAATGGGTGTCTGTAGTCCCATGTGTATATAATTGCTGTAAAAATAGCACACTATAGTTACTTGCATAATGTACCATGTCTGTTTGCTACAGTGACATATCATAATAACCCACTAGAATACTGTGTATGTTATGGAGTTATCTTGCAAATGAAACAGTTGACACAACTGTAGTTCAGGGCTGACTCTGTCTGATGCAAGCAGTTCCCAGCCAATACGTGGGTAAGTACAGGATGTGTGAGGTTTCTGGCATCAATTTTAATATATGCACATGAGTAGGAGTAAGGTGTTAGTCCCTAGGACCTTAGGTTATCACTGAATGTGCTATGCATTGTCTCTTAGCCAAAGCCAGGGTGTACAGAGTATGCCTATGTTTGCCTGCAGAAACATCAGCAGGGGGTTCCTCCTCCAAGTTCTCCCTTGACTGTGGCTGGGGTGACATGGGCACTGGTGGTGGACTGTGTATCCCTTCCCTTTGCTAATACTGCTCCAGCTGGTTTCACAGGATCAGATTGTGTAGCATTGAACATACTGTGAATATTTGTGCACATGTGCATGGAGATACTGCAAGGCTCCACCAGATATATCAATGTACCATAACTTTGACTTCAGAAGCTCAAACACATGCTCTATGATGTTCATACTTTATGTGTTTGCCTCATTATAGCATTCTTACATGGGTTTATGTGCATTTCTGATGGGTGTTATCATCCAAGGTTCCAGGGCATAGCCAGCATCCCTCAGTAAATGGCCCTCTGGCATGTCCCCCCCTAGAAAATATCTGATACAGCTGCGATGTGCTCTAGATATGAGAGTTGTGATAACTGCCAGGTTAGCCAGCACATACATTCATGATAATCGCCTGGGCATTGCACACAACTTGGCAGTTGATTGAGTGGTGTCCCTTCTGGTTAACATAGATTCTATCCTGCTCACCAGGTGGTACCTTGATGTGTACATGCATGCAAAGTATGGCACCCAGTACTTCAGGGTAGTGTACTACATGGTGGATGTGTTGCATATTGCTGTCCCTCACCTCAGGAGAAAGGGAAAAGGGTATGTTTTCAGCGTCATGTGGGAGCATAGCATCCAGAAATTCATGGAATATCCTGGATGCAGATGCCTGTGACACCCCCATCATGTCCCCAGTTGGTCTTTGAAAAGTACCTGTAGCTAACATCTTAAGGGCTACACATGCCTTAGTTTCAATGGGATGGGTTCCCCTCTGTTAGCTCTGGCCCTGAGTTTAGGGCAGCCAAGCTCACTGAGTTTTTGTAATATATCCCTGTCCACCATGTAGTGTTCTACAATCTCCAGCTCATGTAACTCCTGGAAGGTTGCCCTGGGCCTGAACACTCTTCTCCTTCTCGTCCCAGGCCTATTGTCAGCAGCACCAGCAGCATTGACTTTAGCATCTAGTGCATAGAGATGTAGATTAGCTTCAACAGCCCCTAGCATTATCTCAGTTAAAATTTCCAAGTCTCCTCCAATGGTTCAGAGTATTGACTGAAAATCAAAATGTAGGGTGTATGCATACTTTATACAGTTCTAGAGCAGGTCCAAATTGTGGGATTGGTTAATTCTGATGCAGTTCTCCTGCTTAAGATATAATTGGCATGATTTAAAAGCCCTACTTTAGTGTGCAACGTTGTGCTGTGTGCAGTGTAGTGCAGTAGAGCTATGTAAAACTATATACTGTTAATTGAATATGTCCATTTTCCATTTATAGCTGTCTGTCTCATGACTCAGGGATGGGTGGTCTGGTTGCATGAACAAGCTAAGCTTCACCCAAACCATTTGAGGCATGTGGCTTGCTGCACAAACATGTGTACTAAGCACAAAAAAATCCTATAAGTGACCTGACACACCCCATTGAGGTCATCCATATCCAGAGGGAATATATACACCATGTAGGAGCCTACATGAAGTTGATATCCTTACTTGATTGCTCCCTTTAGTGATTCAACATATCCATAGCATTTACTCTACATTTGCATAATATTCATGCTGACAGCCTAGAAGCTACATGGTTCATAGTCGCATAAGCTGATTAACAGCATGAAAGCATATTTGTACTGGTCTTACAGTACTTTTGCCTAAAGTACATTATATTGTGTTCTTTTACATTTTTTATTTTTATATTAAGCATGTTTGGGCAATGTGGTGCATAGCGCAAACATGTGGGAATTAAAAAAAAATATATATATATATATATATATATATATATATATATATATATATATATATATATATTAACTTGAACTAATTCCTGCTGTTTTCAGACATTCACAGTGCATGATTCAGACATTTGTGTATGGACTCTTACCTTTTCAGGAGAATTATGTCCATATTTATGGATTTTTGCATTCCCTTCTTTCAGTGTAGACTCCTGTACTTGGAAAATTTCTGTGTATACTACTAACATGGACACGGAGTCTATGCAATTGCACTATGGGTTGCTAGATCACTCCACCTGATTAATATGCATAAAATTCAGCTTCTTAAGCCAACATTTGCATTGCACAAAAGGTTCCTTAGGTGTGCATGTGTCCATGTGATTCCACGCCACTACAAGGAGTTTATTGACTCTAAAATTGTTCACGTCCATGTGTGTATTGCGCTGTGATACACACATGGGAAAAAACTTCATGTAAGCTTTATTGAATTTCACTGATAGAAAGAATATGTTGGGAAATGCAGGTACAGCCATATAACTAATATCAAAAGATGTGACAGACAAAGGTTGGAAATATACATAAAGGAAAGGTAATGTACACAGACAGTACACATGCACACTATATAATATGGGTGAAGGAAAATTAACTATAATTATATATTAAGAAAGGGATGTACACCAGCCATGGTGCAATGCAAATATACATATGTACCAATGCACAAATCACTGATGAGATGTTGGAAACTGTTTGACAATTATACCACAATATGTATGACCATAGAAAGGCATGTGTTGGAGAAAATTAAATGGGCAGTGCAGTCATTGCGGTACATAATGGATATCAAATGCAATAATTCACTAGGTTCTTAGCACTGCAAGTGTCCATCATGCAACAGCAAGGATGATCAAATGCAGAAGACAAAAACAGGGCAGACTAGAGTCTCCATCTCTGTATGGCAAAGGCAAACATCCAAGCACAGTACCATAGCAAAACATGAATGCGGCTCTGTAATACACAAATAAGTGTACACAACACAAATACAGGTGGAATGGGATTCATATGTCATGCCAGAAACAACACAGATGGATTATCAATTATGCAATATATATGAGTGACATGTTATGGAATAACATGATCCAGCCACAGAGACGTTTCATCACAAATACACACATATGGATCACATGGAATATAATGTAAATGGTGATACATATATGAGTAATGGCAGCTAAGAAATGCCAGCTTGTGCATAGACAGAAAGCATAAAAAGCCCTGGTAAATGCACAAGTACAATGGTGCAATAAAATCAATTGCCACCAATTTGCATGTATATGCCTTGCATGTGTATAATTCCCAACATGGTGGCACAATAATATTGTACCATTACACCTATATGACAATGATGATAATGTAGAGGAAGACAAACATACACATAACCTATGTCATATTTATGTCCAACATGTAGGCCAAAGCTATAAGGGTTGGAGATAGACAACACAGACCTGCATCAGTGAGGAAATGCTAGCAAGAGAAAGTAGGCATAGAATAAAGTAGAACAACCCTATCTATGGAGATACATTATGCATACATTTGTCCACAACATACAGTGGACTGCAATTCCTTGCAAGTTACACAGACACAAATGGCCAACATATATCACATGGATATAGTGAGTTGGCGATAAACATGTCTTTGTACAAATAGCATAAATACAGTAATGTGCAACAGTTAAACAATAAGATGCATAGGCACACAGCAAAATTATTTTCAGTACCATATAGACATATTACTGCCGTGCAAACATAATACAACAGGTGCCACAATCACTATTCTTGATATAAATAGAACATGTGTATGACTGATCAAAGGTCAGTCCTGTGAACAAAGGTATAGCACAGGAAAATGGAATAAGTGCACATAACCAGTGACATATTACAGAGGTGGTTGTGTGTTGATCATAATACAGTGATACACATGAACTGCCATATTAAGTAGCACATATGTACTACAAATGCATACACACCAACATATATGCAAATCTGTGTGTACATATCATAATCTAAGCTATTATCAACATTACCAGTATTTGAGAAAGGCATTATATGGACAAGAAGGGATTCAGGAAGCATGCTAAAAACATCAACTTTGTATATTTAACAATGGACCAATGAATGTCAATGGAATGTGTGAAGGATGCATGCTCATATATACCAGTCACAGTAATGTCATGCAACATGACACAATATTTGTCATTACCTGCCACACACAAGGTCATTCTGCCAGTGACATGACACAACAATGCTACATAAATCACATAAACAAGGACTTGTCCTGTTATTGAACAGACATAAGTCAGCAACAAACTGTAAACACACATGGATGCAATGCATACACATGGCATGAACCAATGACATGACATGAGGAAATAAATATACCAGACTCACCTCACTGTGTTATATGAGAACTGTGGAAATAATGCAGTATGTGGGTTGCTGTCATGCCACTTACGTATACAGAACAATCATGTCTAACTTGCATTATGTTAACTGCAACAGTGATATCTGTAATACAGGGCTAGAGTGCATTGCATAGGACTACACACACACACACACACACACACACACACACACACACACACACACACACACACACACACACACATACACACAGATATAAGGAGTATCACCACATGCCCAGTAATGACTACCTAATCAAGTAAATAATAATAGTTACTGTATGTGTAATTTTGTAATGTGTGTCATACTGCAGCAGCAACATAACACCACATGACATGATATGTGCAGTGTACATTATGACATGTCAGAAAAGCATGACAGCAATATGTGATGCATGCACAATTGCGCATATACTATAAATAGTTGGGTATGGAAAACACCATGGTGGCAGCATTACAAAAGTTGATCACACAGACAATGTTTACAGTCCTGAAGGGCCACACTGATGGGGTCAAGCACCACAAAAGATCTCTTCTCTCTCTAGCAATCTCCTGGAAAGAGTCATGCATGGCCCGTGTTTTACCCTGAAACAAGATGCTCATCAGGTCTCTCATCTACTTCTGAAAAACATCTGTCACTATATTCTGGACCTGGTCCTGAAAATCATCTTCGTTGCATGGTGGCAGATGTCTTCTGTGATTAAGAGCAGGAACGATGGCACATGCAGGCTCCAGTTTGTTGTCATCATCATTGTCCCTGTCATCGTCATCGCCCTGGCCCTCAGAGTCAGAGTTGCCTGGCAGTGTTCTGGCACTTCATTATTTTCATTGTATGTTTGGTGAGCTAACATGAGTCCTAAGCTCTGTCAAAATTCAGCACAGGAGAAAAAACATTATATATACATAAATGGCATTCACCGAAAATCAGTGATTACATAACATGCTACGCAAACTTACACAATATACAAGTGGTAATTATTATGCATGTGATATTACAATACTGTATGACCTTATCTGGTTACTGTACATGATAAAAGGCATGACTTCAATCTATACTGATGTACAAAATTGTGTGTAACATACCTCTCAGTCATATGCAAGAGAGGTCTGTAATAAAAAGCAATCAAATATGCACTTACATGATAAAAAGAGTATATAATATGCAGTTAACATTATCAAAATGCATGAAATGTTTGTTCAATGTATATCACAAAACAGTGCATCTGCCATTACAATCTAATTGTGAGAAAATATGGCCCATAGGGTTTATTTATATATTGTATAACAAAAGGCACAAAGTTGTAATAATGACACGTGTGCTATCATAATTATGCAACTTTCTCAATGTCCTAATATCCATGAAGTGATGATATGAATTGTAGGCAATAAATAGCCCAGTGTTCCCATCATAAATGTTACTCTAGTACATTACATGATATGCAGTACTCAATTTTTAAACAAGATTCGGTTATCACTTATTCATTTACTGACAGATCAGCCATTAGTATGCATGCAAAATTCACAAATACACAACAACCAATCCAATATATCACTACATTTCAATACAAGTATGTCCTGCTATTTGTTCCATTTTAAAAGAGTGGTTATAGTGTAACCAATTGGCAACACTGATAACATACCTTTGCGAACTTGGGCCCTAGTATAACCTACTTACCCTGTAGATCTTATACCAATATCAATCATAGATAAAGACAAGTTCTTTAACAATGCACATCAGTGTTTGTTATTCAATGTGTGCCTGCAATGTTTATATTGAGGTGTCAATATGTCATTTGCATTTCCACTATTGCATATCATTATGTGCAAGTAATCTGTCAAGTGGACATCCCATGAATAAAATGTGTGTGTTCAAAACAAATTGCAAGAATAACAAGCAATGGCACACTTAAAAGGTATATGCAAATGAGATGAGCAATATCATTTGTTAATATCTGACATCACAAAATCATATAATTAGAACCGAATTGAAAAGCTTAGAACAACTGAGCAATAACAAACATGGTGACAGAATGTCACAGCTAGAATGTATGTGTATGACATACACACAACCGTCCCTCAACAAGTGTATCACTGTCATTACCTATGATTGTATTATGCTTACATATGCACCTGTAAAGTTAAAACACTGTAATAATTATCACAATTATACTATGCAAGACTTCAGACATACCAGAAAACTAAAAGGGGCTTATGGCACAACACTGACTATAAATAGTATGTAATTTGTGGTTAGCAAACCATCACAATGCAGTTACAAAGCATCAAAACAGATATAAAAGTTACACACATTCTAGTAAATGTCTGCCAATAGCATTAAAAAGTTTAAGATAACAAACACTCCTTCAATAACAAAACAAACTACACACAACACAATAGAACTGTTACACACAGATGTCTGACATTTAGGTTGTGTAAGCAAAAATCATATACATTCAAGTTGTCCAAAAAATGATGCTGATAACTTCTAAGACAACACTGAACTTAAATTTATGTACATATTACTGTTATTCACAATAAATCAATTGTACTTGACTTGCAGATGAATTATGGGAAGTCTGACGTAAACATTAGCATGCCTGAAGGTCTGAAGAACACACATTTAAACCTGAGATTGTAACTATGTTAGAAGCATTTATGGCAAAATAAAGCAGGACAGTGATAACACATACCTCTCTCCCCCTGCTGCTGCTCAAGTCTGTGCATGCACTCTATGCACAACACTCAATTTCAGGCACAGTTGTCATTTCCTGCAAACAGGAAAACAATATGTATTATAGCAACAGAAGGATCACTTCCAGTCAATATATAGTGACTGCTATAAACAACGACAAAACAGTGAAACAATAGTATTACAAGTCATGTAGGCTTGCCATAAAATACAATATCATTTTTGCACATTCAGTCACTGTTGAGTCTCAGTACTACACACATATGAGGATTACAACATACAGACTGGAGGAATTGAGTGATGTTTCTGAAGTTTACGGATAATGGAAAAATAAGTAGGCCTCCTTAGCCTAAGAGCTGTAGGTGTCAATGAACCATGGCCATGCTGAATGTGTAAAAAAGCTGTACTGTGTAAGGTACCAAACAACAATGGGTCTTCCATATGCAATATTACATAAATAACTGCCAATATTTTCAAAAACAATTTACAATAGGAATAAAACTCACACATAGAACAACAGCAGTTTGTCATAATGCTTAATCATGTGAGCTAAGAGACAGCAAAATGTATCACTGATAATAAGATTAGATATAATAGAAAATCAGTAATAGTTGTATGTGTGAGGTCCATAGGAATATGTAGTCATAATCAACAGTCCTTTATAATATGTACACTGGCCTAGTATAGTTGTGAAAACACACTGCCACAGGTAGGAATCACCCGCCGATACTTTATTGAACAAAATCACAAACAGATTGAGCGCTTTCTTCCCTTTAACCAGGGATTTCATCAGAATCTACTTACATTCAAAATTTCCCCCTTTAAATACTTTATAATAGTAATGATGTCACTCATTAAAAACTAATGAACTAAATTGCAACAAGCATAACATTTTTTTCTGTCTATTATGCATTCATTAAAAACATTCATAAAAACTTTATAATAGTACAAAACCTCATTTAAAAAGTGTTATTCACCATTCCATTTTCTATCTTTAAAATAACATGTTGCTTAAAATTCATTTCTTGAGGTCCACTTTTTTATTTAATATAGGCTTTATAGAGATAATTTCATTTAAGCCTGGGGGAAAACTTGTTTGCAGTTTGATTTGCCTTTTAGTTTCCCCTCTCTTCTATGTGGCTCCTGTAATTGTGTATGAAAGGTTTAAAATTTGTTCCTGCAAGAAGTTTTGATTACACTGAAACAATTATAGAATTAAAGATGTTTCTGAGAAAGCTGAATTTGGCCTATTTGTTTCAAGATCAAACAAAAACTGAAAGGAGAACTAATAACACAGAACCAAGAAATAAAAGTGTTTATAATCCACCTTTAGATCCTACTCTAAATGTATTGGAAAAAGTCATTATGGAAGACATTTATCAGTTGAAAAGTAAAGAGCAATATAAAATTAAACATAAAAATCTTAGTAAAAAAGAAAATGAGGTTTTATAAGCCCTAAAAAAGACAAAACCATCAGAGTAATGCAACCTGACAAGGGAGGAGGGATGGTTTTCTACAACACATTAGAATATTCCCAGAAAATCTTTGAAATGCTCAACGAAGTAGAAACATATCAACCATCTTCCTTGAATGAAATAAATATCAGCCACAAACATATAAATTATTTTCTGGAAGACTATCTGTTAGAGCAAAGAATTTCAGGAGAACTATATAATTATTTAAAGGTCTTCAACCCAAAAGTAGTCACTATCCTTGGAATACCAAAGACTCATAAAGGTTTAGAAAATCTAGGTTTTAGACCAATAGTTGATGGACGTGGATCAAACACATATCCCTTTGGAGTAGTTATAGATAAATGGTTAAAACAGCAGGTTTTGAATAGTGATCATATTCTCAAGGACTCATGGGACTTTCTAGGAAGAATAAAGAATGAACTTTGGAACAATGATATAATCTTCCTTACTATAGATGTAGTAGAATTATTTACATCCATCCCCAAAAAAGAAGGTCTGAAATTTTTTGGAGATTGTCTCCAAAAAAATACTCCCCTAGAAAATGATAAGAAGAAATTATTGGTTGAATTCATGGAAATAGTTCTTGATTACAACTATATTATCTTTGATGGAGAATATTACAGGCAGCACAGAGGTGTAGCCATAGGAGCCTCTTGTGTCCCTATGTTTGCCAATCTTGTACTCTTGGAGTGGGAACAAAAGTATGTGTTCAACAGTGAGTTCTTTCAACATATGAAATTATATGTGAGATTTCTGGACGATATTTTTATTCTATGGCAAGGTCCAGAGAATAGAATTGTAGATTTAGTTGACTATCTTAATGAAAGTACAGGATTCTTAAATAAGAAAGGAATAAACTATATGGACACATACATAGAAAAAGACATTAATTGTTTCAAATCTAAAGTCTATAGAAAACCATCCTTTAGTAACTCTTATCTGCAATATGCTAGTGACCATCCGGTCAGACAAAAGAATAGTATAATAAAGGGCCAATTAATAAGAATAGCCAGAATGACATTGAACCAAGAAGATTTAGAAGGTGAATTAATTGAAGTTGCTAACATGTTTCATGAAAGGGGATATCCTGTGAAAATAATAAAGGAATATGTGGACTATGTTAGAGGCGAATGGGGTAAGAAATATAAACCATTATTAGGGAACAGTAGTACTTCACAAGAATGTAAAAGTACAAAAGAAGTAGAAAACATAAGGTATGAAAGAGCTATGATTGTCCCAATGGTAGTAAGGCAATAGAGGTAGAAAAAATTGTAAATAAAAACTGGGCTATTCTTAAAAACAATCCAAAATTATGGAATATTGGAGGTAGTAAACCAAAATTTTGTTTATAAGGTAGGCCCAAACTTGAAAAAGAATTTTGAAATGATTTCTAAACCTATGAACAAGTATGGTACAACAAAATGTGGTAACTGTACACAATGTAAGTACATTTGTTTGGATGAGAAGATAAAAATCAATAACTTTTTAAAAACTGTAGTAAGACCTGAGAAAGGGAATTGTCAGACTACTGGTGTAATATATTTGGCTATGTGTAAATCCTGTCCCAGTTTTTACGTAGGTAAAACTGAGAGAAGACTGAGTGACAGGCTATATGAACACACATACCAAATCAATACTAAAAACACCAATAATGCCCTATATAGACATATCAGTATCTCCCAGGACTGTAAAGAATTCAGATTTATTATTTTAGAAAAAGTTGTAAAAAACCCGAGGGGTGGTGATTACAGGAGCCACATAGAAGAGAGGGAACTTAAATGGCAAATCAAACTGCAAGCAAGTTTACCCCCAGGCTTAAATTAAATTGTCTCGATAAAGCCTATATTAAATAAAAAAGTGGATCTTAAGAAATTAATTTTAAGCAACATGTTATTTTAAAGATAGAAAATGGAATGGTGAATAACACTTTTTAAATGAGGGTTTGTACTATTATAAAGTTTTTATGAATGTTTTTAATGAATACATAATAGACATAAACATTTTTTATGCTTGTTGCACTTTAAATTTAGTTCATTAGTTTTTAATGAGTGACATCATTACTATTATAAAGTATTTAAAGGGGGAAATTTTGAATGTAAATAGATTCTGATGAAATCCCTGGTTAAAGGGAAGAAAGCGCTCAATCTGTTTGTGATTTTGTTCAATAAAGTATCAACGGGTGATTCCTAGCTGTGGCAGTGTGTTTTCTATACTTTAATAAGTGGACTTTATGCTGCTGGGCTCAACCATGGTGTTCTAGTACAGTTGTGGATAACCTAAGAATCCATTGATACACTAATGGTACCTTTAATGAGTGCAACTGAAATACCTACATTTGCATTACTATTATCAATAAACATAAAATGTAAATATACATGAAACAGTTACAAGAACAGTTATGCTTACTAAATGCATATATAATAATGTAGGTATTACTGCTTGGATTATGTAACTTACTGTAGGCATCTGCTGGCTGACCTCAGAAATTGATGGCCCTCTGGGAAAGATCTCCTGCATCCCTCTGATGTAGGTCATCATAGCAGGGCCAGGCATGCACACTAGACAGATAGATCCCAGTCCATCTGTTGTGCTCCCTCACAATCTGGTTCCATATATCAATCATTAGAAAGTTCCTGGGGCATGCTTTGCATCTTCTGCTCATGCCCAGCATCAACAGTATTTGGGTGGTCTCGTCCTCAATTCAGTTTAACTAGATATGCCAACACCTCCTCTTGGTCATCATCCTCACTGTTATTATAAAGGATTTTGAAAAATACTTTTCAGAAAATGCTAAGTGAGGTCTCTCTCCGTTCACTGGTAGCAATGGTATGAGCAGTAAATGTATCAATATTACATTTTAAAGTTGGGCCATACAGGATGGTAGCAGACTATTGAATGACATCGGACAAGTGTTATAGATAATCCTGATACCTATTGGCTAGCTGAACTGAGCATCTTACATTATGCAGACTTATTGACTAGTGCAATGAGTTTTGAGAATTATGTTAAAGTTCACAAACGGGATTACAAAACATTAAATGTTAATGAATCTCATTAATTATGTATGTCACAAATGTTACATAAAAGTTGCGTGCACTAAGTTAAACTCACTTATTTTACAGCTAGCTTGAAAAGGTAATCTTTTACCTGCTGGCTTTTTTGTAGTGGAATAGATTGTTATTATCACATGCCCATGTTATCATTATGCTGTATAAATCAGTTGAAAGATACTTTCATGCATTCTCTCTGCCTATATTAAAATCTGTCTGCTATATAAAGTAAGGGGTTAGAATTAAACAATATGAATACAGATGGGTAAATGACCATCAATGACAAGACTATCCCACTATGCAGTTGTATTGCTAAAAAGGAAACAGCCCAGTGAACTACAGATATGGGCAGAATTGAAATATATCCATTGTTATTTCTAACTAACCTCTAATGTCTGCGGTGTGCTAACAGAAACTGGCAACTTACAAGGGTTTCAGTAAATCACGTGCTCAGTGACTAATTTACAGATACTCTCTGATGCTTATTAATGTAGTAGTTTTTAGTATATTCCGTCTGATATAAGCAACATGAGGACGGCTTTAAATGTTTGCTATTTCTTGTGTTGATATCTAGCCATGACTGTATAACAGTTCATTTGAATATGCTGATTTTTTTTCTTCACTGTTCCTGTATAAATTCCAGTATGTATTTTCTGTACTATATAATTACAGTAATATTTTTTTATGAAGTGTGTTACTGAGTGCGGTAGAATATGAGATGTAGCCTACATTCATGAGGTACACATGTTGCATCTGTTTGGATGTGCATGAAACTGTGACAGTACCGCTGTTGTATCAGTGGGTTTGTTGCACATTGGTTAAGTTCTTGTTCTTTCCTTCTGATATTTACTAACCTGACTTCCAATCCACCTTTGGCACATATAATGCATACAAATTTATTAAATAGAATGGCTTGTGTTGTTAGGCCATACGGATTACATTTTCATTCAAATTATCAGTATATAACAGTACTGTATATGACAGGAATTGTTTTCCATAGATATGCATTGTGAATTGGAGATGAGAATTCAATTGGCATATGCTTTTAACATTATCATGTTATATGTAGCTCCTATATAATTTCTAAGATGATCCTTCATGCAACTAATGGACTTTGCTGATATGAGAAGATGAGGGACACTGAGGGTGGGCCACTTTTCCCTTCTCTGGATGAGATAAGAATATTCCTGGCCTCACACCATACCACCAGTTGGAATCATTGGATACCCAGGGGTGGTACTGACACAGGTGTTCCAGGACATACAGGTATGCCCTATCTTCACAAACACTGAAACATACACCATTTCCCATTAAAGAATATTAATTCACCATTATTACCATTTTGTTATATTTGTGTTCCAGCAGCAGAAGTATGCCATGACTGTGGAAACACACCTGATGTGGATGCACAATGTAAGTGTTTCAGCCTGTTACCTTACCAACATGGTACAGAAATAAAAAACTCTCTGCAGTATATGTGAAGTTATTTTTTTCAATTGTGTAGGTCTCTCAACATATTGGTGTCTGCACAGATTACAAGGGGAATTACGCTACAAGATATTGGCATCTGTGCAGATCACTCCTAGGCTCTGATGTGCAGAGAGCAGCAGTTCTAACTAAAGTATAGATATTCAACACAGAAACACTTAGTTATTGCAGCTGTGCCAAAAGCAATGCGAAAAATGTGCCAAAACAGTGAATATGGTAATGAAAGTCTTAGCTTGCATGTAGGTCACAAATTAATTGTTGTGCAATTGTGACACTTATACAGCAGAAGAGATTCAATTAATATATAAAAGATAAATAAATAAAACAAACAGAAACAATGCCATAAACAATTAAATAATCCCAGGCTAAAAAATTACTCAGGTCTCCTCTACTCTCACTAAAGTGGAAACAATATAGTTATTACTAAAGATTGTAAAAAGGTCAGAAAAGTGCAGATATTCAACAGAGTACTCAGTTAATACAGCTGTGACAAAAACAATGTGAAAAGCAAGTGCCAAAACAGTGAACATGATAATATAAGCCTTAACTTTTGTAGAGTTTAGCAGAAATCAGCAATACTTCTCAAGTAGCCTGGTTGCAATATGTCACCAAATGCCTGGGAGCTCATAGGATATGAGGCAAGTATTGTGCAGCTCTGATGCTTAAATAGTAGTGGAGATTCAATTAAAAAAATAAAAACACAAACAAGGCCCTGTGGCTAATCAAAAACAGAACACTCTTCTTTCCTTTACAGATTCCCTGGCCAGAAAGTGACTCAGGTCCCCTCTACTCTCACTAAAGTGGAACCAAGGCAATTTTAATTAAAGACCGCAAAAAAGGTTAAAAAGTGCAGATATTCAACACAGAAACATGCAATTAATTCAGTAAAAAGCAAGGGCTGAAATAGGAGATACAGTAATGCAAGTTTTAGCTTTTGTAGAGTTTAACAGAAACCAGCAACACACTTCTTCTCAGTTATCTTGGTCACCAACTGCAACTAAATGCCTTAGGTACAGAGATTTAAATTATAAACAAGATAGACCTCCAGCCAATCAAATAAAGGCACAATAAGACTTACACTAGCAAGTCCCAGCTCAGAAAGGTGTAGACTACCCCCTCCTGCCACAAGATTGTAGACTACAAACTTTCCTAATGTAAAATAACTTGTTTAGACCCCAACTATTTTTGATATATTAATTGAATCTCTTCTGCTGTATACGTGTCACAATTGCACATCCTCCAAAAGGGCCTCATAGAAACAGACAACTGGTGCCACAGCCATGGACTCAAACTAAATGCCAAAAAGTGTATAGTCATCCCCTTTGGCAAAAACAAAGTGCCCACAAATTACCACATAGGTGGTAATCCATTAAGTACAGAAGAAGTAATTAGGGACCTGAGGACCCAAGTTGATAGCAATCTCTCATTTGACAACCACGTGGCCAAAGTGGTTAGAAAAACATTTTATATAGCCCACCTAATCATGAAGGGATTCACATCTAGATCAGGGGAGGTCATCATGTCTCTTTACTCATCCCTCATCAGGCCCATAATTGAGTACAATGCCCCTTTTGGGATGTATCTTACCAGACACCTGCAGCAACTGGAAAGACCCCAAAAGTACCTCACCAAGAGGATCAAAGGGTTCAAACAGATGCCATATGCTGCCCGGTTAAAGAAACTCCAGCTCTACTCAGTGGCATACCGCCTGCTCAGAGGCGATCTGTGCCTGACGTATAAAGCCATGTCCAACCCGGAATTAATGGACATGCTGCACCTCAGAAAATCCAAATCCCATCGAGCTACATGCTCGAGAGACTTGAACCTCAGCACTGAAATAAATAGGACATGCTGGAGGGACAGATTCATAACCCAGAGGCTCCCTTCACTCTGGAATAAAATCCCAGTCCAGGTTAGGCAGAGTCCATCATTGACTCTCTTCAAGAGGAATCTTGATGAGTGGATGGGAGATTGTAGGTTTACCCTGGGTATCACTTCTGTGTCACTGTTAGACAGAGGCACAGTATATTAACCTTGAAAAAGGGCATAGCAAAATTAATTTAAAATGGGTGGCGAAAGCCAAACACCCTCTGGCTAGGCTTATAAATGCCCTAGGGCAGATAGCCTAGTATGAACCTATGAACCTATGAACTAGCCTAACTTATCTTATAACTTGTCTGTATGGGAGCATGAGAGTGTGTGTGTGTGTGTGTGTGTGTGTGTGTGTGTGTGTGTGTGTGTGTGTGTGTGTGTGTGTGTGTGTGTGTGTGTATATATCCTGTGATAGACTTGCATGCTAGCTTTGTGACCTCTGGGCGCTGAGATAGTCTCTAACTTCCTTTCAAGAGTGAATAATTGAAAATTTAATGAATGACTATATAGTCTTATGTCTAAAAATGCGACTATGGAAAAGTCATATTAACATACATAGAATATTTTTATCTGTACTGAATCCTGAACTAATTATAAGTAAAATTGCACTGCTTGTATGTATATGAGTTACATGCAAGCATGTGCTACACTTACATGTCCTGGTAATAATAAAAAAAAGTAAGTAAAAGAGAGGTTACAGTGTCTTAAGGTAAATTAAATAAATATTTCTCACAAAACCAGTTATTAATTTTTCTTTTTGTTACAGTGCACCTTCAATGTGTGTATCTTTGTTTACCGGGATACTGGAACAGACCTCCTATATGTAGGCAAGGAGGCTCTGCATATGTGCAATACCACAGATTAGATCTTAACAACTAATATATTATTTCTAAATTGTTCATAATACTGGCTAATACTTTCTTATGATCTGCTTTAAAAATACTTTAATAATTTCCTTGTACACATTTTTTGCAGCTCACTCACATAAAGTCACAGACCAGATAGCTAGTGTTGGAATATATGCAATCTTCTTCTTCTGGCTTTTTGCAGTTAGAGGTCACCACAGCCGAGTACCTGTCTGCTCATGACTCACAGTGGAGTTTTACGTTGTTGAGTTGCCAGCCCAGCACCCAACCTTCCAAAGAAGGCACAAAAATGCATGCACTCATGCTTAGGGCTAATTTAGAGTATTCAGTCCATCTACTGTAATGTCTATAGCATGCCTTTGGGAAGAAACTGGAACACCCACACAACCACAGGGAGGACATGCAGACTTCACACAGAATGCACCCCAGTCATGGATTGAACCAGAGAACCTCTTGCTGTGAGGTGGCAATGCTAACCACTGCACCACCGCAGCCGCCTGTTGGAATGTATGTAATATTAACCTGAAAAAGCCCCATTGGAAACACTGCATTCTATATTTTAGTTTTATAAAGTTAATCAATTGAATGTTTCTTTTTATTGCTCATTGGGAAGGTAAGCTGTAGTGTTGGCTTAAATACTGATGAGAACTGCAGCACTTACTTACACCTTTAATTCAAGCATTATGTTGCAAGTTTTACTGAGAACTTTGACTGGTATGTAAACTTCCTTGAAATTAAACAACTCTTTTTAATTAAAAGACAAAGTAGAAATTTTGATAAGTATTTTCTGTGGACTGATTTGAAATGTCTGACACATATGTAATTCTTCTCTTTAATTTGTAGAACATTGCTTTATTTGCCTCGTTTTTGCCTTGTGCCTCATAAAAGTTTTGATTTTCTGGTAATCCCTCAGTATTACAGTCAGACAATAATGTCTGACACCTTTAATGTGTGTCATCATCAGTGCAGTGTGCCATAGTTTCTGGAAAGAGCCTGTATCAATTTTCAGCTTAAATAACTCGTGTAGATGTTCTGCCAGGATGCGTCTGGTACTGTTTAAAAAACAGCAAGCTATGTTATCTTGTCCCATGGAAAAACATGCTCTTATTCTTATACAGCACTTTCAATATGTCTTCTTTAGTGATGATGATGGATTGGAAATGTATGGAGATCATTGCACTTTGGCTAGTCCATTCAGTTGTGAAATTTCAAATGAATCTTTTTGATACGATATGAATAGGTTATGTTATTCAGTATGAATTCTGTGCATTGCTGAGTATTGTTCATTTTTTCTTTCGTTTATTTTCTTTCTTTCTTTTACATAAAGAAGGACTTGTAATTGTTTTTGGCTTCAAATGTAAATCCAAGTTCATGGGCAGCCTTAGTAGACCTAATAGTCTTTTTAAAATTCTTAGTCACGTTCCTAATATTTTTCTTGACTAGGGGATCTGCTGCATACTCATTTGATTGTACACTTTTTGTGTCAGTGGACTTACAGTGCACTTTGCTTTAAGTTCCTACTGTATGCATGAAGCTGCTAATTCTGTACATGTATTTATGTGGGTATAAAACTCCTTCATTAATCTATCCGCTGAGACAGTGTCTGGGTAATATTTTAAAAAGTGAATGTTGAGACGTCATCATAGAATTCGAGGATTCATGTACTTCAAGTCTTTGAATTCTGATGTATTAATTTCATGATGTCTAAATAGATTTAGTGAAAAAGTTATTAGTTTGTGTTCTGACTAAATCACAATGAGAATTAACAGGGGAGTTATGCATGATGATGATGTTACTGTTGTATTTGGTCAAGAATATTTTGTCTTCTAGTTTTGCTTGCAAAATCTGGACCATCAAATTTTAATTTATTAGGTCTTGCTATTTATGAGAATATCCTACATTGCTGGTGTAGATACTTCAATCAACTGAAGGATATTTAAAGCTCCCAGAATGATGGAGTTCTTATATATGCAGAGTTCATCCATAATGTTTAGGAAAATTACATGGATTTTTGAGATAATGGAAGGAGTTCTGGTGTCTTGTAACTGGTGATAAACTGAAAGTTGATTTTGTTTATTGTAATTTGAATTTCAGTAAGTTCATTTTGTGCATACCTGGAAATCTAGCTAGAGGTGATATGGTCTCTGCCAAATAGAGGCACACCACTACAGTTGCAATGAGGTTTGAAGCTAAAGTATACACTAAAACCAGGCATGTAGGGAGTGTTTTCTGGGCATTTAAACCAGGTTTCAGTGATTACACGCATATGGTTGTCTTCTAAATGCTAGAGAGTCTCAAGGTCAGGCAGCTTTTTGTTTACACATTTGCCATTGAGAAGAATAACCTTAGTATTGAAGTCAGTGCCTAAAGGTGTGCAAGAAGAGTCATATTAAATAGTCTTCCATATATTACCCCCAGTTATTATCAAAGTACTTGCCCTGGTTTAACACTCCAATGCCTGCTTGTGCAAATTGTTGCTAATTACTGTGATCCTAAAACTCAAAACATATTGCAGGCTGTTCTTGATAATGAACAATGAGCATTAGCCATGTAAATGACAAATCTTTTATTTACTCAATTAAAACAATACTGAAGTCTTGAATTTAGCATTTTGCATTTGAAGACCAGTGTAGATTAATTTATCAGGCTAAAGTGAAACATTAAAATAGCCTTGAACAATGTTGATTTGGAAAATAAGGCTAACCCTCTCTGTACAGCATGACAATTATTTATTTATTTTATTTATTTTACATTTGTTTACCGAGCTAATCCAACTGGATACATGTCCATTTTCAGTGGAGGCCCGGGGAGAAAAGCTCCAGTTACACAGCATCATAGAGACATACAAAAACATTCAATAACATTTAGATTTTACATTTATAGAATAGACATTTAAAAAAAAAATTTTAAACATTGAAAGGAAAAAATTTGGTAATAATATTAATATGGCGTAATACCTCTGCAGTTACCAAAAATTAGAATAAGACAGAAAAAAATGGCTAATAGAGTTACAGATAAGAAGTAATACTCAGGGAGGAGAGTGCAAAGAATAAGGAGGAGGGTTAGTTATAAGGAATGGTTAGAAGTAGAGATTTATGGTAGAGAATAATATTTTGATTGGTGAGAAAAAACTTTCTTCCTTTATAGTAGACTTTGTTTTAATTCCATGGCATATTAAGTTTCCTGGTCACATCTAACACCTTTATAATATATTCACAGTAATCTTTAGCAGTAGTACAGTCAGTGCAGCATGCACTAGCTTCAGTGGATTAGAGGAATTCAACCTTGAATGTAACAGAGGTGATGTAAATTCAGCTAGAAAGAGAGAAAAAAATGGGCCAGCACCTGCTCAACTCTCTCTCTAGACAAAATGTTGCAGTACACATGCCTGAAGTGTGAAAGACAGGAAATCACAAGTGATATTTGCCTTTCAAGGAGGCAGCAATACTGAGGTGCACTTCTCACTGAAACAGGAGCCATACTCTTTCTTATGAACAGTGCACACTAATATTTGGGTGCAAGGTCCATAGGGCTCTTGTCTTCTGGGAAATAAACTGGCCAGCTGGAAATCCAGAAGAGTGAACTGATAACCCCCCCCCCCCAAAAAAAAAAAAAATGAGCAGAGCATAAAATAAATGAAACAAAATCTTTCAAATAAATAAAGACACAAACATGCTAATACTATGCCACATATGTTATGTACACTGGCCAGTGAGCACCATGAGCATCCCTGCAGGGATTGCTAGTATGTATGAGATTGTAAAGATGCAAATGATCAAAAATAATTTTACATTATTGGAAGACAGTATAATAATATTCTCACAGCATACAGTGATTACCTCACAGATGCTTTAGAATGTCATTTCTCTCTTCACAAATATCCAGTACTTGTTGCAGATCCTAGTAACTCCGATATGTTATTACCACATTATATTTGTGATTTTAACAGAAATCACAAAAATTAGCCAGTATTACATGTGGCAGCTTACTTATGTGTTCATCCTGAACATATCTACCTAGCTATACATACATATGTGTATATAGAAACCCAGAAAAATGAAAGGCTCTTTTCAGGCTAACAGAAATAGCATCAGCAGTCATGTTACTGTAAGAGTTACTGAGAATCTTAACCATTACTACCTTGGATTTTAAGTATAGCAATATCCTCCAGGAAGCAATGCTATTTACCATGCAGAACAGCATGCTTACTGATAAAGTCAAGTGTCTCAACTATCATATAATACAATACAAAGACAGACATTTTTTTTTTTTTTTTTTTTTGTGGAAAAGAAGAAGGGAAGATGTATCAATTTACTGGTAAAAAACTAAAGGCTGAAGAAGAAAAAAAAATTACATGTACAAAAAATGAGCAAGGAAGATATAAGAGATCAAGAAATATACAAAGAGTTGTGGTGAAGTACTTCACAAATATGTGTAAAGAAGGAAATGTGAAAAAACTTAACGAGTAGTAAAATTCCAGTAATGGGCTAAAGAGTTTTTGGAGAGAAAGATGTGGATGGAATAAATTAATAAATTAGCTACAAATACTAATAAAGATAGTGCACCTGGGCAGAATAGAAAGTTTATATTGAAATGGAAGGAAATCTAAGGAGATTAATGGGTGAAATAAAGAATGGTTAAGAAATATCAGAATTTGTGATGGAATTGTTAAATTAGCATATAAATAGAAGGGAGAAAGAAGAAAACTTTAGTAACTAGAGACCAACAGCATTGGGAATACAATTTATAAACTATATTTGAAACTAAAGCAAAAAAAAAAAAAAGATTTGTGAAAGTACCGAAGGAGATATTTCATGAAGACATCATTTAAGTATAGGGGAATCAAGCACAAATGCTGATTATTATAAAAATGTAACACATTCTGTTAAAGGGGTGAAAGTATTCAAAAAAGTATTTGGCATGTGATGTACAGAAATCATACAATAATAATAAACATAAAAGGGCATAGGATATTAAAAAGCAATATGGACTGGATGACACAAGAATTATGCTGAAAGCATGATACAGTGCTACCTGGAATACCACTTTAGTAAATGGACGGGTGACAAAATGAATGCAAGTGAGAAGAACAGTGAAGAAGAGTGTCTTCTAAGTGCAATATTATGTATATGAAAAACAAATGCAGTGATATACAAAAGTAAGAAATGTATGGAAATAGCAAAGTGGAGGTCAGGAATTGTGCGGAAATATTACTATGCATGAAATATGCAGATTATGTCATTATAATGCTAAAATAGTAACTGGATGAAAGAAATAATTGTAACTGTAGTAGATGAGTTAGTTAATAACCAACTGAGGAATATTGTGTATTGAGAAGATAGATGGTAGATCGGGGTAAGCCAGTCCATTTCCATGCCATGTGCATATATCTACTGGGAAAATGCAAAATAATGACACTAATTCAATAGAAAAAAATGTTTAATGGTAACATAATAAAGTCATTTGGATAGAATTAAAAAAAAAAAAAAAGATAAGTTATGAGAGCACAGAAATTCAGACATATAGTGAGAGAAATAAAGGAATGGAAAACAGAAATAAATCGTACTGGGAATGATAGAGGGGTATGGTATAAAATGTTACATGAAACACTGGTACTTAATTTACTTAATCAAGCAATGGTAAGAGATAATTAATGAAAAAAAATGAAGGCAATAAGAGAGAGAGAGAATATTTAGGAAGATACATGCCATAAAAGACTTTCTGAGAAAACTGATGTTAAAAAGAATTCAGTGAATGCACAAATGAAATATAAACAGAGAAAGGGTTCAGAAAACAATTTAACATGCTTTGCTGCAGTACACAAGAGTCAAAGAAGTATGGCAATTGCTTAAAATATGGCAAAGACTGTTTTAAAATACAAACGAATGGATATGGTAATATACATTGTGTATAAAATTAGAAACCAAGATGAGGTTGATAAGACAGGTACGTTAGTCATGAATATGGTATGGACAACAGGGATAGAGGATGTGATAGATTGTTCTATAATAATATGTGAGATGTTCATATGATTGGTGGTGAAGTTAAAAGGAAGAATGCAATATTTACGTAATGTGTTAAAAATAATGCTGTGTAAAAAGAATTTAGAATTTATTGCATATTGTAAAAGTTGGATTCATGAAAAGTAATAAAAAGCAAACCCCTACTCTGTCACTTGGTGGTGGTGAAGAGTGTTTCCTGATGGAGTTGGAAAGGGATATACTTAACGTGTGAAGGCTGCAGTGTCTGAGAAAGATGCTGCTGCTTCAGATTGTGATATTTTTGTTACAGCTGTTGCTTCTGGTGGATTATCAGATGAACAATTTGTATAAATGCTTGATAAGAAATAACCCACCACTAAAGTTGTGGACAACTGGAATAACATTGCTGAGAGAAAATTTTGACTTTCTAGTGTTGATTTCTTTGTGTCAAAGAAAATGTCCTGTGGAGAATATGGGTGTAGAAGAAAAAGTTGATCTGAGTCATATACCTACTGAAGAATTTTGCCTATACCTCTGCTTGATAAGGATGACCAATAAAGGATTCTCTACTATGCTTCATTAACTGCAGGGGCAGTATCTTGAGTAGCAGGGTTGTATCATTCAGTTTATGTTTTAGCTATCTATCCTTCTAGATATTAAATTGAACAAGTATACTTTTCGGATAAAATCATAACACTACTTGGAGTTTGGGTTGCTGACATTTATTTTATAATTCATGTAGGGACAGAAACTAATGAAATATAACTTTTGAGATCCAGGACATAACCTATAAGTTTTTTTTTGATTTATTTAATGGAATCAAGAATATTCTGCAGTTGAAATATCTTGTTCAGTCTGAAATGCATTTTAATTTTCACACTCGTACACTCACATACACACACACACACACACACACACACACACACACACACACACACACACACACAAAAGGGGTAATTCAATAAAACTTACACAGAGCCAACTTTTGTTTAGACATTGTGGTAAGGCTCGAACATGGAACATTACCACTGAGCGATCCAGGAAACAAGGTTTGGTGCATACACGAGCATCCTGACACTGTTTGGACAAGGAGGTGTCCAGAATGCAAATCACATCATTTGCTGTTAAAAGCCATGCAGATGAGGTGATTTTGAGACCCAGGAGGCATAAAGGCATCCGTGTAGGTGCCGTGTAAGGCAACAAAATGTATATGGTAACTAACTGTATACAGGAGGATTGAATTTAAACAGGGGCTGCAGGAGTTCAAATAAAGGGTTGTATGATGAGCAGTAGCCATGCAAATGGCCAAAACTATGGCCAGTGATGTAAAAAGTATTGCAATATATAAAAAAATAAAACTTTTTTTTCACATATGCCACATTTAAGCAGTGCACAGCAACACGAAAACATGCTCGTTTGCAAAACAAAAAAATAATAATAATAATAATAATAACATTGTAAAATATGACATTTAAAGCTATATTGAATTTTCCCATTATACTGGCCAGCATGCAAAGTCATACAATGGCAGGTTATAGTGGTTGCTAAGGACATAGGGTCTGGTGTAGTGCAGTATCTAGGGTATATGTAAATGAGCTAAGTTTATTGAATAGAAAATGGGCCACTGTGTCCGCAGGTACAAACCATGTAAAGGCTAGAACCATAGTAGTGTAGGCAGAAAAGACATCTGACATAAAAAGGAGGTGTGTCACGGTATGGATAAGCACACTGGAGCTTAGTGGTGCCTGTTTGCGCTCAGCTAAACACAGCTAAGCAGAGGGGGCATGCCTGGATGGCTCAGCTATACTAAGCCCTGCTGCACATGTTTTAGCAAGTTAAAGAAAATCTAAGCATGCTCATATACAGGGGATTGTCAAATTTGCTGAGCAATGTTTACACTGGAGCCACGGGTTTGCATGGCACAGCATGGTGCAGGGCTTAGAAGTGGAGGAAAATGAAAAAAAAAAAACAAAAAGAAAAGAAAATAGCTTAGAAAAGCCATTCAACTATAAATGACTAATAACCCCTCTTCCACTCACACTGGCCCATTCAAACCCCTCAGTAATATGGCTGGCAGATGGAATGTATCATAGTCATCCAATCATACAGGCTGTATCTCCAGCACACCAGTATAAAGTATACAGACATCCTTCAATCTGATTTTTCCACACATTCGCTGCACCAGTGGAGTACAGAATTGGGAATTTTAACTGACAATATGATAGGGGCTGTTGCTGCTCTGCTACATCTCTACATGCTACAGGCTGAGGTCAGTGAGGATGATGTTGACAATCAGCCCAAACTGAGGAGGAGAAGAGTGTTCAGACCCAGGGTAACCTTTCAGGGGCTACATGAGCTGGAGATAGTTGAGTGCTACAGGGTGGACAGGGAGATACCACAGGAACTCAACGAGCTCTTCCACCCTCACCGCAGACCCAGAGTCAACAGAGGGAAACCCATCCCAGTGGAAACAAAGGTATGTGTACTCTTAAGAATACTAGCTACAGGTACTTTCCAAAGACCTACTGTGGACATCATGAGGATCTCACAGGCATCCGCATCCAGGGTACTACACTAGTTCTTGGCTGTAATGCTAACACTTGGCATTGAGCACATTTATTTCTCCAACATCCCTGAGGAGAGGACCACCATATGTTTCTCTTCCACCATGTAACACACTACCCAGAGGTACTGGCTGACATAGACTGCACTCAAGTGCACATCAAAGCACCACCCAATGAGGAGGTAGAGTCTACACCGCAAGGGGGATCACCCCATCAACTTCCAGGTTGGGTTGTGTGCAATCCCCAGGGCATTATCATCAATGTGTATGCTGGCAGCCCTGGCAGTTATCATGAGTCCCACATCTGGCACACATAACAGATGTACCAGGCATTCGTCAGTTGGGACATCCTGTACGGCCGTCTAGTGGGGGATGCTGGCTATGTACTGGAACCGTGGATGATGATACCCATCAGAAATGTGCACACGCACACAAACACACACACACACACACACACACACACACACACACACACACACACACACACACACACACACACACACACACACACACACACACACACACTGAAGAATGCCATAATGAGGCACACACACAAACTAGGAACATTGTAGAGTGTGTGCTTGCGCTGCTCATTTCATGGTTCCACTGCCTTGTCATATCTGGTGGAGCCCTGCAGTACTCTCCAACCACATGTGCACACATGTTCATAGTATCTGTCATGCTACACAATATGATCCTGCAGAAACAGCTGTGGCAGGAACATCACAGGGAAGGGACACACAGTGCCCCACCATTGCAAAGGTCCCCACAGGCACAGTAGGACTTAGAGGAGGAACTCCCTGAGCCTGTCCCTGTAGGCAGATATAGGCATGCCCAGTATGCCCTGGCCTGGGCAAAGAGGCAATGCATAGTGCATACACTGACAACTTAGGGACCCAGGGACTAACACCTCACTCTGACTCACAAACACAGTAAAAAGGATGCTACACACATCACACTACCTATACTTTACCATGTATAGGCTGTGTAATGTGTGCATCCACAGATTCATCCCTGAAGCACTGTTCTCACAACTGCTGCAGGCACAAGGTAAGTGACTCTTCTTAACAACAAATGACTGGAGTAGTAGACTGTGGTAGCATATCTATGGTATTGCTGCATGTGTGCAAGGGAATGGGGTGGGCTACCGGGATAGCAGCAGACAACTGACAGCTATGTGGGACTACAGGAAATGCCTGCCATATACTGGCTGCCCCAGAATATGCAGTAGTCTGCAAGGTGGCAAAACTCACTGCAGTGTATGTGGGGGACTAAGAAACTGGAGTCATAGGTCACATGCATGGATGTCAATGCTGAAGTCCCATACACACCTCTCAGTCTCTCACAGCAAGTCATCTGTACAAAGCCGCAAAGAAATGTGTGGCAAAGGCCCACAAATAGGGACAATTATGAAATATTGCTCTTACAACCTTAGACCAGTGACATTAGAACAGGTCTTGTAGTTGCATTAAGTCTCTGAAAGGTAAGAAGTCTGAAACTCAAATGTCTGTCATTACTTTCTAACTTTGGTCTTTAATGATATGCCAGTATTTTTCAAGACAACCACAATACTATGATAAATGGACCCACAATATGAGACAACCATCTGGACAGTCAGTGAAAATGTGTACAGTTGAGAGGTATGCCCCCCCTCCCCCAACACACCCATTTTCCCATAGAACCATAGTAACATTTATGTTTTTAAGGTAATAGCAGCAGACCACACATTCCCACAGCTATCCCAATCAACCTGCTAACTTGCTACAGCTGACTCTTGGCTGTTGTGGCTTAGTGGTCTAAGTACAGTACTGTGATTGACAGGGTCCATGGTTCAAGACTGGTCATGCTAACTATTTTGCATCGCAGCTACACCTATGGTAAGAGTTATACACAATGTCCCAAAGTCAATATTTGTTACTGCAGGAAAGCTGGACAATGGAGGGACAGGGGGCCACACATATGGACAGTACACAGCTCGGAGTAACCTACACAGTGCCTAATAGAACAGCAGATTGTGACAAGTCAGTGTAGTGCCAGGTTATAAATGGCTGCCACGTTACTGTGTTAGTACTGACAACAAGTCAGTGGGCACCATCCATACCCCTGGAATGACAGTGTCACAGAATGTCCACATGTATGCCTCACATATCTGTTCTGCTTGTCATAACATTGCATTTGCCTGCCAAACTATTTGCAAAACAATAAAGTTTTATGTGAAAACATCACTAACAGTCAGTTGAGAAGCAGATGTGATACCCATAAGAAAATGCAAGCCAATACAAAACCATTCTACCAACTGTCTATGTTTGGAAGAGCAATATTAACACCCTGTTCCTATATCTGGGCCTGTGCCTGACTGTTACAGATGGGATTGTCCAGATGTCAGTCTGTAAGACTTTGAAAGCTATGACCAACATGCAGCCTTATAATAACATTGCAACACAAACTGTCTAAGGACCACAGCGGATGTAGGGGTGCAATGATGGACAACATGCTAAACAGGTACAGCCAGAGGTGTGAAGTCCATAACCCTGTGTGTGATGTTATGACGTCTACCCCACTCACACCATAACTACAAATACATAACAGCAGCAACTGTGGACAAAGCCTGCGAATGGACTACAGAAGGACAAAGAGACATGTATAAGGGGAAGGGGAACCACTGGCCAGACAAACAGAGAATGTGCACACCAGAACAATTTGTGTAGTAACATAGGTTCCCTGCAGTGTATGGAGTCAATAAACAAATGTCTGTCAGGGCATTCATCGCATTACTCTATACTGGTCTGCCACTGACATACCAGGAAATCACAGTGCTATGTAGAATATATCACACATATTATGGAAAACTCTGGTCAGTCCAATGCACTCTGTGCCCACAATAGGATACAACTCAGTTAATAAGGATAGCACACAGCCAGGAGATCCCTCAGCCAGTATATCACTGAGGTGCTTGACTGTTTGCACAGGTTCATCAGCCAGTCAGCTGTAGCACTCAAAATCCTTTACAGGAGTACAGCTATCTCTGGAATGGAGTCCCACTCTTCTATTGAAGGTTATACTGGGCATGCTGCTACACTTAGTGAACTACAGCCTATGTCTAAACCCACATCTGACTATACAACTGTATTGTCCATATAGGTCTGCATACAGACAGCTATGAACACCTTAATTGTCTCTCCCCATCCCCATCAGACAGGATTACCCTCATCTATATGTAGGTGTCATATATGTGATATATCTGCATCTGTTGAGTGTGATAGACATATGTATATATAGGTAACATATACAAATATATCAATTATAGACAAGCAGAGACAGGGGGAGAGAGAGAGAGAGAGAGAGAGACAGACAGAGAGACAGATAGAGAGAGAGATAAACAGAAAGAGAGAGAGAGAGTGAGAGGCACTCTGAAAGCATAGAGTGATGTCCTGCTGCAGCTATTTGCACACCAATTGTAACCAGTGGCACATGCCAGTATGAAGGTGAGCTCCACTGTGTAATAGTAGTGAGGTAGGGGTTGAAAATCATATCACTTGCCGTATATGCTTGTGTGTGTGTGTGTGTGTGTGTGTGTGTGTGTGTGTGTGTGTGTGTGTGTGTGTGTGTGTGTGTGTGTGTGTGTGCGTGTGTGTGTGTATGTTTGTAGGTTAAAGCAATTTGAGGCCTTTTCCACTCAGTATACCACTCATTGCCCTACTTTACAAGGCCTGCTGATGTCATTCACCTTAGAAGTGCCTTTAGACACTCTTTAACTATGTCATCTCTGTGGCGTATGCGATAAGTATGTAGCACTATAATGCATATAACTAGCTGGGTAGGGGTTCATAGTTTCATAGGTTGGTACTATGCTATCAGCCCCAAGGCCTATGCATGCCTAGCCATAACAATTCCCTGGATATTTCTTCCCACAATATTTACTTCTCTGGATCACTGTCTAGCAGGGCACCTGACATGATCCCCAGGGTTAATTTCCTATCTTCCATCCAAACATCAAGGTTCCTTTTGAAGAGAGCCAATGAGGCACTCTGCTTGACATGTATGGGCATTCTACTCCAGAGTATGGGGAGTCTCTGGGACAGGAACCTATCTCTCCAGCATGTTTTGTTCACTGTGATGACAAGGTTTAGATCCCTGGGGCGTGTGGCTCTGTGGGATTGGGATTTCTTTAAGTGAAGCATGTCCAACAGCTCAGGGTTTGACATGGCTTTGTATGTTAAGCAGAGATCGCCTCTGAGTAGACGATATGCCACAGAGTATAGCTGGAGTTTTTTAGGTGGTCAGCATATGGCATCTGCTTTAGGCCTGTGATTCTTTTAGCAAGGTATTTCTGTGGCCTTTCCAGCTGTTGCAGATGTCTTGTGAGGTACATACCAAATGGGGCATTATACTCTATGATGGGTCTAATGAGTACAGTGGGACAATGACCTCCTTTTTTCCGGATGAAAAGCCCTTAGTGATGAGGTGTGCCACATAGAAGGATTTCCTGACTGTTGTGGTGATGTGGTTATCGAAAATGAGACCACTGTCCACCTGTGTCCCTAAGTCTCTCATCACACTTTCACTGTTTAGTGTCCTGCCACCTATATGGTAATTCATGGGGATAACTATACATTTCTTGGCATTAAGCTTGAGCCCATGGCTCTGGCACCAGGCATCTGTTTCTGTAAGGCCCTTTTGTAGAATATCCACGTCATTTGGGGATTCAATATGGCTGCCAGTTTGCAGTCATCTGCGAACTTTGTTAGCCAGAGTCCCTTAGTGTTGGCCTGTACTTCAGAGAAGTAGATGCCAAACAAGAGTGGTCCCAGGGCTGAACCCTGAGGTACTCTACTTCTCACTTGTCTGGAGCTGGATTTGAAGTCAGCTACTTTTCCAGTCTGGGTTCTGTCAGTAAGCCGTTTGGCAACCCATCAAGTGACATAGGTATTTATGCCCAGCGTAGTAAGTTTATCTATAATTCCAGAGGTAGGGGATGGTGTTGAAGGCCTTTTCAAGGCCAGATAGGCTGTGTGGACTGCCTTACCCTCATCCACAGCTCTGTAGACTGATTCGAAGAAGTCAATCAGATTCAGGAGACAAGATCGGCCCTTCACAAACCCATACTGGGTGGGATCCAGTGTTTGAAGGTTGCCAATGTCTTTGTTTATAAGTTCCATGATAATGTGTTCCATGCCCTTGCAGATCAGGCTTGTCAGACTGATGGGACGGTAGTTCCTGGGATCCAAGGAGGATCCTCCCTTGTGGAGCAGGATAACTATAGCTGTGTGCCACTCAGTGGGCATGAAGCCTGAGGTGAGGCTATGATTAAACATGACAGGTGAGGTGCCAGTTCATTTTGTAGTTCATGTAGTACACAACCTTGGATATCATCTAGTCCCATGGATGCTGTATTCTTAGCTTTGGAGAGTGTGGTTTCTACCTGTGTGGCCGTGATTACCAGAATTTAGCAATCTTTTGGTATTGAGATGGGCCCTTTAGGGGGTGAGAGGGGGGTGAAGTTGGCACTAAATCGATCTGCCAAGATATTGGTAATGTCCTTGGGATCAGTATATTTAATGCCATTCTGTTGTAGTTCAGAGCAGATCTGATCATTGCCATTTAGATTCTTGACATAACTATATAATGCCTTGTGGCTGTCTTTGGAATCTTTGGCAATTTTATTTTTTAACTAGCTTTTGAGGATTTTATGAGGGATCTCAGCTTCTTAATGAGGCTGGTGAGGGAGTCTTTTCCTTCCTGGGATTTTACTCTTTTCTGCAACAGTTTCCTCCTTCTGTTGTATAGTTTGTTTATAGCAGGGGACCACCAGATTGGCTTCCTTTGTTTGGAGAAGAGCATCTTGGTACTATTTGGGATGGCACGATTCATGCATGAGTGGATGTTCTTGTGCAGTGCCTTAGTGAAGGATTCTGCAATCAAACTTCCAGATCCTGTCTGCGTGGGTGTTGTGAAGTTTGTCACTTCTGACTTAAGTAGCATGAAGTTGGCTTTGGAGAAGTTTTTTAAGGAGGTTTCCTTATTGGGGGGTAGAGGTGGGATGTGGATGTCAAGGGCGATTTGCTTATGGTCAGACCTGACCAATGAGGGGGTAACCACTGTTGTGGAGCATCTATCTCCCATGTTGGTAATGACCAGGTCTAGGATATTGGAGCCCCTGGTTGGACAATGGATTATTTGATCCAAGGGGTTGTAATTTATGAATTCCAAGAACCATTGGGAAAATGAGTTGGTACCCAAATAGTTTTCCCAGTTAATGGCAGGGTAGTTGAAATCACCCAGTATTAGGGTGTTTGATTGTATCTTAATATTTTCCAGTATGTTTAGAAAGGTATAGTGAGAATCTTGGAGCATGGTGGGGGATCTGTAGCAAGCTACAATTTGGATTGCAGTCTTACCTACTGTTCTTCTAATCTAAAAGTGTACCTTCTAATCCTAACACTGGCAACTGTGTGCATGTATTTGTAAGTTAAAACATTTTGCAGCATTTTCAGCACAGTAAATCTTCCAGTTCCCTACATTACAAGACCTGCTGATGTCATTCACCTTAGAAGCACCTTTGGACACTCTTTAGCCCTAAAAGCTCTGTGGCTCATGTAATAAGTATGCAGCACTATAGTACATGCAACTAGATTGGTCGGGGTTTTACTCTCAGTACTAGCATGTGTGTGTGTGTTTATAGATTGAAGTGTTTTGAGGCCTTTTCAACTCAGCAAACCTCCCATTGCCCTATTTTACAAGGCCTGCTGATGTCATTTACCTTAGAAGCACCTTTGGACACTCTTCAGTCATATAAGTTCTGTGACGCATATGATAACTATTTCCACTCTAGTTTATTAGGTGTAGGCGTTCTAATCTCAGCACTGACAACTGTGAACGTTTGTAGGTTTAAGCATTTTGAGGCCTTTTCCACCCAATAAATCCCCATTGCCCTACTTTATATGGTTTGTTGATGTCATTTTCCTTAGGTGTATGATCTATGTGGTGCATGCAGTAAGGCGTAGCACTATAGTGCTGACAGCTAGAGAGGAAGAGGTTCTAATCTTGATACTGTATTTGTGTGTGAGAAGCATATCCCTTGTGTGTGTTTGTGTGTTGGTTGTACCATTTTGAGGTCTGTTCTCCACCGTTTAATTACTTTGCAGGACCTGTTCATATCATCCACCTTAGATCCGCTTTTGGACACTTCCTATGAATGTAAGCTCTGTGGCGCATGTGATAAGGAGGTAGTATTATAGTACCTATAACTACATAGGTAGGGGTTTGAATCTCAATATAGCCAACTGTATATGTGTGTGAAGTATGTCCTCTGTGGCTGTCATGTGTTTGTTATACCATTTTTAGGTCTGTAGAGCCCCTCCCTATAGCTTTACTTTAAAGGGCCTGTTGATGTCATCCACCTTAGATGCACAATTTGAAACACTACAGGCCATACCACTTATCTGTACAAATGTATGCAGAATGTCCAGATGTTTGCAGCATATATGTGGTCCATGTCTCATAACAATGGGGTTTTCTGTCAAATCATTGGCAAATCCATGAGAGTTGATGGCACAAATAGTGACAGAATTGTCAGCTTCAGACATCATACCCTCCTGAAATGTCATGCTGATGCAAAACTTGTTACTCTATCAGTTGTTTAGGTTTGTAAAAGCAATATGTGAAAACTTACCCATTTTGAGGGGTTTATCCCACCATTCCTGAAGGCATTCTCAAGATTATTTGCTGTAAGAGGTTGTGAGTTATATCCCTGGTATATAATCTCCGTGGCACATGTGATATGTACATTGCACTATAGTACATACAAGTAAATAGATAGGTGTTTTAATCTGACTACTGCCAATTGTGTGAGTTTATGTGTTTCTGCATGCATTACCCCGGTAGCTGTCTTGTGTGTGTGCGATGGTTATACCATTTTGTGTGCATGTTCCACCCTGTTAACTCCCCCATTGCCAACATATTCAGGGCCCCTACAGATGTAATCCACCTTAGAAGCACAGTTACACATTTTCTAACACAGAGGCACTGTGGCTCATGCAATAGTCATGTTGGTCTGTATTGTACATAACTGGATAGGTAGGTCTTCTAATCTCAAAAGTGGCAACTCTGTGTGCATGTGTGTTTCAATGCATGTCCCCATGCAGCATTAGGTGTGTGTTTGAGATGCCTCTACCATGTTAAGCATCTGTTAACCACCCCCCAGTGGAAATCCTAACAGGAACTGCAAATATCACCCACCTGAATAGTAGTGGCAAACACTGTGAAATTATAGTAGCTCTGTGGTGTTTGTGTTATGTATATAGCACAATTGTATGTAAAACTAGGCAGGTAGAGGTTCTACTCTCAACAAGGGCATGTCAGGAGTGTGTGTGTGTGTGTGTGTGTGTGTGTGTGTGTGTGTGTGTGTGTGTGTGTGTGTGTGTGTGTGTATGTGTGTGTTTGTGTGTGTATTCCCTTGCAGCAGTGTAACTGTGTTATGGCCACCAGCATACCTCTCAACCCCTCACAGAAAGATATCTAGTTACAGCCATACAGGAAACTGGGGCAAAGGGCAAACATTTAACACTACCTTCACATATTGCTGTGGCATGCATAGAAAGTAGATACCAATACAGGTTGTGCATTCAAATTCATTTTCCAAAGGGTATGAGTTGTGACATGACAATATCCGTCATTAATCTCTAACATTAGTCTTTCATGTTTTTTCACCAATTTGCCAGAAAAGCACAATGTTATGACAAATGGAAATAAAATATGTGCAAACATCAGGACATTCTGCAGAAATATGTAGAGGTGAGAGGTATGGCCACCATCTGTATCACCCTGCAGGTTGCAGACCTTGTTTGGTAAAGTGTGACCTGTGACAACAATTGACACAATATAGAGGTCCCCAGAGTGTAGGGCAACAAACATTTCATAAAGTTGTCTACTAATTGCATAGAGCAGTTATTGCACATCAGAAGCACTTTAATGTTATGACAAATAGCATAAGCTAAAGCAATGTCACACAAAGGAGGTGTCATATTAGCAAACCAAAGGAAATCCTGTGTGTTGCACTTGCCATGCGTATGTTATGTCCTGCCAACTGTCACATTACTACAAGATGTGTCCCACTGTCCACATTTGATAAGGTAGCAACCACAATTTTTGTCGCCTATGTGCATGCAATATGTAGACATGTGAAGGACCAATGACTACCTGTTGCCTGCAATGACCCACACATATCTAGGCATGAATGCTAACTGCCACCACACACATGCCTAAGGCTGTGTCAACCGTAAGTTTGCAGTCTGCCATTGAGCCACAAACTGCTGTTAACACCTTGCAATGGGCCTTACAGTGGTTATAGAATGGTGCCAAGGTCCTGGCCTCAAGCTGAATGCAGGCAACAGTGTCAGCATACCATATGGCAAGGACATGGCCCCACTATTCCCCACATCAGCAGCAACCCCATAAACACACACACTGCGATGACAGACCTGGGTACTCAGCATGCTAACAATGTTGCATTCAGGCAACAAGTAGTGGCAGTGGTCAGACAAGGCTTGTATGTGATTTACCACATAGGTAAAGAGACTGCATCCAGACAAAAGGTGGACATTACCTCTGAATAGTCCTCAGTCAGTACAACAATACATTAACAGAATGGCTGGTCAGCTATGCACCTATGCAGACATCTGCAGAAACACCCACAAAGGTCCATGGCCCTCAACATCTGTTCAAAGCAGAAAGCCTCTAATCAGTACTGCCCCAGTGGTTATCGGTCAGGTTGTCCACGGGTGTCTGTGGTATGCCTAGATGGCAATGTTGTGCTCAGCCCTTCAACAGCTGCCCCATATATGAGAGCATAACCCTGCGCATTACTGGTGCTACAGGCCTGAATTACATATGACACAGCACTAAAACCTGATGGAGAGACAGGTTTGTCAACCAGAGACTGCCCTGTCTTATGAATGCACTCCACAAACTTGTCAAACACAGTACCATGCAGACCCTCATCAACTGCTTCAAGGCTGAGTGGATGGGAAAAAAATACAAACATCTGTCCCAGCAGTCCAACCTGTGTCCAGCAATGCCATGGCCAACAGGTGCCGATCAATGATTGTGTTGGGGGTGAAGTAAGGGACCCAGGTCCAGTACTCTAATAACATCCTCTGTAACTATGAACCTGTGATCCTAACAAACACCCAGGTGACATGTATCAGGACCAACTTGCTGTGTCAAGGGGTATGCATGCAAGGTTATTCTGTCTTCCCCCATTGTTACTCACACACTGTTCCATGCATACATTGGCAATGAAAAGGTGTCCATGTTGCCACACCACCATCTTAAGCTTCTGTAATGGCAACAGCTCACTATGACTTACAGACATAGACACAAGGAACAGAAACAGAATAAGGTCTGTGAGACAACAGTCAGTCAGCAGTAATAACAGCAATAAAGCATCATGCTACAAAGGTACATACACTTTGATGCGAACGCATGACAATTGGCAGCAGAGAGCGCCTTACAGGGCATAACACTACTACACTACAAAATGCCATATCCTGTACTAAAGTCACCCTGTGCATCAGGCACACATTAGCATGTACCTGCATCAATGGTATGGATAACAGAGATGTGGCACAGGTATCATCACATGCACAGAGTATGGTGTAGGGTTTCCAAAGGCCTAGGCTGTGACATACAGTTGACATCATGTGTGTGCATCTGGAGGGGTGCTGGTCAGCTGGGCCATGTAGAGGACCTGTATGCATCTGTTGGTGACCTGCATGTTACAGTGATGTATGAGTGTATACATGCACACAGTAAAGCCATGTGCTAGCCCTACATGAGGGTATGTTGGACAGCCATGGAACGTACATTGGAGAATGTACAGTTCATCATCTCTGGCCACAAACACGGGAACTGCTCTGCCAGGAGTGGCACTGGCACCAACATGCCCAAGGCCAGATGCAGTACTACTTCCTGATGGTGACCAGTGTCTGCTGGCTCTGTGTCCCTCACAGTACCACCCAGGAACACATGCCCATGGCCTGCCATGTTGTGGTGTGGACAGCACCCTCCCTTCATTAGTGCTGGTGGTACTGCCACTATGGGAGTGTGAATGTGCATGGCCATGTGGACTCTCAGCTGATGTTGTTGTTGCCCTATGTCCACATGTCTGATGACTTACTCTCACCACATTTTCAAGCACAGACAATGCATAGTTAAGGACTGACAATGTCTCACCCCACCATCTATCCACTACATCAGGAAAATGATGTAAGGCATTACCAATGCCATGGAGGGAGTCATGCATGCCATGACCCTGAGCATCCATCTGGTGTACTGTTCACAATGTGCCTGTGCCTCCATGATGGACTGAAACATGCATCAGGTGACACATGCTGTGAAACCTCTGTCAGGGGCTAGATGGGCAGCAGTCCTTCTTCAAGCACCCCTGTCAATCTGCCTGTATGTGACCTTGCCAGCTCTCTGGCTATGGCTAGTATTTACAGTCACAGATGCCATAGTTGCCATACTACCATGTTCAATGCCACCACCCTCTGACAGCCCAATATCTGTGGCTGCTGGGAACTGGGTATGTATCGGCATACTGACCATGTGCAGGGACAATGGGGGTGGAAGTGGGATGTCAACCAATGGGACAGATTCAGTCCCCAACAACCCAATCTGTGCCTCATAATGGCCACCATCATCATCAGTGTCTGATAAGACAGTGACATCAGGTTGTGAGGGACACACACTCCGCCCCCATGGTCACCTGTGAGGGGAAGACAACACGACTACATTAATTCCTGCACTATAATGTTTGATGATTCACAAACACACACACACACAAACACAGGTAAGGGGCCACAAAGGCATTATGCAGACCACACCTTCTGACAGATTCCACACACAACACATAATCAGACCACAACAGACACACTTTGGCCAGGCCCTCAACAACATGCAGTGCAGCTATATTCAGTTAATGTTACTAGTACTAAACATCTGTGAGATACAGGAGAAGTCGCAGTATGTGACGGACCTTCACCTAACACACATTGCACCCGTGTACACAATAGTAATGCACCCCTGTATAGCACAGTGGCTACATCTATATAAAACTATGTGGGAATATGTTACAGCTCCTGCAAATATGCTACTGTGATTACCAGTGTGATGAACTGCAGTGAACCCCACCACAAGTGAACAAGAAACATATTGCAATATGGTTATGTTTAACAGTTGTGTGCATGGCAAACTGGCAGCCCTTAACATCCCTAGGATATAGGTGACCCATAACATGATAGTTCACACTCACCAGCTACAGGGTGATGTTCTTCAGCCACACCAGAAGTACCTGTGGAGTTGTGGAGGAGAGATGGTGTTAGCACAGACATATATGGCAATGGTACAGGATAATATGTGCAGTTATCAACACGTATAGTACAAGCTGTGCTACTACCCAAACTGCTGACATTCACAATATGTGTGCACATGTGCACATTACAAAACCCCAACCACAGATGCAGATTGACCTAACATATGCGTACAGTTATGCAGAGGCTGCCACTATGAATTCTATAGTATTAACATGATGACCACTGGAGGCTTACTTGGATGCTCCTTGGCTGTGGACTTGGTGGCATCCACCTCCACACCATATATACTGATGCTTTCCTGTGAGATGGTGGCTGACACCAGATTTGCCAGGAACTCCTCTGTGGCTAAGAGTGGTGGTTGTGTAGCAGGCCCTCCTCCTGTGCCAGCAGAGTCCCTGGCCACAGCAGCAGCCCTTTGCTGCATGTGGTATATGAGATCAGTAGCATGGTGTCAGATGTTTGTAGGTCCTGTACCAGTTAACCAAATTATTCACTGTTGCTACTAGGTCTGCTCACAGGGCAACATGTTGTTGCTGGTTATGACAGCTCCTTGACAAGAGCAACCAGTGATGGAGTCTCAGCCCATCTATAATTGCAGTGGTTTCAGCTTCTGAGAAGGCTGGATGGTGTTTTCTGTACATTCCACCTGAAAGTCATGAACAGGGGAAGACATCACAAGACTACATACCTTGCTCACCATTATGTACAGACCCCGCACATTCACTTTTGCCAGCACTCTCCACCACTAACCCCCAATCATATCCCTGCCATCTATCAACACACTATGTATGTGGGTATCTGCAACAAATTGGTAATACAACATGCATTGCCGCCGATCCTGATGTTTCATGCTACTTGCTGCATGTGCTATGAGGTGTTGCACTGCATGTAGCTGTTGCTCCTATTACTGCTTGTTAATAGGCTGTCTACATGGTCTGCTGGGGTGTCAGCCTCCTACTGTAGTAGTAATCACCTGGTTTGTAGGCCCACCCCTCTGGTCTCCCTGGCCTTCCTCCCTCAGATTCTGGACTATATGGCTTGACAATGCCCTATGGTTTCACTAGCCAGTGTGGTTGATATTGGTGTCCTGGCACTGTGTAGCACCTGCCACATGTACGCAGATAGACAGCATTCTACAGACACCACCAACAAGCACACTGTGTGTGAGATGCAATGACTTTAGGAACCTGGAGTCCATGCTCTCTGCCTATCAAGGCTGCATATCTGTCCCCAAACAGGTTGTCAGCACAATCAGTAAACCTCACACAACACCCACACCTGCACAACACACACAGACATCTGCAGTGGTTCTCAACATGCATATTCACAAACAAAATGGATCTCTGAGACCAAGCCACACATGAACACCACAGCCATACACAGCACATACCACACATGGCCACACCCCTGTGTCCCACAGCCACACAGGCGTGAGCCCATCTCAAACATGTTACACATAGGGGACTCCAGTGGAGACACACTGGTGTGCCTCTGACCTGGCTGGGTATGTAGATGGTCACAGTTACTTTTCTGGCAGTTGACAGACTTGACCGTATTGCATATGTACAGCTGTTTCCCACTAACAGGTACTCTCATGGGTCTGTCACTGTACATGCTAGTGTGCCTGACCTGATCTGTCATGTACGTCCATGGACTATATGCAGTGAGACATGAGTGAGCAAAGTGGTTATGTGTCCCAGGCAGGTATGTCCCTAGCCTTACGTGGCATTCTCCTGCCACCCAGATGGATGCCACAATACAATCAGGGGATGATTGCTATTAACATATGCACATTTATCCTGTGATATTCCAGGGTTTCCAGTACCTGTGAGTTTGGGATAATATGGTACACAGACCACAGTGCTCTGTAAGAGAGGTCTCCACCTGTCTTCACTGGTCTTCATGCATCTGGCAGTGTTTCCCACCAGCCCCATAGTGACTGCATTAGTAACATTCATCAGGTTATCACTACCACCATACAACTGTCAGTACAGCACACATTGAAGTCCATGCTGCTAAATGCTAGATGTGTGCACACGACTTTGCCCTCATTGCAAGCAGTCCTACCCTTGCAACAGCAGACATCTGTGCAGTCATGGTTCAAAGCTGCAGAGAGCACTTAGCCTTACATGGTCAACCATCCTATTACACATGCAAAAGGCAAAGTGTAGATGGTAATGTCATGGGACATGGGGTTTCTGTACACATGAGACACATACACACCTCCATGCTGTACAGACAGTAAGACACACAGGGAACACTGCATGGGCAGTCCACCATTGCTAACATGAAACCATGCAAATCAAACTAGGTACCGGCCACCACATGTGACCAGGATGCTCATTCTGCCTATATGGACCTCATCAACTGTATTAGGAATTGGGGTTGTACCTGATCCTGGGTCAGTTTAATGACCCTAACATACATTGTAAGACATTCCCATACCAGCACACAAATGACCAGGAAGCCATCAACAGGGGATGTGCAAACACCCTGGTGTGGCCAGGGGCTACCCCACATGAGATGAAGGTGTACTGCAGTTGACATCACACAACATGAGTTACCACTACAGCATCCCTACAATGTCATCCTCCATGGCAAAGCAACCATCATGCAGTCACTTTTGGAGTCATCATCTCCCACAATACCCAACTAGATAGGCTCAGCCATAAGTACACCTCCAACATGGAATACATCCTCCTGGGGGGGTTTACACAGCCTCACAGCCCCCAACCCCTCATTTAGGACTGGCACCAATATACACACATACACACAAGTGCTATATGCGCATTTGTATACATGCATGTAGTCAGTTATACCTGACAGGCCTACATCATCCTCTGCTAGGATATGTACACCTGTCTGGTGAAGAAGTGCAATATATACTTTCCGTAACAGGGATGACATACCGCTGTCCAAGACAAAGTATGGGCAGGTGCCCATTCTGGAGCAATGTCACCTTAGTATGTTCATGAGAATGGGACTGGTCGTGGAAACCTGCACAACAAGCATGTTGCTTACCTTATCTACATCCACTACAGACAGTCACCTCCCCTACTGCACATATGTCAATACCACAGGTAGCAGCTGCTCACTTGTGGTGCACAAGGACACTAGCTGTACCAGTGCTGTTGGTATAGCATACTGGATGCATGACAGAGTTGGTGTAAGCTTCACCCCTTGTGTTCCAAATTAGTATATCAAGATATGCACAGTACTTCCCCTATCTCTTATATGTGGGGAACAGGTCACCACTGCCATGTGATAGTCATGCTATACATCTGCCACGGGAGCCTATCACATCACAAGATGCATCCTACCTGACCCCAAGCATAATCTTGAAACACCATAAAGAAGTGTATTGAAAGGAAGACTGAGTACTGCCTTTGTCCCATCCATTTGAATGACGGCCACTGTCACCACTTTACACTAAGGTGGGGCAATCCCCACTTAGTCACATGATAGACTCAGCAGCCTAACTAGGCTATCCTGCAAGGCCATAGCACAGTTTCAAGTGAAGTCATTTAACAAGGACACTTATGAACTGGACACACTCCATTACGCATGCTTAGGCTTTGTCAAGGAAGTATTCATGTCTGCTACACTCAGGGGACCTCGACGATACAGTCACCAAAGCCATGGATGGGTGTTGATACTGAAAAATGCCTACCTTGAGCTGTCAAGCTATGTGACAGTATAGCCAATGTGGCCATCATAGATATACCACTGCTAAATATGCATCACACCATATATTACCATAGTGGTAGGACACCAGTGCGCTGACATGACCCACTTATTCCACATAGGAAAATGCACTGCCAGCGGTTCAGCCATAAGTAGGTGTATAACCTGTTGTTCCATGTTTGGGCCTCTGTTATGTGTGATGTACATATCGGATGTGCATGTAACAGCCATTAGCCTATCTCTGACCATGTCTGCAGATGATTGCATGCTGTGTGCTGTCACCAGCTTCCCTAATGATGTGGACATCTGCCTAGGAGGGTCTCACACAGATACATGACCATTGCCAGACACATGGCCCCAGGCCGCATACCAGGACATGCAGTGTGAACCCCTATGGTGAGAGTGACATCCTCACATATTATGAGAGTACAAACAACATCCTAGGCATGCAATTAGTCATGAGTGTGCTGTGGACACAAATCTTTGGCAACATGACATGTCAACACAATGTTGCTTCCATTGTAAGATAAACCTTCTACATGGCCCTTGTCATACATAAGGGTATATCATCACATATCATGGGGTATAAACATACCAGCACCCCCCAATGAGGACTATTAATGTCTATAATTCTCTGTTCATCATTCACATCACATGCAGCAGCTGGGGACATTACAGAGGTTCCCCAACAGGGAATACCAGGCCATCAAACATATGCCACACAGTGATAGGCCATAAGGCCAACCCTCTACCCAGTTTCATACATAATCCTCATCAGTGACCTCAGTGTGGCATGCAAGGGACTCACAGACTCCACATTGCTGGAAGTGCTGCAAGAGTGCAAGTCATGCTCCAGTCTGTTAACACACACACACACACACACACACACACACACACACACACACACACACACACACACACACACACACACACACACACCCTCAACCTGGTGTGTGACATGAATTGGTCTTGTTGCAGCTCAGCTGTATGTCCTACACAATCACCCTGTAGTGGAATGGACACTCTGTCCACATCAGACAGTGTAGCTATTTACACCTTTGCAGGTATAGCCTGGATAACTGGATGGTTAACTGCATATACACCCTTGGAATACAGCCTGTGTCCCTGTTGGATGAGGGCATTGGGTGCTACCTTGCATACACATGGGCTAACATGTGGCCTAGGCATATGGCTGCTCAGGGTCCATAGCATAGTAATGTGATATGGCACCAGGACTAGCAGATATGGCCTGAGTGGTGTGACAGACTGTGTTGTTATGTGTCCACACCAATCGCTGTCATTGACTGCTGGGTGTTCCATATGGGCAGCAGTACTATACCATGTTATCTAGCCTACATCCGGAAAATAGGTGAGTGGTACTACAAGTTCATATGGACATTCCAGCAACATCTGTGCTACACATTAACTGAGAGCAGTGCATTTGTGGTATAGGGTGTCCTCCTTATAGCTGTCTGACATCTGCCGTATCCAGATGTTTGCAAAATGTATACATGTGCCTCATAGATATAGACCCCCCTGTCAGACACCGGTTGGACAATATGTGATGGTTGTCCCCACAGTTTGGAGAATGTGTCTGTGACATGGGAGACCCCTGGGAACATGATAATGGTACATGAATATCTGGTACTGTATGCATTCCCTTACATTGTGTGCTTAATATGTATGCACTGCTGCTGAGCTAGAGCCAGTGTCCCACCACTACTACTACCTCTAACCTGCTGCCCTGCAGCAGGGGTTCACAAGGTATGCTAGCCATAGGTGTCAGGCAATCAGATGCAGGTGTTGAGTATACAGTGACCTAGCCAGAGTACCTTATTAATGGTGAGGGGCACCTGTACAGTCTTTGGAGTAAGCCTGTATGACATTCACAGATTGAGAGGGGCTCACTGACAGTACATGATGTCATACGCCGGCTGTATCCACCAGTTCTTACTGTCAGTATTGTACAACAGACAATAACATTTACAGTCATATGTGAACTGACCATTGCTGGGGTGAGGGGCCAGTGCTGTGATCTATGTCACTGCAGACAGAGCCATAAGGGGTGGCCATAGGTGCTGGACAGCAGATTAACAGCAACATGTCAGTCCAGGCAATGCTGTTGAGACCTACAGTTTAAATTATTATTTGCCATGACTGCATCCCCCACATCTGCATTCCATTACATGCTTCATGCAATGACATACCTGATACAGTGCTGTACTCCTCTGAGTGAAGAAATCCAGTTGTAGTATCCTAGAGAATTTCAGTCTTTATGAATAAAGGGTCAGACCTGTTTACCATAGGCAGCAGCTTGCCTTTTGTAGGTAATGCTCATGAAAAGGTGATTGCCTCTGCACCAATCTGTGACACTCACTTGCTAATTGCATCCATAACAGCTGGGTTGCCTTTCCATTTGCCAATGGCATGGCAACACAGTGCTATAATTAAGGTCTTCACGTAGGACTTGCCCCTTTTCCTTGCCTGTGAGGAGGACATTACCGAGGTGTTGGAGCTACAGCATTCCAGAGGGTAGGTAGAAATACTGTCCACTGTTTGGATTGATGTGTTATGTTGACCTTTTTGCATGCTATGTCTGGCCATTGTTAACAGGCTTTCAGATTCTGTAGCAGTGTACTGTTGAACTATGTGTGTTGGGGGTCAGTAAGGAGACAGACAAATGTGAGTGTCATAGATCCTTTTTATATGAATGTGCATGCTGCTACAGTTGATGCTGTTCTATCAGCTGTGTACGTTTTTAGGCGGAGACTGTGACACTTGTCCCATTCACATGAGCACCCCCCAACCCTTGATGTATGGGTGGGAAATAAAACCTTGTATAAGTGCTTTCAGGCAACATGCCCTTTATCAAATAACAAAGAACATCACAAGAGACCATTTTTAAAATACAGAGCAACTAATCAGCTTTCAATATTTTACCCTCCTTTTCTTAAGGATGGGTTTTAAAGGTGCAACAGCATTAATACCTGGTGGCTTATCTGCCCCAAGTCTTATAATCCATCTAGTTTCTGCACATTCCATATCACTGAACAAATCACCTCCTCTAACATTGGGAGTAATCATTTATATTGCCATAAACAGAAATTTATGATTCAAATTCACTCTTACATGTTTAGTGCATTATATTCATTGCAATGCATAATATCTGATATATGTTGGAACACCCTTGTCTTAAACATTGTATTGGTCTTACCCACATAATAAGATTCACAATTCTGACACATGGCTATATATACTAAATTCTTTGTTCTACAATCTGCGTATCCCTTAAATGTGTATTGTCTACCTGTCCTCGGATGTATAAATGTATGTTCTTGCAGAATATATTGACATGCTCTACACTCGTGGCAAGGATATGTACCTATCTTTCTTGTAAGTAAATTACCCTTTACATAATGCTTAGGTTCTTTACACAGTATATATTTCAAGTTCTTATTTTTCCTAAACACACAATTTGGTGTAATATCTAAAATCTCCTTCAACTTCGGATCCATGTGTAGCACCTGCTAATGATGTTTAATAATTTCACAAATGATACCCACATCACTACTGTATGTGAGTACCATATTAGCAATACAAATGATTACTCCCAATGTTAGAGGAGGTGATTTGTTTAATGATACGGAATGTGCAGAAACTAGATGGATTATAAGACTTGGGGTGGATAAGCCACCAGGTATTAATGCTGTTGTAAAACACAATTTCACCAGTGCTGGTGAAATTGTGTTTTTCAGTTTTCTTTTGCTCTTGGTGTTTTTTGAATTAATGCTGTTGTACTTTTAAAACCCATCCTTAAGAAAAGGAGGGTAAAATATTGAAAGCTGATTGGTTGCTCTGTATTTTAAAAATGGTCTCTTGTGATGTTCTTTGTTATTTGATGAAGGACATGTTGCCTGAAAGCACTTATACAAGGTTTTATTTCTGATTTTATTGAATAAAAGACTTGACCAGCTCTACGTTGAGTCCTCTGCCTTATAGTTTTCTTTGGACTTTGCTTGTGATAGGCAGAGTGACTTTAGTGCAATAGACTTTTTGTTTGGTGGTACTTCTTGAGGATGATAAATATTGAAACCTAAGATAAACACAAAAAACTTTGGTGCTAAAGAATTATGATAGATTTATATTTAGAAGATAGATATGCTTCTTTAACTGATAGATGCGTCAGACACAGGTGCTTTTTTTTTTTTTTTTTTTTTTTTTTGCAGCTTTCCTTAAATAAGCTTCCTGTTAAAAGAACATGCAAAATAAAGAGCAGGCTGAAAGGCAGTGTCATGATTATGATGTTGGGAGTGGTTACATGCATTTTTTTATTAGTCAGCATATAGCAGGGATTGGGGCAATATTTTCAAATGCTTCCCTTTTCAAAGACTTAAATGTTTAAGTTTAAATAACATCTCATAAGGGTATTGTAATGGTTGACAATTAGTTGATTAAGGCTTGGAAGCTCTACCTGAGTAATCCAGAAATGTGGACACCGATGACACACCAGCAGTATTGAAGATCAACTTTGCCCCCCTTCTTAACCCATGTTAATATTTGTTCCTTGGTCTAGAGCAGTAGGGTTGCTTTTGGGATTTGAGTTTACAGTCAACGTGGTGTACAATTGGTATTTTGACTTTTGGCAGTTCATTCCAGTGTTTGGTGGTTGAGCTTCCAGGCCTTGACCACTAAATATATATCTTATTATAATACTGCCTTGAACAGTCATACCACAGCTATGGTTAAAGTTGTTGAATTAGGTCTGTGGATGTCAAACTGTTTTATGTAACAAAAGAAGACCCAGAGTGACCTTTGTTTTTGATTGTCAGAAAAATTTTGTGGTATGAATTTTTTTTTCTGTCTGTCTTCTGATTTGATGTGTGGTTTGACTGTTTTTGCTTTTTATGTTATGCCAATCTACAGTTCTGCTTTTATGTGCATTTTAATCTACATTGCAATTGCATATATACTATATTTGTCAAATATTTTTTTAAATATATTTGGGATATTTTGTGAGTTTATGGATTCGGTTACCTTTTTTGAGATGTATCATGTCAGTATATGTTTTTGCATGGCTTTGTGTGGTGATCAGTGGATTTTATTTCAGATAAGATCAAGGTGTGGAGGGATGTCAGACACGGCTGCCATTAATGTTTAGTTTTAAATATGCTGAAATGAATATAGGAGGCTGAGTTCTGGCACACTCTCTGGCTTTCCTTTCATTAAGTACTGTGGGAAGTTTTAAATTCACCAATGGTACCAGTAACTTGGGCAGAGGTGTAAGGGACCTTGGTTTAACTTCTTATCTGAAGAATGGCATTTGCAGGAGAGCAGCACTCCCATGCTACACTGCAGTATGTGATGGAAAAAATTAATCTAGTCACCCAGGGTAGTAATAAAACCACAGCCTCCTAATCTTAGAGCACCAAAGGTGGCTGTCCTACTGTTGAGCCACTGATACTATGTTATCAATTAGAGCTGCCACTATCAATCCTTGTTATCCATCCATCTAATTCACTCTAGCTTACTACTGAATTAGCTAAGTAAATTTGTTTTTGCTAAATCTGGCCTTTTATGTCTCTCTTTACTGCTTTCAAAAAATAATAATCGGGGTGCACTTACTACTTTGTAGCAAGTTTCCATAAAACAGATTTCTGTACCATATCAAAATCTGGATGTTACCACTCGTAGGAATCTAACTACATTGCTTTCCAGTATAACTCCAAGTCAAGCAATTCAAGACATCCCTAAAACAAAGGCAAATGTATCTTTTCATAGGCCATCTTAAGTATTTCATTTTGCAAAATAATCTGCATAGTCATATTCTGATTAAATCAGGGATGCCATATACATTGCTTTAAAGAAATAGAGGGATAAGAAAAATACAAAGATTTTCATGGCTTGTACCCTATTTTCAGATTCCAGCAATTGATTTCCCATCTCCATATCTCAGATATTTAATCCCCCATCATAGCATAAGAACTGTTGCTACTTTCCCGTATGGTTGGAGCAACCTTATTTCCCAGATAGTTGAATTTATTGCAGCAGTTTTTGATCTTTATAGCTGATCATACAGCATTACCATCCCTAAACTTGTCCAACAGATGTTCTCCTATCAATTGTCATAAATAAATGGAAAAAAAAACCCCTCTAAGTCTGGAGAATTTTCAATAAAACTTTACCCTCGGTGATGCTTCATTAACTCATTTAATACTGAACTACAGGAGACCATTTAAAGCCTTTGCTTCCTGAGATCTTCTAAGCCCGGAAATCAATTGCTGCCTGAGAGCTTTAATCCAAAATCCACTATTGACAACACTTCATTTGATTTATAATACATGAGAAATGACCTGTGTTACAAAAATGTAAAATCTAGTAGCTCTTTGGTAGACAATCGGCTGTACACTGGTGTTACTATAAAAGATCTGCCTGCAGTTGCTCATTTTATATTGCAGATTTATGAAAGCAAAATTATATTTTGTTTGCAAAAAAAATGCTAGTGTAATGGTCAAAGGATTACATCTCGATATGTGTATAAAATATATGCAAGACATCAGTGACACAATTATTCACCTGCTCAAGAGCTTTTAAGTGATGTATAACAAGAAGAATAGCATACTGCTATTATGTGTTAATGCTGGATTTATGCAAATTATGGCTATAATAATTTCATAGTACTTCAAAATCATTATCATCAACCCCGTTTTCCCCATTTTTCTACTTGACTGGGACGTTGTGTCACTTTTTGCCATCTCTCCTTATTTAGTGCTACTCTTCTACCTTCCTCGACACTCATGCCTGACTGTCACAGATCTTCTCCCATACTATCCATCCACCTCTTTGCTGGATGGCCTCATTTCCTCTTGCCTTCCTCCTGTCTTTCACAAATCTTCTTCTTCAGCAGATTCTGCTTTCTTGCATATGTGTCCAACCACTGTAATCTGTATTCGTTGTCCTTTTCTGTAATTGGAGCTGTGTGGCTTTTTCTCTTATGTCCTTATTTCTTCATCTATCCCACAGCTTGCACCCTTCTACCCACCTCAGACCCTTCAACTTCATCACCTCTAGCTTCCTCAACTTCTCTGTCTTTACTGCCTAGGTTTCTGTACTATGCAATAATACTGGTCACACCACTGTTTTGGACACTTTACTATTAAGCTTATTTGCCATTCTTCTGTCATACACTACCCCTGACACTCAAGTGCTAGTTGGCTGCAGCCCCTCTAATTCTAGCTTTGACCTCTTCATTTAGCCTTTCCTTCTCCTCAACCACCCATTCTGGATACTTGAAGACATTAAACTGTTCCACTGCTTTCCCTTTGATCTCAGTTTTCATCTTGTTCTGATTTCCCCAATTGTCTGCCATGACAACTGTCTTATTTGTACTCAGTTACATCCAAAGTGCCTTCCGTTTTACATTCATTCCCATTCTCCTACCCTTTGCTGAAGTTCTTACTCAGAGTCTGCCTGTAATACCACATTGTCTGCATGCAACAGCTTTTTTCACCTGTTTGCTAATGTCATCCATCAGCAGTATGAACAGCAGTGGGCTCAGAGCTGAACCCTGATGCACACGCACTCCCACTGGGAACCCCTCTGTAGCAAAGAACACTGTTCATGCTTCAGTTCTTGGTTCCTTGTACATAGTCTGAACTAATTCTGCCAATGTTTCTGTGACTTTGAACCAGTGCAAAACAGCTCAAATCAGCTTTCTTGGGACCTTGTCATATGCTTTCTCCACATCTAGGAATGTTCAGTTGGACTCTTCCCTCCATTCTAGCTTATTCTCAAGTATCTGTCTCACTGCAAACATCATCAGCTTTGTTCATCCTGATCTGAATTTGAACTGCTCATTTCCCAGCATACTTTATACCATTCTGCATAATCAGTTATCAGTCAGCCTCTTCAGAAGTTTCATGTAGTGTGATAGGAGTTTGATACCTCTGTACTGCCCACAGTTGTAAATGTCTCCTTTGTTATTACAGACTGGAATGAGTATGCTTATTCTCCAGTCAAGTGGGATACATATTTCTCTCCATACTGCTATGAGTACCCTCACAAACCATTTTTCCCTACCTCACCCAACATCGTAATCATATTTGCTGTGAGCTCATCTGAGCCTGCTACTTTCCCTGACATCATTTTCCTTACTGGTGTTCTTACTTCTTGTAGGGTGTGCTCTTCCTCTTCTCTCACCATGAGCTTTGTCTGGGGCAGTACAGCTTCTGTGGGGTTTTCTTCATATAGAAGCTCTTGGTAGTACTTCTTCCATCTGCCTTTGATTTCCTGTGGACTGGTGAGCAAGTTGTTGCTGGCACCTTTATAAAGGTTGTCTGACTATCTTCTTTATTCTTCTGTCATTGTCTTGCAACATTCTAGAGATTCTTTGTGCCATTCACTGAGTCACTTTCCAGAAGCTGGTAGAGTGCTTCTGATGTCTTGTTCCTTAATATTGCAACTCTGCTCTTAGCCTCCTTGTTAGGCAACCAGCATTCCTTCTTAGCCAGGTCCACATTTTCTATATCCCACTTTTTCCTACACTCCTTCTATCTTTCTTTTGATGACTTCCTGGACTTTTGTATTCCACCACCAGCTTTCCTTCTGTATTGTATTTCCATACCTGGCTCAGACGCATATCTGTTCTGTAGCCCTTACACATGCTGTTTTGAGGTGCTGCTATTCTTCTTTAGTTCCACATATTTCCTCTTCATCTTGAAGTGACTGAGTCCTGAGAAATTCCTTAAACTCTTATGCTTTCTCTCCGTTCAACTTCCAGATCTTCAGCCGGGCCTCTGTTGACCATAGAGGCTTCTCTGACCCTGCTTGCAGCTGATTTTGGCAACCAGTGGTTTATACCCACACTGTGTGTTTAAAAACAAGAAAAACTTAAAACAACAGTTATGTTATCCAAAAACATCAAGGATGAGAGGGATGAGAGAGATTAGAGAGAATATAAGGAATGGCATACAGAAGTGTAGGAACTGTGCCTACTGTTTGCACATTGATGAGTCCAGATTTTACAAACATCCTGAGGCAGGGCATCTTTAGGAGTTAAAGAACTCAGCAGACTGTAACACCAAAAATATATGTAGCCCACTGCAAAACATGTTTCTATTTTTATGTAGGTAAAACCAACCACCACCTCAGGGAGAGAATTAGGGACCATATATATTGTACAAGGAAAGGGCAGGAACATAGTGCCTTAGCCAAACATACTTTAGCTAAGGGCAAAGATCATATATTTTTGTTCCAAGTTCTACATGTACAGAATATAAATATTAGAATGGGAGACATAGTAAACTCGACAGAAAACGTGGAAATGAAATGGATTTTTAGACTGGGAGCAAGCAGGGGATTAGGTTTAAATGACACCGTCCCCTTGAAACCAGCCCTAAAGTCTAGAAAACTGAAATAGCTCCATACATATTAGTTATATTAGCTATATTAGCTAGATTTCAGTATACATAGTTACATTAGCACACTCTCACTTTAAAAAAAATTACCTCTGTAGTTATGTGCGATTAAGATAATTAATTAGTATGTAAATAGGATTGGTTGATTTGAATTTGTGCAATGTATTTAAATGTGGTTAGTTTTTGTATGAAATGTCGGATGAAGCAATGGTTACCATTGCGAAAGCGCTCACCTTTTTGTATTAAACAATAAGATTTTATTTTGTCATGGTTTCCTCAGTTATTCCAGTTACCTTCCATCAAGGGCAAGTTTATTTGAATTCCAAATAATAAATTTGTGTCATTACCCAGGAATTCATTACATCATGTAAGGCAGTCCATATTAAGCTTCATCTAATCATGTTTTCATTTTTCCAAGCTGTAATCATATGTAGCCTAATCCTGCTATATTTAAAGTATGCATACCACCATCACTTATCCTAACTGCATTCAATTCTCCTATACATCATTCAAAGAGCATGCAGTTATAACTGGTTTCCTGAGAGTCAAAAATATTAAAGAAGAACCAAGAAATAATTTTTACACACCCCCTCTATACATTGCAAACTTATAAAACGTATGCATAAATTATGCAGCATATTTACAAATTGTTCTAGATTCCAAGCTTGTGAGCTTTTTGACCACATACAAGCATCTCCTGGTACTATTAACTGTCATAAGCAAATCAGCATGTAAGATGAGCCAATTTGAAAATACAGTTCATTGTAGTTAATAGCCTTCTAGATGCTCCATTATACCTTATCTCAGTTGAGATTCAATATATCATAATCTCTCACTTCCCTTTTTATCCAGTATGACAACATTGATACAAATATTATCCTACCCACTGTTTACCTTCATACTGCAAGGTTAGGGAATCTGTTGATAGAAAAATCAGCTACCAACTACATTACTTTATTGTTGCCATGTTTTCCTTTATCTGTTAACATTGACAACAATCTGTTTGTTGAAATCATGGGGTACAGCATACCCTGATTATGTTTTGCATACCTAGTCCATAATATGTTTCTGGCACCTATTAAACCATTAATTATCTTTCTACCCAAGGGATAAAATAGTTTATGGTGCTGCAGCTTAACTCCAAGCATTGCTTTTTTTGTTGCAGGAAGTCTATGGAAGAGCATATACAGTCCATTGAATTTACACTGAGGCTTAGGACCCAGTACATTTGAGAGTCACCACATCCTTTTTTTTTCAATCTCAGCATCATTCAAGGATGACCTGTGCTCTTAACTGTGTCTCATTCATAGTATTCTTAAGGTCAGCAAGCCTCTTGAAACCTGCTAGACACATTATATTAGAAGGTGACAGATAAGCCATCTAGAATTTCAGTTTCGCCACCCAGCACATCACCATGCACAGAATAAATGTACTCATTCACAATATGGTTTTCCTTATGCATGAGCTGGCAGTCATACAGCCACAAAATAGGCAAACATCTTATCATTGAGCTCATATGTGTCAAACAGCACTATTATTTGCCTCTGCACTGAATGTAACCCAACAGCAACTCCTTCTACTCAATGTTACTTTATGTTTGGCTTCTTAATTTGTAATTAACTGCATTTTACTAGGAATTGATTTTAAGACAGCTCGACTATGCACTTCCCTTTTCTCAAGTATCCCTGAGAAATGTAGTTTTTTTTATAGCAAGTCCTGTCCTTGTGCTCTGCCATCTTTGCCAGAGTATCATCTGTCTTGCTTTGATGTGCCATTACTATCCACTGAACATCTTTAAAATCTTTCTGTAGTATAAAAGTAGACTTAAAATACATTGGGAAAATCTTTTCTATTTCATCTCTCTCAGTCTCAGAAATATCTACTGATTCATCTGTTTTAGCCAACCGTCCATAATCATGTTTCCTATCTTGGACAGTTAATGAATTTCTTTTTTTTTTTTTTTTGTCGGAAGCATCCTGACTCAGCCTCTGCAATGCCAATGTTGTTATACTGCAGTTGTTCTAAAGTGCAAAATCTCTAAAATAGATTCCTGGGCATGTTTAATGTTTCTCAGACCCTTAACGTTATGCATCTTTATCATCAAAATCCTTCTCTGAACTAATACACCACACAATCTCCAGGAATAGTACTTTACATTCTGCTGAATTGCCATGTTCTAAAAAATTACAGCAAAGTGGAATTATCTAAAATCAATGTTTAGTACTAGTAAAGCAGCTTTCTGCTACACTAACTTTGAGACATCTCCACAGGAAGTACCACATTGTTTTTATTGTTAACATTTGTATTTATTTGTTTTCATACATTATAAGGTGCAGTCCTAATTCTGCATGCTTCAGAATCATCACCAGTACTTTTTAATTTGCACACTCAGCATTTCACTCATACAATACACATATATAGTTTTCTAGCTGTTGAATTATATTCTTTTAGTAATACCCATCAGCTGATCATTTTTGTTAGGCTACAATATTTGTTGTCAGAAGTTTAGCCAAGTTATTAAATTTTTAGTCCCCTGGTCTATTTTTTAATTCAACATGATTGTGTTTCTTGTTTTTCTGGTTAAATGATACATGTCTTATGTATGCTAGGTTCATCTTTGGCTTGCAGTTTTCCTGCAATTTACTTTTAAACACAACATGTTTGCATTTCTCCTCTTTTTAAAAGCAAATGTGTTGAACTCTTTAACAGATTCCTCATCTGGGATAAACATGTTTTGCCCAATGGCCACTTGCATACAGATGTCTGAAAGCAATGAATCCAGGACTTTTATTTTTCAGAGAGATTTTCCAACAATGTCAGCAATGTTATTGGTCATAGGTTTGCATTATATTATGCCAAAAATTAAAGAAATAATCAGAAAATGCATAGATTGTTCAGTCAAGAATGGAAATGTTGTAATTTATGTGAAATTCAGAATGTCTATGATATTTTAATACAAAAGGGCTAATGACAAAATTGCTGTATGTGTGATTTATGCCAGTACACAAATATCAGTAGCAGTCTAGAGGGACCTAAACCAAAAAATTAAAAATAAATAATATCTTAGTGTTCCAAATGCACGTTTGTAACAAAATATCAGATTATGTCCCCACTTTTGTTAAAAGATTGTATTGACAGAAGAGGTTACATTAAACATGCAGCTCAGGTATTCAAGATTGCATATGTTGTTGTGTAAAGAAAGAGACACAACTGAGGCATTTTCATTTCAGGTTTGTACTGCAGATTGAAGAAGCAGCTCATGTCATTGGATGACATTCCAATCTTAATATTGGAAGAAACAGTATTCAAATACATTGCATGTGACCGAGTACGGTGTATAAGTATGCAGTCACTCACTTACTTCCTTGTTTTACCATCAACTAGAAATAATTGCCTAAGATAATGGTCATTCAGGAAGCTCGTTTTTATACAAAATCTAATAATAAAAATATGACATGCAAATAAAGGACTGAAAGTTTTGAAAATCAAGCCTAACTCTGCTGTGGGTAGATAATTTTCACAGGCAGACTCTTTAGTTGGCAGTCTCCACCCCCCTGTCAACCACATATACACATATATGCAGTACAGGCAGTTTTGTGTACATTACCCATGCATACATACCATATCATATAATTAAACATGCGTAATTAAATGCTAATTTAATGACAGTATGAAAATACAGTTTTCAATGTATAAACCTAGGTTTTTAAAATTCCCCACTGGCTTCCAGACTGTCCTGAACTAGTCAATCATTTCTGGTCCTCTTACTACGTTCCACTGTTGCTGTGCCTGCATACTTAACATTTTTTCCAAAATATATACAGAGACACAACTGAAGATGCAGCAGATATCCTAAGAGTACTACTTCAGAAACATTTAACTAGATGTCTTACACTATTATAAACATACCTCACTCTGAATTATGCTTCTTTGCTTCAAACTTGCACTCTTTTGTTTTATTTATATGTTTCAAGCTGGATTTTGGCATTGTTGTGATAAGTGAAATGCCTAGGTAAAATTATTGAATTCACCATGACTTCAATGATTAGTTCTACTTACATCCCAATATTTTTATTTTCTTACTTGACAGTATATTATTTTTCATATTTTTTTTTTAAGTTCTCATTATTTGTAGTTATTCATTTGCATTTATATTAAAGACTGATCAAGTACATTTGTTTTACCCACTCTTCCATCTGAGATATTCACTTTTACCAGCAATCCTTTTGTTATGACCTGTGGGATAAGTCTTTTGATTTTTAGCAACATTTTTTTTCTTTCAGTGAAGCTGAAAATAAAGTAGTATGTAACATTTCCTTTGCAAAATGCTCTCAGTGGTGCATTAAGTTGTGGATCAATGTAGCTCGTTTTCTGAAATGGGAGAATCTAGCTTGCTGTTTTTTTGACAAATAACATTAAACCTTCCCTATGAGGAAAGAATGATTTATTTATTATATAGCAGTAGAAAGCAGAGTGCATGCTTCTGTGCATTTTAACTTTGACAAACAACTGCTGTGTTTGATGTCCTTACTTTTAAAGGGGAATGCTTTAATGAAAAGCACTACTAGAATATTGAAGACCAAAACACACTGCAAGCCATATGATTTTATAAAATAAATAAAGGTCTGTATACATTAATACATTATGATATGCCTCATGTTTCATTACTTTAGGAAAACAAATGCTAGGAAAATATACAAGAACTGTGGCTGTATCTGTTAAATATATTTGCTATTGAACTGAAAAAAAACTCACTGGGAAAGTCTGGAACTAAGATGAATTCATTTTTATTCATAATGAAGCAGCACACATCTGCAGAGTAGTGTTAGCACATTGCAGGCTATCAATTTAGAAGCTTCTTTTTTCTCACTGACAGTTTTATTGCACTCATAAAATGCTTAGAGAGATATGAAATAGGAAAACATTTTAAAATGTGTTTGAGATAAAAGTGGTTGTCGAGAGGCATTTTTTTAGGAAATGTAAATCTGGTATATGACAGATGTTAAGTTAGGGATTAATGTTTGATATTCCAGTAAGAACTGAATTGCTTGTGCCTCATGGGTTTATAAAATGTAAACAAAATAAAGGGCATCTAATACTGTTTAGCTTGGAAAGTTGCACAGTTATCATTACAGAAAGCAATTGCTGTGTCCTTTGCAGTGTTCCATTGCTGACACATTACATTATTACAGGTATGATTAATTCTGCACTCTGGTCAATAATATTATCACATTTCATGCTATGCTGAAAGTTGGGGGAACTAAGCAGAATGATGTATGTACTGCATTCAGATATAACTTCTTCTGACAACTGAGCCCCTTACCCATGCATTAAACTCATTATGATGGGTCCAAAATCCTCCATAATATCCTACCATTCACCACAAACATACAAACAGTGCCAACATGATCTACTAGTTCACTCTTAGACTACCAGCATACTCTTTAGCAAATATACCGTAAATCCACCTCTTTATACTGAGAAAGGAATCATCAGAGCAATTACTTCAGCATGTCACTGCAGTATTCTTGCATCAGTCCTTCCAGTGTATCTTAATACTTCCTAAGGAACTGTAATGGCTTACAAATACTTGACATCAAATGCTTTAGTATCTTGTTATACAATGTTGGCTATGGTAGTGCCATTGCTTAATTCTAGCAGTGCTTGTGTTTTAGCTGCTTTTAACTTCTTTAGCAGCATATGATTAGGGGAATATATTGACTGGCTAGAGATAATGAATGGCATTATAAAATGTATCTGCAACTGCACGTGATTACTGCACATGATTTGTACTACTGGAATTATCTTTGCATTCCAAAATGCTAAGGTCTTGTTGCTGAACCATGCTGTATTATGGAGCTACTAGAAATTCTTTTAAGCTGCTGCATTGGTGATTTTTTGTGCATTAGTATGTGAAAACACACACACTGATATGTGCAGAAATTCTCAAACACACACACACACACACACACACACACACACACACACACACACACACACACACACACACACATATACACATGTACTGTATATAAACACATGTACGCACACATACTCACATACGTGCACTTACACTAGGCATACAAATGTGAAAAAAATATGGGCAGATGATTACCCTGTGATTTAGGTGGCCACCTACTAAAAACACATTGTGTCTACCACCACACAGTGATGCTGCAGTACTCTTGCTGCAGTACTCTCACTACTACCATACAGTGATGCTACAGTACTCTCACTGCTACCACACGGTGATATTACAGAACTTTTATTAATGAGGGTTTACACCATGCCAGACCCCCTTATGAATATGATAACTAATTGTTCTAACTTTGCTGTAATGCATAATGAATGAAACATTTTCATAAGTTACACTCAGGTATGATGTTAGGTGCAACACAACTGTGCTCAGCATTCTAGTAATTTATACTATACATCAGAGAATGGGCTTACTGTACATCAGTACCCTGATTGGAGAACTAGTGAGTGTAAAATGTACTAAAAGTAAAGTAAAATAAAAAAAATATGTATGTGTTTTTGTCTGTGTGTGAGTGTATGTGTGTATAAGTGTGAGAGACAGCAGTTGAGCTACTATTTTGCACTCACTAAGCAGCGCTTCTGCAGTTTGGCAAGTGTAAAATAAAGTGTGTGCGTGAGAATGCATGCATGTATGAAAGTAAGAGATAGAGATGATCAAAAATAAATTAATCAGAAAAAAAGTATTTGTGTGTGTGTGTGTGTGTGTGTGTGTGTGTGTGTGTGTGTGTGTGTGTGTGTGTGTGTGTGTGTGTGTCTGAGAGAGAGAGAGAGAGAGAAAGTGAAGAGTGACAGCAATCAAGCGATCTCTGGCAGCATCACATAAGAGCTTTGCTCATCTCTCGACCATACCTCTCAGCACAAGAAATCTAGATAGCTCTACAAATAATGAGGAAACAAAGAGCTAAAAATTGGGACAGATTTTAAATATTGCTCTTATAAACTTAGAAAGTTGCTAGAATAACAGGATTTTCATTGGCATGCATTTTTCTGAGGCAGAGATGTGTGTTTGTGTGTGTGTGTGTGTGTGTGTGTGTGTGTGTGTGTGTGTGTGTGTGTGTGTGTGTGTGTGTGTGCGAGTGAGATGACTACTGGCAGAAGCAGCAAAGTGGTTTGCATACCTTTGCACCTTTCAGCTGAAGAAGTCTGGATACAGCCTACAATAAAGGGGGAATAAAGGCTCTAAAATACAAACAGATTTCAATTATTGCTCTTATAAAATTACAAAGTTGCTTAAGTAAAGATTTATGTTAGCATGAATTTTCTGAGGGAAATAAAGTCTGAAGCTCAAATGTATATCATTATTTAGTAGTTTTGGTCTCCGATGACTGCCAACCAAACAATTTAGGAGTAAGGGACCACAAAATAAAGTAAATATGGTTATTTTTTTTAAATTCTATATTTTGAATGTAAAATGCTTCTTCCAACACCATTAACATATACTACAGCAAAACTGAAACATTAGGTGGAGGAACTATTTTACATAAAAAAATATTCTAAACAATATATACAACTAAAACAACAATTTTACAGAGAAACTATTCTCTAAGCTCAATAATGCGCTCCAGTGTGTGTGTTAATGTGTAATTAATGCCCTTCCAGGAGTATGTGGATAGGCGTTAATTACACATTAACACACACCCTGTTGGGCATTATTGCTTGCTTACTAATTAACCACCAATGTTATGAACATATTAACTTACAGTAGTTACAAAGAATGTAAAGTACATGCACTAAGTGCAAGTACTGCTTAAAAGTACAACGTTCTTGTAGTGTGCACAATATTATTTATGTAGTTTAAATTCAGCAAAGGAAATATTTTCCTTTCCTTGTCCAAAACAATTGTTTTATGCAGATTATTTTAGAAAATTGAATTACATGTGTGTCACTTTGCAGGCTTGGGAAGTACTCAGCTTTTTTTTTTTTTTTTTTTTTTTGTGCTATTAAGCCTTCACTTGCTTGTATCGTAGCAGGTATAGCACACCAGAACTGCTATCTCTGCCACGGCGACAGATGAGCCAACATTGGCTGCTCAGTCCCATCCTCATCAATCTGTTCTTACATCCCCAGTGTCTGCTAACCAAACTCACATCATCTGGGATGTGGTCATAGCTTTATCCCACCTTCATGATGGTCCCAGGACACTTAATCTATGCTTTGTCTGTATTGGGGTATAGTGGAGTCAGTGAGAAAACCATTGTTTTCTGGAGACAGCAGATCCTTCTGGAAGGACTGAAATCAAAGACAGGAAAATGCTTTTTCTTTCATGGTAATCTGCAGAAAAATGCACATACATTAGTGCACCTTACAGATTATATAGCCAGCAGTTCTACTCTCAACACCTTTCAATCTGCACAGTACATAGTAAGCTCCAGAATGACACCTTTTTCAGTTGTAATACAAGAGTGCCTTCACTCACTTGAATTTGAATTATCTGTCACATTTTACAATAATCTTCCCCTGTCTGTCCTTGTGGCTTACAATTCAAATCTGTTAACGACAACTAAAGTATATATTTGTCAAATGCCTTGGTTTGCAATCCAGCAAGCAGAAATCAGTTTGGCAAAAAATACTTGAATTCAAATTATGGAATGTACTTTGAACCTGTACTATACTGGCAGGAAGGTTATATATCAAAATGCTAACTATTTTTATACACTATGTGACAAAAACAGAACAGGAAATAAAGAAACAAGTCTACATTACCTACTTGTGTTCACTTGATTCCTATCTTGCTAGCTATTATAAAGTTTATAAGATGCCACTACTGTGTACCAAATGTTCATGTAGTATGGTTTGATGACTTATATTTGCAACAGCCTGTTTGTACAGTATATTCAAATCATCAGCTTAGTATTTGATGTTACATTAAGGGCAGTCGCACATACATGTAACACCTTCATGTATAAATACTGATCTAACAACAAAACTGGAAATGATAGTTAAAGACATACATTGAACATCTCATTACCTGCTGCTGTATAGTAACATGACCAAACAGATATGGACCTACTCTACTGAATTTACTTTGTATTAAATAGATTTTGAGTTCCATATTGATGCACACATACGTATAGGTCAAGGGTTTGGATGAATTTTCTTAACAACTCCACTCCTTATAAACATCATTTACCCTAAAATGCCTTGATGTATGTCTAATCACAGAACAAGACCATTCAGAGCACCCCATCAGCACACAGCTCCAACACCTGATACATGTTCAGGTCCACTGCACTAGACAAAGGTGAAAATGGAGGTGATGTCTATATACATAAAACAAAAATCTAATCCTCCAGGGTCATGAGAGAGAATAATGACTTAGAACTCCTGCACATCCAATACCCATAATAAAATCTCTTTCCACATCAAAGCTAGATATAGGAAACCCTCTATGCACCCCTTGACCCATACCTGACTAGTATGGAGTCCCTATGCATTAGAATAAACATCATTCTCCTAGGTGACTCCAGCTATCCCCCCGTCAAATGGGAGACTTTCACATCTGATAACATATATGCCCAGAGATTTATGGACTTTATAAATACAAACTCTCTTGACCAGATAGTCTGCACCCAAACTTGGGAGACAAAATCCCAGTCACATTCTTCACAAGACTGATGCCAGAAGCATCTTCAAATACCTCGATATTTTCAAAAGCTAATCTAATAAAACTGAGTGACGCCTTGGCTAAATTTATCATTCCTCCTCAATCTGATGGCTCCACTGCATATCCTTTACTAGAAAAATCTATGCACTTGTGAATAGCTGCATAGATGCATCTGTCCCTCTCTAAAGTAAATGTTGCTGTCCTTAGGCTTTTCCCAGTTAGGGGTCTTCACAGCAGAAGTAAAGTCCGCTAATGATTGGCAGTAGATTTTCACGAACATCAAGGTGCCAGTTCGACATTCAACCTTCAACAAAGGCACGCCCATTTACGCATGTCTTTCGAATGCCCACCCAACCGCGGGGAGGACATGCAGACTCCACACAGAAGGCACTTCCTGCACTCCAGCCGAGAATCGAATGGGAGACCCTCTTGCTGTGAGGCAACAACACTACCGCTGCACCACCACGGAAGTCCCGCCCTTTCCAAAGTAAATACAATGCCAAATTTAAAAGTTAACTACTGTGCTGGAACCCAGATTTAATGTGATCTACAAAAAAAAAAAAAAAAGAATTATTGCATGCAGCAATAAACATCTCTCAAGATGTCAAAAATTTTCTTGTTAAACTTAACAAGGCACTTCAATCCTTGATCAAATCAACCAAACCTGGATATGAAGTAAAAGTAACCACCTAGGCAAAAGACAATCATAAATCCTTCTTTGACTATGTCAGAAACATCATAAATGATGCCCAGCACTGCACAGGGTAATAGTAAATTATATCACTTTCTCAGAGCCTGAGGACATAGCCAATCCACCAGCAATTACATTTAGCTCTAACTTCATGTTTTATCACTCCCTACATAGTCAGATCATATGCTCACATCTAAAATCCTGTCAATTCTCCTAAGAACAATTCCCCAAAGCACTTTCTAACTCCAAGAACACTTCTGTTATGGGGCCAGATAACATATCTGGCTGTCTACCATCTAGACTGAAACAGGATCTGTCACAGTCTCTACAGAGGTTTCTCAATATCAGCCTCTAAGCAGGTTTTGTGCTGAACAAATGAAGGACAGCAACAGTCATCCTCCTGCATAAAGTTGAGGCATCAATGGAGCAATGTTAATATAGATTCATAAGTCTGACCACCCTCATCTGTAAGGCTATGGAGAGGATCATTATGGAAATTCTAAATCAGAGCACATATAGAGAACATTCTCTTGACCCAAGCCAGCTCAGTTTTGTCAGGGGCAGATCCTGCCTGATTAACCTGTTTTTTTTTTTCTTTTTTTTTAAGGTTATTAAAACACCAGTTGAAGGAAAATCAGTCCACTCCACATATCTAGACCTTGCAAAGGTGTCTACACCATCCCACATTCAGGCATTGTTGATAAACTCTCACAACTAAATATTAATCCCTATATATTAAACAGTGTGTCAAGGACAGAAGGAGGAGAGAGTATTAATTGTGGACAAAGAACCAACAATGCAGATACATCCAATGTTGTGATGCCAAGTGCCTTTAAAAGATGGGAGAATTCAAGACAGCGTGTTATCAACAACACCTTTGCCAAAATAGGTAAAAAGAAAGATCCATTAACTACGCCAGCAGTGCAAGATTTGTGCTCTCAGCTAGAGAGAATTATTTTTAAAGAGACTTCTGTATTTTATAATATCAATAGTCTCCAGAGATATTTGGAGCTAGATATAACACCAAGAGGTTTAAGAGCACTCAAGAATCCATCTTCACCATTTATACCCTCTCAAGAACTGGAGACCCATTTTCAAGAGAGATGGGTAGCTGCAGCTCATCGCTGCAGCATTGAATGGGTAAATATATTGGTGGAGAGAGATAGAGTAAAGAGGGACAAATTACAGAAGGAAACTAAACATCTATGTGAAGAAATTATTAAAATTTCATCTAGCAAAGTGCTTGAGACATTCTTGAATGATACTAATATGAAATTGGAATCCTATGAAAAAGAATTATTGCAGCGGAAGACACACAAGCTGCAAAGGGACATTCGCGATTATGAACAGGAAAGGGCTTTCCTGTTCACCACCAACCAGCACAACAAGAGGCGGAACGTTAGTTTCAAGAGGGATGACATTACTTCCGGGGCACAGGGGAACAAGAGTTTTATGTCGGGGGAAAGTGGAGCATCTTCAGTCGAGGAGGAAGAGGAGTTTCCAGTTCTGCAGTCGGCAGAAGATGAAAGAACCTTTCGGAATACTTTTCGAAACTCCAACAGAACCGACGGTGGCAGTGTCAACCGCAAACGAGGATGGCAGGCATACGACCAGACCAGGGACCCGGGAGATGGACATTACAAAAAGAAAAGTAAATGGACAAATAAATAAGGTACTGTTACCTAATACAATGAATATGTTATTAACCTGTCTGAATATGAATTTAACACAGTGGAAATGAATGTCCTAGAGAAAGGACTGAAATTCATACCCACAGTGTTACCTAGACTCTATGAAGTTAAGGGAGAAATTCTTGAGCTGGTAAGGAAAATGTATTTAAAAGAATATTTCTTTAATCAAAAAAAGGAAGATGATTGTTTAGAAAGTTCAAGTGATTCAGTAACAAGTGAGGACAACTATTTTACATGTGAGTCTGAAACAGAAAGCAATGCTTATACATTGTTTGACCTTAGTAAGATTAAAGCAAATAATACATTTTGCCCAACTAGTAAAATGCACATATACAACGCTTTAGTAATGCGACACAGTTTTTGTGGAGAGAACTAAAACCTATTATTAAGAAAAATAGGAGTTACAATTTGAATAAGGAAGAATGGTGCAAATTACAGGATATGAGTCAGAACAGAAATATAGTGTTTAAACCATCAGACAAGGGGGGCAAGTTAGTTATATTGAATGCACAGGACTATTATAACATGTGTTTAGAACATTTGAAGAATGAAGGAGTTTATGGTAAAGTGCAGGAAAATATTCTTAAACAGGCACAAGAGGAACTATATAAATTGTTAAGGAAAGGAGAAAGGTTATGCTATTTTACAGCTAGGGACATAAATAATAAACTGTATATAAAAAATAGTACTATAGCAAAATTTATTTGTGTCCCAAAACTGCATAAAAAAATTTTACCATCCCCCAGGCCGCCCTATAGTATCAGCAAAGGGTTCTTTTACACATAAGGTGGCTAGTCTTTTGCATGAAATATTAATAGGAGAGGTAACCAAGTTAACATCATATATTAAGGATTCATATGATTTACTGGATAAAATAAAACAGACAGTCTGGACAAAAGATATGTTTTTCATCACAGTGGATGTAGTTAGTCTTTATACCAGTATTACCCATGAACTGGGTTTGAGGGCTGTGCAATATTTTTTGAAAGAGTCACCAAGGACTCAGTATATAATGGAGTTATTAAATTTTTGTTTAGTTAACAACATTTTTGAATTTGATGGGACATTATATAAACAAAAAATGGGAACTGCAATGGGGCAGCCTTCGCCCCAGCGTATGCCAATTTGTTCATGGGACTGTTTGAGTTGGAACATGTCTACAGAAATAGTTTTTCAGGGGTCATGTAATACAATATTTTCGTTTTATCGACGATTTGATTTTTATTTGTAAGGGTGATAGAGAGGAAGCAAAGGTATTTATACAATATTTGAACAACAATGAATACAAAATCAAATTTGATGATATCCAAATGGGAGAAGAAATCAATTATTTGGACATAAATTTGAAGGGGCAAGTAGGCAAAAAAATTCAAGCTAAAATATATAGGAAGTTCGAACAAATGAGTAGGATGGTACATGCTACTAGCTGCCACCCAGAACATACATTAAAATCTATCCCATATGGGGAAATGTTAAGAGTCAAAAGGCTATGTACCAATGTTAGGGAAGCAGAAGTAGAGTGTGACAAGGTTTGCAATAAATTCATGGAGAGAGGTTATGACCCAAATCAAGTGAAACTAAGTTATAATAAAGTATTTGGAAAAAGTAGCAAAAACAAGATTATGGGAACAAGGATAAAATAGTCAGCATGTAGTTACAAATTACAAGGGAGAATGTTCAAAAATGTTTTTGTCACAAAATATACTATTTTTTCTAAAGTATTTAATGAAATGATAAAAAATAGTTGGAACAAGACAAGAAAGGAGGTACCTTCTTTGGTGAATGTTGAGCTTACTATTTCTTTCCAGAGAGGAGAAGTTTGAAAGATTTTTTAGTAAGAGGCAGGTTTGAGAGACCAACACAGAAGCTAGCATGTGCAATAACAAGGAAGGGAACTTTCCCCTGTGGAAAGTGTGCAATATGCCCTTACATAATCAGAGAAGCTGAAGATATTAAGGGGAAAAGCTTTAATACTATAGGAACATTTAACTGCACTAGCAGGGGGATTATATATCTTATAAAATGCTTTTGTGGCAAAGGCTATATTGGGGAGACTAAAAGAAGTCTGGCTGAGAGAATAAAAGAACATGTTAGAGATGTTAAAAACAGGAAGATGAGCAGTCCAGTAGCATAACATTTTCATTCAGAACATGGGGGTATAATAGACAATATGAAAGTCACAATTCTGGAACAAGTATACAACAGACATGGAGATGAAAATGTATTGAAAAAGATTTTAAGAAGAAAGGAAGCAATTTTAATAATGAAATATGAAACTTTGCAGCCTTTAGGAATGAATAAAGAGTGCAATTGGCAGAATTTCATGGGTTAATTGTTAGCTTAACAATTAGGAACTGATTTTATTATGTAATGAATTGTTAATTGATATGGCAGCTGTATAAAAGGACTGTGTGAGTGAGCTTCACTTTTTTACTCTGTAAAGGCTTGCAGCCGAGGTGCTAGGAGAGGAGAGACAACTAAAAGGTTTTTATTAAATTCTTATTTTGGAAAGTAGAGCTGTTTTCACTGGTCTTTTGTGTGGTTTCAGAATAAATATTAATCCCTGTCTAACTTGATGAATAGCACAATGCTGACAAATAGAGTCCAGGAAATTAAGGTAGGTGGCTCTACCTTCTCTAAAAGTCCTGTCATTGGTGGTGCACCCCAGGCTTCACTGCTTGGGCCATACCTCTTTGGCATTTACATCTCAGAGAGCAAAGCTAATGTTAAGGGTTTATGGATGACAAAAGACAGATGACTGTAGCTTGTTACCATCATAAATTCTCCAGAAGACACTGGTATCCTCCAAGAGGGTTGTTATAGCAATGGACTACAACTAAATACCAAAAAATGTATATTAATCTCTGTCAGTAAGCATGACATCCCCTTAAACTATCTCATTATCAACACATGCCTGAAAATTGATCTGGTACTTATGTAGATAACAGACTGTCGTTGGATCACCATTTATCCACTATTTAAAAAAAAAAAAACTCCTTTTCTTTGTGCAGCCTATTATTAAGGGTATGGCATCTAGATCCAGTGATGTGATAATTTCCCCTGTAGTCAGCACTTATTCAGGTCATCATTGAGTATAATGTCCCCTTTGGTATTTACCTGCCCAAGCACTTAACACAACATGAATGTCCACAATGTTTCTCACCAAAAAAATCAAAACTACAGTGACTATCTCAAAACCTTGTCCCTCTTCATAGTATCAAACAAGCTAGCCTAAGGGCTGTCTCTGTCTTGCAAACAGAGCTTCACTCCTTTGCAGATCTACTGCACATCTGCAAGTCCAGTGATAGCATAATTGCCCACTCAAGATGTCTTAATCTCTTCTACAGTATAAATAGGGTATGCTAAAAATATAGATTTTTATCAAAGAAAATACTATTTCATTTGAATCAACTCCCTCTCCACATAAAGCAAAGGACTTCCCTTAATCTATCTAAAAGTTATCTGGATAAATTGATGTGAATCTGCAAATTTGCCCTGCTTTAGCACTGCTGCCCCATATGAATAGGAGTAACATGTACATTTTCTGCACAGCTGTGGATTATTCATATTTAAATTACTCTGGCAAAAATAAATTCATGGGCAAGTAGGGCTAGGCTTATAAAGATCTTTAGGGATCAATCACTTAGTAAGTAACTACGAACATACAAATGAGTTTAAACATTCAAGGAAGAAAGGAGAAACATGAATTAAATTATAGATAGAAAGACTTGTGAAGTACATATACTATATAGTTTGGCATAGCAGTATTAACTAAGTGTGTGTACGTGTGTGTGTGTGTGTGTGTGTGTGTGTGTGTGTGTGTGTGTGTGTGTGTGTGTGTGTGTGTGTGTGTGTGTGTGTGTGTGTGTGTGTGTGCGTGGTCTAAATCATAAATTTGCCTATATAGAGAGAGGAAGAGAGAGAGAGAGAGAGATGCTGAAAGAGAGAGAGAGTACTGCCATTTGAGTGAAAGACTGAAAAATTACTGAATCCAAATAGTTGAACACCCATTTCACTGAATGACAATTTGGCTGAAATTCAATTTTCATGACCATAGTATGTCTGCACATAGTACTATAATACAGAAGCAGAAATATATAGAAAAGCATGAAGAATCTTTAGCTGGTGCTTGTGGACACCCACATATAATCACGGCTGATGTGATTTGTATATGAGCAGTGGCAGTGATTTTTCTGTACATGTTATTTTTTCACTTTTCTACACAGGTGTGTGACTTTGGAGTTAGTATATTTAAGTAAGGGGATATGTTAGGCAGCAGTCCTCAAACTGTGGGTGTAGGTTGGATTGTTCCCTGCAAAAATCATTGTTTATGCTGTGTTTGCTACAATTATTTTTTTTATCAAATGTGTTTGTGGATCAGCTTGCTCTCCTACAAAAAAAATAATTATTATGGAAATGTTTCCTTATGGTGCTTTTGACTGCATCATGTTTCATTTAATTTAAATTCAATCAAATGGCCTTTCCGTGAGATGGGCTTTCAGCCATTTTGCCTGAGTGATAATTCAATAAATTCTCATAAAGCCATATATGCATAGTGACTGCAGAGCTGGGGTACAGACTGCTTACTGCAATCTTATGCCTGTTATGTATACACTGGTCGGAAGTGCCATTATCAAAAGGTGTGTCTTGGAAGTATACATTTTCATAAACTGAAACAGGCAGGGAATCCAGAGAGAGGCAGCTCTGCATGACAAACAATAAAGGTCAGCTTCCTGTAGGACCTTACCATCATGAACAATATTTCTTGAGGCTGCCAGATTACAGTCTACTAGCTCTGAAGAGTAGTGTCCAGGGAAATATATTTGTAGGATGAAAGTAGTCCATAAAATATTCCAGAAACCCAAAAGATAACACCTTTGATAAACTCATTGCAACAACAGTCAGGAAATCTTTCTATGTAGCACACCTCCTCACTAAGGGCTTTTCATCCAGAAAAAAAGGAGGTCATTGTCCCACTGTACTCATCCCTCATTAGACCCATTATAGAATACAATGCCCCATTTGGTATGTACCTCTCAAGGCATCTGCAACAACTGGAAAGGCTGCAGAAATACCTCACTAAAAGAATCACAGGCCTAAAGCAGATGCCTTATGCTGACCATCTAAAAAAAAATCCACCTATACTCTGTCACATATCATCTACTCAGAGGTGATCTCTGCTTAACATACAAGGCCATGTCAAACTCAGAGCTGTTGGACATGCTACGCTTAAAAAAATCCCAATCTCTCAGAGACACACACACCAGGGATCTAAACCTTGTTACCACAGTGAATAAAACTTGCTGGAGAGATAGGTTCTTGATCCAGAGACTCCCCAGACTCTAGAATTGCCTGCCCATACATGTCAAGAAGAGTGCCTCTTTGGACCTCTTCAAAAGGAACCTTGAGGATTGGATGGGAGATAGGAAATTCACCCCAGGGATCACGTCAGTTGCCCTGCTAGACAGGGGTCCAGGGAAGTAAATACTGTGGGAAGAAATAGCCAAGGAATTGTTACGGCTAGGCTTGTATAGGCCCTAGGGCTGATAGCCTAGTACCAACATATGTACCTATGAACCTATAAGAGAGTTAAGAGCGGTTATTCTGCAAAGGAGAGAAACCAACGGAGTCACTCTTGTCTCATGATAAAGAATGTTGAAGGGAAAAGACTTAGATCTGTAAGTAATGTTTCTTTTTCTGTCTAACTTTGGGGGGAAATCCTGTAATTAGTATGAAGGAACAATTAAACTATATTGACTGAAAAGAAGACACGTTGAAATAAACTTTCTAAAGAATCTGTTTGCGCTGTTGTGACATTCTGTATTTTATGCACTTGACAAAATCATATAATGTTATTTTTTTTTCCTTTCTTACAATTCATTTCACTGTAGCAATGTTTTTTTTGTTTTTTTTTTATATAACACTATGAACTCTGTACTCCAACAAAATTGTTGCAAGATTCTAATGATCCATCAAAATGTATGGAGTATAGCCAAACCACATTGTAAATAACCAAATCTCTCATACCTCATGATTGTAAATCTTAATTACTGAGTATATATGTACTGCAACAATGCAATTTCACTAAATTCTGTAAAAATAATATAATTGCAATGTGACAGAGCTTTTCTCATTAGACCTCCACTGAAAATTAATTCTGCTCAGTTGGATTTTCCTGGTCAACAAAGACAAATACATACTTATATACTTGTTAAAAGAGATTAGTGGTACCTTTGTGACAAGATTATTTTCTTTTACTACTCATAATGTTGGCAAGACAAAACATCTATTCCTTCAACTTTAAAATAAAAAATTGGTTCCAGAGACTATATTCATTAATGTCAGTCACATCAAATTCCTACAGTATACCTAAATATAAGTTGTAAGACAAAATTGTCAGACTCATTAGTCTGAATACCACAAACATTATTCATTAGTATTATTAGCATTATTAATTAATTTATTTTTTATTTATTTGTTTGTTTTTGTTGAAAACGATAGTCTGATTTGGAGAAGACTATTTTTCAGCTGAGGCCTGGAGAGAAAAGCTCTATCAGAAGTACATGCATAATTGCATTTGAATTATACATTTACAGTTTTAGAGATGCAATTATTGCATAGCAGAACTGCAGAAAATATTGTTTATACTGGTAAACAGTTTGAAGAATTTCTGTTAGAGAAGAGTAGTGCTAGCTATATATATATATATATATATATATATATATATATATATATATATATATATATATATATATTACAAGAGTATGAATTATTTCACTAGAAATTAAATAGTCTAGATGTATTTTATTAAGACACAAAATCTTAGCAGTAAGTGATATGTCTTGAGTTAATGTATCATGTGAAATTATATTTGTTAGTACTGATGAAGAGGCAGGTATCAGTAGGATTGGCATGTGTGGAATAATGTAAGCTGTGGTAGTAGAGATTTGGGATTTGTGTAACTGGAGAAAGGTCCAAGATTATACGTAGGACAGCACTATAAGTTTAGTCTCAAACATCAGAAAGGCTGTATGAGAGAGGAAAATATGTTAGAGAAATGGTGCGAATTGTATGTCAATACAATTAAGGAGAGGAGATGAAAGATGAATAATGAGGAACATAAATTTGAGATGAGAGACAACCTGGTGAAGAGCAGGAACATGGCCATGAACGACTAGGATGCTTTTCAGCAGTATGTTGAAGCTAGGGAGTTTTTTAGTTACTTTTATATGTGGCAGCATCACATTACAGAGCTTCGATACATAACAAGAGTATGGAGAGCCCCCCCCCCCCCCATTTACTTGTTAAACTTACTTGTAATTAAGAGAGATTTTTATCCTTGTTGGGGAGAAATAAAGTAGAATATTTTGTAGTACTGAGCAACTTTCAAGGTAATAAACTAGTTTGTGTGCAGTAACTAGTTGTGAGTATGTCAGGTAGTTGTTTCATTTGTACCAGTTACGCTGTTTTAAGGAACTGAAGTGGTGGGTTCAATATGAAGTGCTGGCAGTAAAGAGTGATCACATTATAACAGGAAGCTAGCTTGGATTTAAGTGTTGTGCCCAGAGGTTTCCTTTTTTTTTTGTTGTTGTATTTGTCAGGAACATTCTGTCACTATAAAGTGATCCAAGTTTTTTGTGAGTTTTTTATTTTTTTTTATTTTTGTAATATGTGTTGTTTGTTGTCATCTATTACAATACTTAGTAGATTAGTCTTTCTTACTATTTCAGTTTTGCTATTACTTGATGATGTATCACGTCTGATTGTTTTTGGTTTTGATACACGTTGTGAAGATCATAAGTTTTTTTTTTTTTTTTTGTTTTGGGAATTATTATTTGCTTAGTTGCTTTTGTTGAACACAGATGTTTGACTGGGTAAGAAACTTACTTTCAGCAGAGGACAAGGAGAGAAGCTCCACATGGGCATGGAGTATAATACAACATCACACACCATGCAAATGATTAATAATAAAAAAGCAGATGTAACATAAATGTTTCAAACAAAAAGGAATACTTCTCATCTCCTGTGCAAATAGATACAATATAAAAATGTAACTCTAAATGCAACATCTCTGAGTATCACAGCACATGGGTTTTACAGCAAACATAAAAACAATAGAGCACAGATGTGATGTAGTACCTTTTATTGAACCAATAAAAGCTTTGCAGTTACTTGACATTTTGGGTTAGCAGGAGTCCTTCATCTGGAGTTAATAAGTTACTGATATACGTTTGTTTCTAGAAAGGAAAATACATAATTTCCTTCTTATTCACTAAAAAAAGACACTTGGAAATTGCAAGTATGGAAAAATGTGAGCAGCTTGCATGCTCACTATGACAAGTATGTCTCAGCGATAGACACAGCTTCTCTGTTTTGTGCTTATGTGTGTATATTAATATGCATGTATATGTGTATGTGTATGCACGGGCACATGTGTGTGTTTTTGAGACTGCATGTGAGTCTGTGAGTCTGAAATTTTAGAAGGTCAAATTATAATTTGTCATAAAACTGAAAGATCTCACTGCATATATTATACTTAAGTAATAATTTAGCATTGTGACAGCAGTTTAAAGAGTCCACTCTGCCACTTAATGAGAAAATAAATCATAATACATGAGACACATATGGAGATTAGTCAAATCCAAAGATGGAAAAATGGAAGTTATAATGTTTAACTCGTTAGCCAGTCTAAACGAGCAGTTTTTGTAAGATAAATGTTTTGGTTAACAGAAAATGTGAATTTGCAATAATACACAGTTTATGCTGAAGTGCTATATTTTTAAGAAGGAAGTGCCTACTAGGAAAACAGCATATTAAGTTACAATGTATGGATTTTGTGTGCAGTTAGTACACTATACCAAGGGAGATAGAAGAAAAATGTGCTGGCATGTCAGTAAAAGGTTCTAAAAGATGTCTATGAAGAACAGTACAGAAAATTTGTTTTCATGTTGTTAAAATTGCCTGATTATTTAGACCTTACTGACTGTTAAGTTTACAGCTACTAGTGTTCTGTCTAGAGTATTATGTGATTATAACTACTCTCTCTTGTCATGAATAAAACACAGGTATCAAAACACAACCCCCTTTAATCTTACAGTTACAGTTTGCATTCTGAGATAAACAGAAGTTTGGAATGAGTATCATAGCAAGTTATACTAATGAGAAAGAATATAAATGGTGTGCTATCCTCTATAAGTAAGCCTATATTCAAGGGTATGAGTCAAATAATTTGTATACACTGCTTACAGCTCCTAATCAATATTGCATGGTGTACAGCATGGAATAATGATGGATGAGATGAATATGGGAACGTTCGGTTCTGAACATTAAAGTTAAAACAGTTTCAAACAAAAAATACTAAAATGTACTTAAATACTGTTAGAGCATCTTGCACCTTCCATTGAGGAAGGTAAAGCCATCAACACCCCATTATACTTATACATACTGATATTGACATTGGTATACCTGATATAGTAAGGGGAAGTATCTGAAATGTTTCATTCACATAATTAGCATTTATTCAAACATATTCTCACTTTTTCCATGATTGTTCAGAGTATCGCAATTGTTTTTCTTGCATTTTAAATGGATTCCATATCTATCTGTCTGTCTATCTGTTTTATCTACCTGTCTTTCTACTTCTGTCTTTCTTTCTCTTGGTCATCATCTGTGTGTGTGTGTGTGTGTGTGTGTGTGTGTGTGTGTGTGTGTGTGTGTGTGTGTGTGTGTGTGTGTGTGTGTGTGTGTGTGTAAGTGTTTATTATACACATTGACTAAACATTTTGATCATATCCATTGGTTGACTCCAAAGTTCTATGATTTGTTGTTTATATGGTGCCCTACTTTCCTATTGATTTAACTTTTAATCCATGATGTCCACACTTTATAGAGAATCTAGGTTTAGACTGGTGCTTTAATACAACACATTTTCTTTTTCTTTGCTGTTTTTTCTTTACTCTTTTCTCAAGTAAATTGTGGTGCTATATAGTTGCAAGATAATTTGTCATCATCTGATAAAAATGATATGAAGAAGCTTTTATTCTGACATGAAAATACTAAGCATTTTATCATAGGAAACAACAAGTTCAGCTGTGCAATTTAGCTAATAAAGTTAATTGAAATGTAAGTTAGATTATGCCTTTTTGTATCATCTAGGATTGTTATTAAAATCTGGAGAGCATAGAGACATGGCACATAAACACTCTGCTTGTGTTTCAGGTGCAAATGTAGATAGCGACTCAATTTGGCTGATCTGATATACATATATGGGTTCACTTTATAATCTTGAAATACCGAAATATCAAATTTCAGTATCTCAAGACTATAATAGTGAAAGCCCAGTTCCATGAAAGACCATATAACCAAATCCAGAAATGTTGAATCAGCAGTTATGGTGGTGCACTGTGTTACTGGATAGCTGGAGATTCAGGTAAGTGTTTATATTTTAAGGGTTTTGGGTAGGAATTTTATAGTATGTTAGTGTGTTGGGAAGTTGTAAATGTAGGTTAAGGTATGTATGTAAGTGTGTGAGTGTGTAAGCGTTGACAATGGTGGTGTTTGTATGTACGTGATATATGTTTGTGCAAAGGGAATGTAAATTGTGTAGTGATGGGTTTTGTGTCTGTGTCATTTTTAGTGTGAACTCGGAGTAGGTATATATAAGTAGCGGGGATGTGGGGGGCATAGGGGGACTTGCTCCCCTGCTTATATGTATGGTAGGTGTTTGTATGTGTGTTGTTTTGTTTGGGTGTGTTTTGTTTGTTTGTTGTAGTGTGGGAAGGAATGTATATGTGTGGTTGTTTGTGTGGTGTAAGGTGTGTTTAAAAGTCGTGGTTTTGAATTTCGCAGTTTTTGAGTTTTGGTATTTTGATTTTTCGGTGTTATAGTCTTGAGATACTGAAATTCGATATTTCAGTATTTCGAGATTATAAAGTGAATCCACATATATACATACATACAAATATTTCAAACATGGGCATTAATGCCCTTCTAGTTTGCCAATATGTTTAAACACGTGTTCCCATAATAAGTATCTAGGCTGCTAATAAAAATATCTAAACTAGTACTTGCTTTAATGTAATTTGATAGAGTGTTCCATGCATCAGCTACACTGACAGAAAACCAATTAGTACACTTCTCATTCCAGTAGAATCTCCTGCATAGGTTGTCTGATGATTCTATAGTACTTTTTGTTAACCCCAAACATTCCCTGAGGTAGTTGTCACTAAATGCCCTATATACCTGAATAAGATCTCCTCTTAGATATGTGTAAGAGACAGTGTTCAAGTTCAGATATTTTAGTCTTTCATAATAACTTAAATTTTCACATCCATGGATACCCTTGGTATATTTCCATTATACTCTTTCCAGATTATTCATGATTGTTTTCTTATAGGGTTTCCATACTGTTATTCCATTCTGAAGATTGGGTCTAATGTAACTAACAAACAAAGACTTCATTATTTTTGCTTTCCTAGACTGTATATCTTTTTATACAACCTATAGTTCTATAACTATCATTAACCAATTGGTTGATATGATTAGAAAAACTCATAGCTGAATCTACCCATATAACCAAGTCCTTAAATGAGTCTGCAGTTTCAATCACTGTGTGCTGTATCAAATATTCAACTTTCAATTTATGCCTGCCAAATCATATATGCTTAGTTTTTGATGTATTTATCAACATATTATTCTCCTGTGCCCAAATGGTCAATTTAGTCAAGTTATTTTGCAGACATGCCTTAGCTGTAACACATGTAATCCATTTACCCAATTTCAGGTCATCTGCATATAGACTGTAGAACACTTCAGATGAAAAAGTTAGGTCTGAAAGATACAATCTAAACAAGTAAGGGCCTAGGACAGAGCCCTGTGTGACACCCTGACTGTAAACAAGGATTTCACCTGTCCAGTTGCTGTATGATACTTGCCAGGTCCTATTTGTAAGCAATGCAGCTATCCATCTTATTAAGAGTACATCAATACCTAGCTGTACTGATTAATTGATCAGAGTTATGTGCATAACCCTGTCAAATGCTGAAGTTAAATCTATATAACTTATATCACAGCACAATATTTCATTCATAGCTGTTATTATATTGTTATCGAACATCATGTTACAGGAGGTAATTTATTTATTTATTTTATTTTATTTTACATTTGTTAACCGGGAAAGTCCGACTGGATACATGTCCATTTTCAGTGGAGGCCCAGGAGAAAAGCTCCATGTTATCAAAGCATTTAGTAACAACAACATAACAGTGTAGATATTTAGTAACAATTAATAATGTAGGTTACAAGATGTTTAAAATGTAGCAATACAGCTATTTACAAAGTTTTAGTTAACACATTAAGGAGAGGAAAATGCAGTTTGTAACGTGTTTAGGAAGTTAACAATAGGTCAAAGATAAAAGCCATCTGTATGTTACTAATAGGTGAGACATAGAAGACAATTTCTTTGAAGCAAAGAATTCAGAGAAAACTTTCTTTTAGTAGGGGTGTGTCTGATAGTTAAGCATGTTCAGATAGAAAGCAAGGAAGATAAGAAAGAAAAGGGTATTTAGGGTGTGATTTGTTTAATGTGGGCTGAAAAAAATAGGTTGTAGAGGGAGGAGTTGGTAGACACATCTGTGAGTTAAGACTAATAGTTAGTTATTATGATCTGTGGTTAGTTGGGGTTTTGATAGGATTAATAAGTTAGTTACTATATTTTTGGGTTAGTTGGGGTTTTGATAGGAGCACAACTAATTATACTGGCTCAGTGTCATTTTTATTTAGTTTAGTCAGGGTTTAGACATGGACATAGCCAGAGTTTGTGCATGTGTGTCTTTAGAGCTTTTTGAATTGAGGCAAGGAGCTGTTAGTGGTTATATGTGGAGGAAGGGAGTTCCATTTTTTCCCAGTCGGGTTGGAGAACAAAGAATCTCCAGCTGAGTTGTTTGCTTTGGTTGTAATAGATCTGTTTTCAACATATGCATGCTGATATATGGTTTCAAGCCCTAACCTATCCAATTCTGACAATAACATATCCAATATTACCTTCTCCATTATTTTTCTGCAACATGAAAGTAGACTTAAGGGTCTATATGACTCAGGGTTTGTCCAACTCCTCTTTTCCTTAAAACAAGTTTAATATGCGCATGTCTCCAATCTTGAGGAATCTCCCCATATTTATATGACCAAGTGAATAATAAATATAATGGTACTCTAAGTTCTTGCTGAAGTGTTCTCTGGTTATTGTTACTGATTACATCTCCTCCCTGTGCTTTGCTTGGATCCAGTTTGTGCAGTTCTTTTTCAACATAATCTAATTTGATGCCAGTATCTGGGGTTACCTGGATCTGACTAGGACAACTTACCACCAATTTTGTGGAGCCAAACTGTTTTGCATAAGATTTTGTATATATATATATATATATATATATATATATATATATATATATATATATATATATATATATATATATATATATATATATATATATATATATATATATATATATATATAATATCTGTTGTGTCTAAGAATAAATTTTAGAATCTGCACACAGTTTAGCAATTTGTGTATCTTTACTCCTTCCACATCTTATGTATCTATAAAAAGTTTTCCTATTGTGCTCAATATCTTTATATACATTTTCTTCAAATGTTTCTTGATTTTGTCTCACACTATGCTTGATCTGTTTGCCCAACTTGTTTATTTCAGTTTTCAAAGTTGTAGTTCAACCTCTCTTCTAATTCTTATATTTTTTTGTCTCTCACCTTAATCAGATAGCTTGTTCTCATGGAATTATATCTGCCTGATGTTGTATGCCTAGATCCTGATGATAAACATTTTTTTGATTTTTTGCACTCAACCAATTTCTCTTTCAAAACTTTCCACATTCCATCTGCAGTTTTTCCACTGAACACCTCACTCCAGTTAGTTTTAAATAGTGACTGTTTTGCTTCCATATAATTAGTAATTAACCTTCTATGCATTGCTTAGATTTCAGTTTGGCAGACTTATCTAGCAACAAATTAACATTTATAACCCCATGATCAATGCACATCAATGGTGGTAAAACTTGACTTCAAGTTACATTAATTTCTTTGGGAACACAAACAATGTCTAGTATGTTCTGTCCCCTGCTAGTTTTTTTACAGTCTGAAGCAATTGTTTCCGAATATATACTCTCTGGGATTCAGCAAACTTCTGTGCAAGAATAGCTTATTCTGGCATGGAAGGGACTGTTCCTGTGCAGCACGGCAGTGCACCATGCATATTCATGAAGTCATGCTACAGTGCTGTAATACGGACATGGTTCTTTGTACAAGCACAGGGGGTGTGTCTGAGAGAAGTGCTTTCACAATACACACTCCCTCTGCACTCCATAATTACCGTACGGCAATGTAAATGTAGTGAGAGTGTCCGCAGACATCAGTAACACTCAACTTCACAAGAAATCTGGACAAAGCCATAAAAACAAAGGGAAAAATAGGGACAAATGTGAAATATTGCTCTCGCAAACTTATAAATTTGATAGAATGACAGGCTTCACATTAGCATGAATTACCCAAAGAGTATGAAGTGTAAAACTCAAATGTCTGACATTATTTACTAACTGCAGGCCTTAATGCTTTGCCACTAATCTGCCAGAAAGCCACAACTGTATGACAAATGGGCCAAAAATATAAGGCAAATATCTGGACATTCTGTGATGATCTGTACAGTTGAGAGGTATCGTGGACACTGCTAGTGTCTGTGGAGCATATCTCTCAAATGCAAAACCTGACATGTCATCACCATTTGAAAAGCACAGGCCCCCACAGATAATGTTGCAGAAAGCAATGTACATACCCATACATTACAAAAATAAAACAGAACAGTTTAGTTTATTTTTCAGTCCAGAATAAAGTTTAAGCATAGCTGAGCGGGTGTGTGCATCACACATCTCTGCTCAGACTAGCTTACACATCATAAGGAGCTAAATAGGAATATACTTCAAAATGGAGCAATGTAGAAATAGGGAAGTGGTTAGAGCATTAGCTTTGTAAGTAGTCATTCCTGATTCAATCCCCAATAAAGCCAATTAGCATTTTTATGTGAAAGCAGTATATATATTTTTTTTAATAATTAGGTAGTAAATAACATATATTTGTCAACCAGAGTAGTGTAGTAGGTCCAGATGGGGGTGCAGGTGTAATAAAGTTGTGAAACCCCCCATATAAATACAAGTGCCCCATACACTATAGTCACACAAGGATAAATGTAATGAAAGCACATAGGGGGATGCCAGGGAAGATAAACAAAATTATAATATGTCAGGAATGATGAATCAATCCCATACAGCTGATAGTCTATAAAATAAAACATAAGCAATGGCAAGCATTGCACAGCTATGCTTACCAGGTGTAAGCATTGCTTAAATATGAATGTTAAGCAATCAGTAGCCCAAGTGGATTTGCCCATTTGTATGCAGTGCTGAACCTGCCCCTTAAGCACTGCCAACCTTAGCTAAGTAGGTTAACCATAGTTTAGCTTAGCTCAGCATATTCAAAACCATCCAATCATGGCAAAGGGCAAGAAATCAGCTGTATTTGAACCTTGCAGGAGGGAATGCAGCTTATATCTGGTTGTAGCTCCCCACTGTAGGCAGTACGGCAGGTGTTGGAGAGGTCATGCATTTTTGGGTGCAGTGCTGGTGCATACAGGAGTCCAAGGTCATGGTAGGACTCCTTTTAAAAAAACATGATTCAGACTGTTGCAGGATCAGTACCAGGGCTCCCAATACAAAGTCGATGCCGAGGAAAGTCTCACCCATGATCTCACCAGTGTTACTGGCATCCCTTGGACTGGTGAGCAGGTCTAGCACCACTATGCTGACTTGAAGTGGAGGAAGAGGGAGCTCTTGGACCAGTGGGTCCAAGAAGCACAGTAGAGGGGTGATGTCCCTCACATGTATAAGTATTTATATCAATACCTGTTTACCAAAGTCCAGCCTGTGTATGTGATTGATAGGTATGCAGAAATGTTCTCTATCTTCTTTACAGTGCCAGCTGAGCAGGCTCTGAACCAGGAAGCCCATGCAAGCAGGTGGCAAAGGCTGAATCGTGAGGCTGGTGAGTAACAATCTAACTAACAATCTAACTTGTAGTATTTATACCAAATAAATATAAAGGAGTAGAATGTCACCTGGCAGTATTAAAATGGGTATGATTTGTGCTGACCAAACAATATTACAGTAATAATAGTCTCATATAGGCTACATATAAATTAAACTGTAACTGCCTGTTAATAAAATTCAAAATGCTGGGCTGGTTGCGTTTACTCTGGTATGGTATGAATTGAAATGTGCACAGGTTATGCATAGCAACTATAGCTCTGAAAGCATAAACAATCAAGTCTCATCTGACAAAGTTAGTGCCTCTGTAAGACATGAGTTAAACTGATATGAAATGTTTCATGCACCAAGATCTGATATCTGAATAGTAATGTTGTGTTAACCACTGTTTTCCACACTGTGCTATGTCAAAAGGTGTGTATAGGAATGTATGTATAAGAATGTTGTAATTACAAGGTCAGATAGTACAACAAAGAGAAAATGAGAAATAAATAATTCAGGGTTGAAACAGCAGTTTCTCAAAAGCTCCTTCAACTTGTATTTTTAGCAGAAACCACCATGGTTTGAATCCCGGAAGGGGTAGTAAGCTGTATGGATAATTTCAACTAAGATTTTATGAATATGTGTAGAAATAGTAAGGTAGTGTCAACATAAATTCCCTCCACAGGTCTTCCAGGTAAGAGAAGGTATAAAGTAACTATAAGAAGGCTGTAGTTATACTGTGATCAACACCCACAGTCTAACCCCAAGGGTGAAAATGACAGCAAGATAAGTACATAAACAAAGTGGTCTCCCCCAAGAAATGTTCAAAAGTGTCATGCTGTCACAGCTACTGGTCGCTGCTGCCGACAACCAGGGTGACAAATAGAAATCAAGGCAGTGTATGGCAGTAGCACGCAAACACACACAGACACACACACACACACACACACACACACACACACACACACACACACACACACAGTATGACTGTACATATGTAACCCTGATTATGTGAATATTGGTAGAAACAGTCAGGTAGTGTTAACAAAAATTCCCTCCACAGATCTCCCAGGTAAGAGACAGTATAAAGTAGCTATAAGAAGGCTGTAGTTATACTGTGTCTAACACCCGCAGTCCAACCGCAAGGCTGCAAATGACAGCATTATAAGTACATACACCAAGGGATCTCCCCCAAGAAAAGTTCAAAAGTGTCATGCTGTCAAAGCTACCGGTCCCTGCTGCCAACAACCAGGGTGACCAATAGAAATCATGGCAAAGTATGGCAGTAACACACACACACACACACACACACACACACACGCACACGCACACGCACACGCACACACACACACAAAATGAGTGCACATATGTAAACCTGACTATGTGAATATGGGTAGAAATAGTCAGGTAGTGTTAACAAAAATTCCATCCACAGGTCTTCTAGGTAAGAGAAGTTATAATGTAACTATAAGAAGGCTGTAATTATGCATTGTGAACAAACATACCACTGCTCAACCCAAGGCTATATGCTGTTGTAATAATATCTGTAGAGTAATGATTAGAGCAGTGATCATTAAAGCTGTTACTACTGTAAGAATCTACATTTGTTAATTGGCATCTCTCTCTCCCTCACCTTATCTTCACCAATAATCTAAACACATAAACGAATGGGTATGTTTTCCACCAAACCTACATGTTGGGACATGTGTACTATTGTTCTACAAATGTTGAAATGTATTCCAATTAATGTTCCCTCTTCAAATGATATAATTGGTGGCCTGTTGTTATCAATTTAACCTGCATGACGGTGTAATGCCCACTCTGGTTCCATATATGCATGTGTTCTGTTTGCTATGCAAATGTTCCAAATCTGTTGTTTTGGGTTAATGGAAATACTCATGCATGATGTTATAACTAATCCTGGAATGTCTTTACCATTATTAACTAACATATGCTCTAAACCTGCAACACCAAAGCATGTCTATGAAGGCTGATCCAAGTGGCTCCGCCTCTCCTGCCTAATCTGGCTTTGGCACCAGACCCAGCATGTCTCGACCCACCCTCCTCATCTTCTGGTCCTGCATCACCTCTGGGTGGAACTGCCTCAGGGGGTGGGGCTCGTCCCCCCCCCCAGGCGAGGGTGCTCGTCCCCCCAGGCGAGGGTGCAGACAGGATCCTGTCATCCAAAGCCAGGTCTGGTGTCTGGTTTGTAGCAAGCTCCACAAGGAATTGGGAGATCTGCTAACCCAGCTTGAGGGCTGCTTGGCATATTTAGAGGTCAGCCTGCCCCTCCTGCTCAGCCTCAGCACAGCTAGCTTTGGGGCCATGAAGGTGCAGTGGTGACTGCCCATGGGTAGGGAACCTCAGTCCCACTGTATCCATTTGGGGGCTTGTGAGCTTCCTATTACCAAACACCCCTCCCAGTCCAAGATGTTTACCCCCACATGTTTCAAATACTGCCCCTGTATGCTGTCTTGTCTTTCTTGTCTAGCTTCCTACCTAACCTACCTCCCCAAATATACCTACCATCCTTTCCCAACATCCCACTCTCACCTTAAAAAAAAAAAATGTTCAATCTGTTCCCAGAAAAAGAATGTCGCCCCATACATAGCTGTCCAATTCACACACTTGTTAACTGGATATGTAATCTGGTTTAATTGGCTTCACAACACATTATTGTTGTCCTCACCCCTCTCTCAGGGGTTTGAGTGTCCACATTTACTTCCAAATTCAGTATATATGCGCAACTCTTGCTGTAAAAGAAATGGACAGCTATGGACCTTCCCTACATGGGGGTTACCTGGGGGCTTGTCCCCTGCGTAGATGTAGTGTAGGATTGTGTAGTTTGTGAGTTGTGGGTTGAATGGTGTGTGTGCTGTGTGGTGTATGGTTTGTGAATGTTCAGGATTTAATTTTTTGTGTTTGTGTGTTTTGGGATTGTGGGCTGTTCGACTTTATATTTTCGAGATACTGAAATTCGAGCTTTCAGTATTTTGAGATTATAAAGGGGAACCATATGTGTGTGTGTGTGTGTGTGTGTGTGTGTGTGTGTGTGTGTGTGTGTGTGTGTGTGTGTGTGTGTGCATATATATATATATATATATATATATATATATATGTATATAAAAACATTAATACATAATATATATAGAGATATACATATAAAATATACACATACATGTCTACCTGGGATGACATGATCGACAGACCACGATGATTTGCCAGAGATGGCCTGCACCTGTCTCCCTTGGGATTCTGGATACTGGCTAGGGTTGCCACCTTTTCAAATGCCCAAAGTGGGACATTTTTGGTACAAACATCAGATTTTACAGTGTGAAACATACCCATGGCCAGTACAAAAGACAGAACTTTACTTTTTTTGCCAAAATAAAAACTTATTCTTGTAGGATTTTAGTTGCTTATTCTGTTTCTTATAACATTTAGGTGTGTCAGATACAGAATAACTGTTTTATGCAACTATTACATGAAATATAGGAAATAATTTTGTCCTAAACTCTCAGGACATTTGCAATTTTTTTCAATTTTTTTATAGGACACAACTGCCCAAAGAGGGACTGTCCCTCACAAAATGGGACAGGTGCTAACCCTAATACTGGCAAAGGCTCTTGCCACCCATATAGTGACTTTTTTTAGGCAAGGTTCAAATGACAAAATCACCACTATAACAGGTACAAGCAAGCAAAATATGAGGGTAATGCTACTCAATGCTAGAAGTCTAAACCTTAAAATGCACTCACTTGAGACACTCCTTAAAATGGAAAACATCAACATCTGTGCAGTGACGGAGACCTGGTTCAAAGCTCCAAAGAGCACCCCTGCATTACCAGGCTGTAATTCATACCACACCTTTCAGCCACCTAACCGAGACCAAAACCCTAAAGGCAGAGGCGTGTCCTTATTCATTAAGGACATCCACACCTCCAAGCTAGTTGCTCAGCATAATGCATCCGAGATTATCCAAGTTCAAATAACTCTGGGCAAGACTGCAATCCAGATTGTAGTTTGTTACAGACCCCCCCACCATGTCCCAGGATTCCCACTCCACTTTTCTTGATACACTGGAAAATATTAGGGTACAACCCAACGCCCTAATAGTGGGTGATTTCAACTACCCCACCATTAACTGGAAAAACTGCTCATGTACTAACTCTTTTGCTCAACGTTTTCTGGAATTCATCAATTCCAATGCCTTGGATCAACTTATCCACACTCATGGACCGTGCTCTAAAACATTGATTTTTAGACTAAATATTGATTTATATAATTATTATTGTTCCATTTGCATATATACACATGCTTCCCTAGCTATTAATAATAGTTATAGTTTGCCAAATATATTTTTAAATGTGTCACGGAGATATATATATATATATATATATATATATATATATATATATATATATATATATATATATATATATATATATATATATATATATATATATATATATATGTATAGGCACTTTAAGCTTTAAGTTTTAATCAGGAATTCCTATACAGGATTTTTAATGGTTATTTTAAATGAGAAACAGTATTTAAATGGAGTTTTTATGTAATGAAATTGAAAGTCTGATGAAGTATTTATGTAAATGTGAAAGTGCTTACTTTATCTTTTGAAATAAACTGTTTTTAGTCTTGTGTTTTGTGGGTCTGCTTCAATTGTCATGGAGTACCTTTCATTCTTCATTTTGTGCTGTTTTTACTTTGTTTAGAGGTACTTTATCCATTTGGTGTTTCATTTTTTGCATTTTATCCACACCTCTACCATGGGCAGCAGTATCCTAGACCTGGTCATAACTAACGTGGGCGACCGGTGTTCCACACCAGAGGTGAAATCCTTGTTGGTCAGATCCAACCGCAAGCTAATCACCCTAGACATCCACATCCCATCCCCACCCCCCATTAGGGAAACAACCATAAAAAATTTCTCCAAAGCCAACTTCATGCTTCTTAAGACAGAAGTGGCAAACTTTACGACACCCGTGCAGATGGACAATAGAGGTATGACTGCTGAATCCTACACAAATGCACTTTATAAGCACTTACACGAGTGCATGGATCATGCTATCCTTAACAGAACCAATATGCTACCCTGTAAAAAATGGAAGCCAATCTGGTGATCTTCTTCCATAAACAAACGCTACAACAGAAGAAAGAAACTGTTGCAAAAAAGAGTAAAATCCCATGATTGGATGAACACACTGGTCAGCCTCAGTAAGAAGCTGAGATCCCTCATAAAATCCACCAAAACTAGTTATGAAAACAAAATTGCCACTGATTCAAAAGAAAACCACAAAGCATTCTACAGCTATGTCAAGAATCTCAATGGCAACACTCAGATCTCCTCTGAGTTACAGCACAATGGCACTAAATATACAGAACCAACTGATATTGCCAACATCCTGGCACATAGGTTCAGTGCTAACTTTACCCACCTCTCCCACCCAAAGAGCCCATCTCTATACCGGAAGAATGCAAAGCTCCTGTAATTACGGCTACACAGGTAAAAACCTCACTCTCCAAAGCCAAGGAAACAGCATCCATGGGACCTAACAACATCCCAGGCTGCCTTCTACATGAAGTACAGAATGAACTGGCACCCCACCTTAGTACAATGTTCAGTCATAGCCTCACCTCTGGCTTTGTACCCATTGAATGGTGCACTGGAACAGTTATCCCACTTGACAAAGGCGGAGCCACGAAAGACCAGGGGAACTACCACCCTATTAGCCTAACGAGCCTGGTCTGCAA
>NC_056731.1:1022128846-1022131346 GCF_019279795.1 Protopterus annectens | reverse complement strand
CAGCTATGGCCTTAGCAATACCTGTCATCTGAAAATCTGTACAGAGGACAGACAGAAAGTAGATAGCCAACATGTTATGCATTACGATGAATGTTTTGAAAGACATAAGTCTGAAACTGAAAGGTATGCCATTACTACACGACAACAGTCTTCAGTAACATGTCCAAAATACATAGTAGTCTACAGTTAATATCAACATATCAGATCAATACCTAATAGGAGATGCATAAAAACATACAGCTCAAACACCAAGAACAAGATAGTCAGTACTGAAAGTCCCAGCTTTGCATGCAGGGGTGTATGGTTCTGGTAATACAATTTGCAATCTACTCTTACTTGGAAGAGAACTGTTACAAGTACTAACATAATGATACACAATGTGTTAAACTATTTTTGTGAACTAGTGCACTGTAGCTGGTGTAACATGCAAGTGTGACTATATATAACCTGGGGTACTACCCATGTATAAAACAAATGCAAGGAAAAATATTGTGGTACTACCCATGTATACCCATGTGTCCCATACAGTCTAGTCACACCCCTTGCTACTGTAATGACAGCACATAGAAGCATGTTATGTACAGGAAATTAAATACACTTATTAAAGATGTCATTACCCTGTTATTTTATCAGACTGGAATGTGATCAATGATTACCAGGGCTGAGCTATGCTTAGCACATTTAAGCATTGCTTAAATGTAACTGCTAAGCAGATTTGCACACTAGTAAGCGAAGCTGCACGGTGTAAGGACCTATTCATTTAACCATACGATAGCACCGCTTACCGTCACACAAACCCATGCAAACCTGCTTAAAGTTTCTCAAAAATGTTTTAATCACTCTGTATCCAACAGTCCTTGTTCTGCCTAGCAAAAAAATAAACAGCCCTTGCAGGTCTTGAATCCAGGACAATGTAGACCATACTGAAAACAATTTACGAGTAAGCCACCTCAGCTGTATGGTTTTAGGATGTTTTCTCAAACATGCCCTTTTTTACAGCCAGTTTACAATAGGGAAGAGAAACTGTGCAATTAGGAAGGACTGGTATATATATATATATATATATATATATATATATATATATATATATATATATATGAAAAGAAATATATACATAAAGAGGGAGAGAGAGAGATAGATATGTATGGAGATCCATATATGTGTATAACAATATACAGATATATCATCAATAAATACTGAGGTGTATATATATATATATATATATATATATATATATATATATATATATATATATATATATATATATATATATATATATATATATATATATATATATATATATACACACACACACACACACACACACACATACATACATGTATATCCGGAGAACACCCCAGCACTACAAGGCTATAATTCATACCACACCTTTTGGCTCCTAAACCTAGACAGAAGCATTAAAGGCTGTGGAGTATCCATATTCATAAAGGATATGCACACCTCCAGACTAGTAGCCCAACATAACACATCAGAGATACTTCAGGTACAATTAACACTGGGTAAAACTGCAATCCAGGTTGTAGCCTGCTATAGATTCCCCCACCATGTCCCAAGACTCCCACTCCACAATCCTACATACAATGGAAAATATTAGGGTACATCCCAATACCCTTATACTGGGAGACTTTAACTACCCCTCCATTAACTAGGAAAATAGCTCATGTACCAACACACTTGCTCAACGTTTTCTGGGATTCATTAATTCCAATGCCCTGGATCAACTCATTAATTAGCCCCACCAGGGGAAGAAACATCCATGACCTGGTCATTACTAACATGGGTGACTGTTGCTCTACACCAGTAATCTCACTCTTCCCTCATCAGATCTGACCACAAGCTAATCACCGTGGATATCCACATCCCACCCTCACCCCCCAAAGGAAACCACTGTAAAAAACTTCTCCAAAGCCAATTTTGGGCATCTAAAAATAGAGATGGCTAACTTCACGACACTCATGCAAATGGAAAATAGGTTAATTACTGCTTAATCCTACACCAATGCACTGTATGAGCACATACACAAGTGCATGGAATGGGCCATACCAAACAGAACCAATATGCTCTCCTCCAAAAAAGGGAAGCAAATCTGGTAGTCCCCCACCATAAACAAAATCTACAACAGAAGGAACAACACTTTTGCAGAAAAGGGTGAAGTCCCAAGACTGGAAAAACTCCTTTGTTAGCCTTAGCAAAAAACTGAGATCCATCATCAAATCCTCTAATGCTAGCTATGAAAACAAGATTGCTGCAGATTCTAAAGACAACCACAAGGCATTCTATAGTTATGTCAATAATCTACATGGCAATATTCAGATATGCTCTGAGTTACAGCACAATGGCAATTCATACACAGAACCAACTGATACTGCCAACATATTGGCTGACAGGTTCAGCGCAAACTTTACTCCATTTTTACCCCATAAAGGGCCTGTCACAATACCTGAAGATGCCAAGTCCCTATTATCATGGGTACACAGGT
>NC_056731.1:1022048846-1022123846 GCF_019279795.1 Protopterus annectens | reverse complement strand
CCAGGAGGCCCGGCAAATGCCCAATGCCCCATTACTGAGTAAGTTACATTTAATTATGTATGTAAGAAATTAAACTAGCTGATATTATGGAGATGAGTATTCCAGTATTACTTCATTTATATTACAACTGCAGGTGTCCGTTCTGTGAACCGCAGAGCCTATGGCGATTGGCTGGTGCGGTTGCTCCACCAGGCAGGTCAGTAATCTTCTCCCAGTAACTGTAAAGAAATATAAAAGTATGACAGTTAGCAAAAGAGTGCAGTGTAGTCACTAGGTAATAAAATGTGCAAGTAACAGTGTAAGAGTGTTTGCAAATATTGCTTGATTACAAAAGTGTGTTGCAGTCTGTAATCCAAACAGAAAAATGAAAATGTCTGAAATAAAGTCTGAAATAAAGATGCCCCACCTGTAATATAATAGTACACAACTTGCAGCAGGCTGAAATGTACAGCTGCAGAAGATGAGCAAATCACATGTGTGAAATATATCCCTGTTGAAATACTGAAACATGACAGAAGTGAGACTGTTGGAAAGAATTGTAATAACTACAGGTAAAACATGTCAATAAAGCCTAGAAGTAAGTACCGTCCTGAATTGTAAAATTAAAACAAGTGAGAGAGTGTGAGAAAGAGTTATAAATCCACCAATAAAGTAGTAATAACCCCTGAATAAAGTATACTGCAGTCAGTACAAAATGAAATGAATGTGACAAGCAGAACCAAACTGCGAAATGTGTTTAAAATGTTGCTGCAGCTGGAATGTGTATCCCAAAATCTGGATATGTTGCTCTCAGTCTGCAATATGCAGATAGTATGATTGTCTGAACTACCAAAAATCCACAGTTGTCTATAGCTATATAAAGCAAATGTAGCAGTATGATGTAGCTGAACAAAGCCAGATATGAACGTGTATGAATAACAATAAAATGTATGTTGATATAGCAGTAACAGTCCTATCACCAACTTGAAGTAGTTATCACATAGGAAACTGTAGGTAGAACAGTAGTGTGTATATATCTGCAGCTATTAGAAATCTACAGCATATGTATTGGTATTTGAAGGTGTTAATTATATTTTCTTCACCCTACCCTATAACCACATATAATCCATTCCACGTGAAATTGGTATGTGCAATCACAATTAACAGCCCTGGACATTTGTCCTGTTGGGTCATACATATTTGCATGTACATTGATGCATCTGCCCTGCTCATACATCCAAACCTGATGGCCTGTTGCCATCAATCAACCCTGCATGTTGTTGGACTATGTATTACTGTTCAAATTATGCATGTGTTATGCTCGCTGTTCAATGGTGTGAATATCTGGGTGTTTGGTTAATGGGAATACTAATGCATGCTGTTACAACTAATTGCGAATGGTATTGTATGCTACTAACCCAAACTGTCATGACATAATGCAAAACATAGGACGACAGGGAAGGCGGGTTCCAGTGGACCCACCTCGCCCACCTCAGCTGGAGAGTGCACCTGGCACTAGTGCCCAGTCTGGACCCTCCTCCAGTGGCCCTGTGCCACTTGTGGGTGGAAGCACTGCAGGGGATTGGGCCCATCCCCCCTCTGCAAGTGTGGCCAGAGGAGAAGCACTACTCACCCTCCGTAGCGTCCAGAATGTGGTGCGTTGGGAGATCCAGGAATCTGTTCTTGGGCCCGTACGTCAGCTTGAGGCACAGGTGGCACAACTTATGGGCATGCCTGTTGCCTGACCTACCACAGCCCCCAGCACAGCCCCGTCCTGGGCAGTGAAGGAACAGTGGCAACTGCCCATGGGTGGGGATATCAGTTCCACTGTTGCCATCTGTGGGCTCATGGGCTCTGGATATCCAAACATTCGTCCCCGTCAATTGTGTAACCCCCCCACATGTGTCATACACCGCCCCTGTATGCGTCTTGTTTGTCTTGTCTGTTGACCTACTCAACCTACCTCCCCAGCTATACCGACTTCCTTTACCTGACATACCACTCTCACCTGAAAAAAAAAAAAAAGGGCACTCTGTACCCACAAAAAAATTACTCCCCATACATAGCTGCCCATTCCGCACACATGTCTGCTGGACATGGAAAGTATCAATTACAATTGGCTGTGCAACAAGTATTATTGTTGTTCTGACACCTCTCTCAGGGGTGGAAGGTTTCAAATGTCACACCAAATTACAAACATATGCACAGCTGTTGCTGATGAAGAAATGGGCAGCTATGGGCCTTACCTACATCCCTCCTGCAAAACCCAAGCTTGTTTCCCTACTGTCTTACCCTTTTTGTGACCCCTTTTTCACCACATTCCTGTCTCCCCATTTTCATTTCTTTCAAAGAAAATAGCGCGGGTGTGCGCCAGAGTAAGCACTGTTAAGCGGTCGTAAGCGGGTGTGCGCAGAGCTGAATGCCAGTGCGCATGCGGGAACTCCGCGCAAACCAGTGCTAACCCAGTTACAACTGCTTAAAAGTGCCTTAGTCACTCTGATTGACAGGTCCTGTAGTCAGTTCAAAAGCAAAATAAAATCCCACTGTCAGTCCCGAACCCAGAACCTTAGAAACAGTAGTCTGCATGACTTACCACTTAGCCATGACTGTTATACAAGAACATTGTGCTACAATAAATATATCATGTAATAGTAGGAATGAATGCAAAGGGAATATAGGATGTGTAGTACACAAAACATGTCATGTATATTTACTGTCAAATCTAGTGGATTTCTATAATAGTAGTGTGTGAACAGAAACAGCCATGCTAGTTGGTAGCTAGTAGGTAATAATGTCAGTTATTATACATATAATTGCCTTTGTTCGAATGACATGGTATTTGAAAAGGAATTGGAGAACCTGAGAGAGAGCTTTGTTTGTAGAGGATATGATCCGGACATTGTGGACAAACAATGCCATCTGGCCTTTAACCTCAGACGGAGTCGAGGTAAACCGTTTTTTGGGAATGGACAACAAGTGATGAGGGACAGATCCAACCAAGCGAAATTGGTTCCAGTTATTCTACCTCTGGGAACAAACACAGGGTATGTACAAAAAGTTGTCAATGACAATTGGAATTGTTTGATGGCGGACCCTGAAACCAGGAACATTGTGGGCAACTGTCCTCATTATGTTTTCAAAAATTGTAACAACCTGAAGCAAATATTGTGCTTTCCCAACTTATCCAATTCTGCACACAATAAGGCCCAAGCCTGGCAGTTGGGTACAAAAAGGTGTGGATCTTGTGCTCAGTGCCTACATTGACACTTCAAGATTCTTCAGATGCCCCAATGATGGGAAACTGTGGGAGATGTCACTCAGCTGACTGTAACACCAGGAATGTCATCTATGTGGTACTGTACAACCTGCTATTCCTTCTATGTTGGGAAGACCAACAGGTCGTTAAGGGAAAGAATACAGGACCATCAGTATGCCTATGCCAGGAATGAAAAGTATAGTGCCATCTCTAAACATATGCTTGAATCGGGGGTACAGCACACCTTTCTTTTTCAAGCATTACAAGTCATCTATCCAAAGATGAGAGGAGGTGACATTGTTAATTTAACAAGAGATGGAGCTAAAATGGATTTTCAGACTGGGTGCACAGGTGCCTAGGTCTAAATGATTCTACTTCCATCAAACCTGTACTTAAGGCTAGACCTGTACATTAGAGGCAGAACTCCCTTTCACAAGTGAACATTGGTGAAAGTGAACTGTTCTTTCCATCATTCTTATGATTACCACTACGACAACTTCTATGACAATGTCTGGGGCATTATAAATTCGCTGTAAAGAAGGGCAGATTTATAGAACAGACTCGTCCAAAGTTAACATTGTACCATGGGAATTGATTTTCTGATAATGTATTATTCCTTCCCTTGATGCAGTTGGCGTTATCTGCTGTAACTGGGTATGCCCCTTTACTGGAAAGATCAGTACATGAGCTGGATGGACTTCTCTTAAATGTATGTGAAATGACCTTTCTCCATGATTATGTCTGCATTATTAGCTGTTATTGGATATATATTTTATTCTAGTCACTATAATGCTTGATTCCAGGCAGGACTTATTGGAATTATCTTAGTGTAACTTGTCTTATACATTTTTTGAGTATTGGGTTTGGTTCCCGATTTGACAGTTTGTGTGCTTCGCTGCCCAAGAGTCCTGTTGTATGACAGGAATGTATACTATGATGATCAAAGTATAATTTTACATATATATATATTTTTATCAACATTTATATTCCTGTACGAACTTTAAGGGATGACTGACGCACTATAATTGATGTAACACTGTTATTTAATTCAATGACCTGTCTGGCCCATGCACATAACCTCGCATGCACGCCACATGAATCCACCACACAGGGACCATTTTACTGAGTGGCGTGTCTCCACCAGACATAGTTGCTCTAATTTCGTATGTATGCAACCTGTATCCACTAAACAGGGAACATTCCATTGTGTGGTGTTATTTAACCACAAATAGGTTCCCTTTTCTCCCCCCCCCCCTTGCCTCTTGTAGGCTTAGATGCTGGATATACGCTGGATACGGTTCGGATATTGCTGATACCGAACAGTTCCAGTAGTTTTAACAGCTTCCACCACCTAGATTTTAGGCAATAGGCATTATTGCTTGATGTTTTTGTTAATTTAATGGATTGGACCAATTTGTTGTTTATATATTCATATATTCTCACTTTATTTTTATTTTTATTTTTATTTTTATGTATATTTTATATTCTGTGTCTGGATAATAGATCGTGTTTAATTATGAACTTAATCGGTTGGCACATTATAAGCGTAAAATTGTACTGTGATATTTTAAAGTATAATGTATAACCTGACTTAGACTGTGCTAACTTAAAGGGTATGTAGAGACATCCATGGGAACAGGATGTAGTAATTGCCTTGAAGCAGGACATGACATCGTAGGATGTGATGTTGTAACACAGGAAATGATGCTCTCTATAAATGTGAGTGATGCATTTTAAATAACATTTTAACGTCTGAGGAAGCGACTTGAATGTCGAAAGCGTACGTACAAATAAAAAGGTATTTTTTATAAGTGAACCGTTATTCATTGCCTACTAGCGTTGAAGTTGTAAATTCATTGCTGGACATTGAGCACTGCTTTTGCCTCACGGCTTGGTTCTATAGCTGGCATTAGTTGCTACGTTTGACTTGGGGACATTACGCACTTTGGATTTGTTTGCTACACGATCTGGCGACCTGGTAAACCTGGTATCCATTATCATTTTCTGTTTGGGACATTACTTCTGATATATATATATATATATATATATATATATATATATAGTTGTAGGTGTCAGTGTACATACACACTTAGTACAGGAAACAGGAGAGATGAATGGAGAAATGTGAATCTACAACACAGCCTGAATCATGAGAGAGATACTAACCTTTGCACTCACAGAACAGTGTCCACAGCATACCAGCATGGTTCCCGCCCTTACAATCTGAAAGGGCAACGCCTATCTCACAAACCCTTTTGTAGCACTGTCCTGAAATCACAGTGAGAACTGCAATCAGTACACAACTGGCTGCATGCAATTAGCAAATGCTGGCTTACAATTGGTGCAGAGGCCATCACATGGACATATGCAGATACCTACAAAAGCATCCTGTTTACTCCCACTCCACACATGCAATACTTTCATTGCACCGTCTGGAGGCAGAGAGAGAGAGAGAGAGAGAGAGAGAGAGAAAGAAAAAAAAAAGAAAGAAAAAAAGAAAATAAGAACACAAACAAAAACCACACGTAAGACAAACTAAGTTGAAGCTGTCATCAGTGTCAGTATCAAGCTGGGCTAGCAGCAGCAGGAAGCTATACTAACGTTAACACAACCAGCTGTGGCAAACACAGGTAATGTAAAGTAACAAGTTAATAGTCTACATACTGTGAACCCTCCATATGTGTTATTGGTTTGTATCTATATGTATGTCTTTGTGATAAGTTGTGTGCACATAGTATTACCCAAAGGGGATGACTATACATTACATGTCATTCAGTGTTAGGCCATGATTCTGGCACCAGTTGTCCATTTCAGTGAGGCCTGTCTGTAGGATGTGTGTGTCAGCTGGTGCAAGGACTATGGCACTTAGTTCGCAGTCATCTGGGAACTTTGTCATCCACAACCCGCACATGTTTGCTTTCACATCTGAGAAGTAAATGCCAAACAAAAGGGGTCCTAGGACACAGCCCTGTGGGATACCACATATGACTAGCTTTGAGTCTGACATGGCTCCCGCAAAATTGCTTTTATGGATTTTGTTGTTCAACCAATATGCAAACCAACATGTGACATATGTATTAACATGTAAGCTGATGAGCTTGTCTATGATGCCTGAGTGGAGTACTGTGTTGAAGGCCTTAGGCAAGTCCACGTAGGCTGTATGGACTGCTTTGCCCTCATCAATGGCTGTAGTGACTGTTTTGAAAAGGTCAACCAGGTTCAAAAGGCAGGATCAGCCCTTCACAAAGGCAAACTGGGTGGGATCATGTGTCTGCAGGTACCCAATATCGCTGTATATGAGTCCCATAATGAATCATTCCATAGCTTTGCAGACCAGGCTGGATAAGCTTATGGGGCGGTATTTCCCAGGGTCAATAGAAGTGCCCCCTTTGTGGAGTGGGACCACTGTTGCTGTATGCCAGTGTTCAGGTACATATCCCGTAGTAAGGCAAAGGTTAAATATCAGTTTTATATGCCATTGTATCTCCTCTTGGAGTTCACGTAGCACACATCCAGGGATACCATCAGGTCACATTGATGCTGTGTGTTCTGCTTTGCTGAGGGCGGCCCTCACCTGGGCATCTGAGATGATAGGGAGGTTACATTCAGCTGTGATAAGTATTTCTAAGTTTGGGGGAGAGGGAGGGGTATATTTGCACTGAACCTGTCTGCCAGAATGTTGCCAATATCTGTGGGTTCAGTGAATGTTAAGTAGGTGTGTAGTAACCCAGAGCATATCTGAGGCTTTTGGTCCATGTGTCTAACAAAACTGAAGAATGCCTTGTGGTTATCTATAGTGTCCGTGGCCATTTCCCTCTCAGAGTTGGCCTTGGATGTTGTTATGAGAGAATGTAGCTTACTACCAGTGCCGACCACAGATGCCTTCCCTTTATGTGAATCTGCCCTGTCCTGCAGTAGCCTCCTTCTATCATTATACAATTTGTCTTTGGCTTGGGTCCACCAGATAGGATGCTTAACCTTTGTGCATAGGGTCTGGGTTAGAATTGTGTGTGCATGTTCCATGCATTCTTTGTGATGTCCGTGGGAAGCATTCGCAAAGGGGTCAGCATTGTGGGTTGTGGCTTCCACTGGCCCAGTGGGCTGCATGGATACCATGTCAGTCCTAACAAGTGAAAATCTGTCTATTCACATATATATATCAAAGTAGTCTACTGTGCTGGTGGTGGTGGTGGGATATGTATATCCAGGCTGATTAGTTTGTGTCCAGACACACTAGTGGATGGCATTCCACATACAGTACCTTGGTATGAACCCTCAGAGTGAGGTTGTGCATTGGACCTGTCTCAGTGTGCTGACCGATGGGGCTTGGTACTATGTTGTATGGAATGTGGCAGGTATTGTTGCACAGGTGTTGGCTGAGCACTGATATCTGGCCATGTACATGTGTATCCACCAAGAGACACACACGTTCTACATATGGGAGTAGTAGTATATCACTACAGTTGAGTATCATGTATAGTATGTGTGCCATATATTGCTGACATAGTTTGCTGATATCTTGTTTGTGTTCTCTTTCAGGGACATGGCGCATCAGCAAAATTCTGCCTACTCTGCTGCAGAAGATGAAGAGATACACCAGAGCCTGGTGCGGGATTATGACATACTGTTTTCCCGCACCTGCCAGAATCAGCAGGAGAGGGCTGCACTGTGGTAAGACCTTGTCCGTATGGTAAATGACATTGGCACACATAATAGGACATATGAGCAAGTACGACATCACTGCAGTGATTTAATCAGAAATGTCCATCAGCGTGTGTCAGATATCCACAGGCAACAGGTCGCCACAGGAGGTGGAGTGGCCACCCCCCCCCTCACCAGACTGGAGGGGCTACTCCTAAGTGTTGTGGCTCCAGCCCAGGAACATCAACAGCAACACACCTGCATTATGATGGAGGCTGGATCCACACAGCAACACAACATGGAGCATGCAGGTAATATGCCATATGTACACTTGACTGTTCTGTACACTGTTAGTTTATGCATGTGTAAGGTGTGTCCTTGTATGTAGCTGTCAACATAGTATGTAATTGTGCAGGTGTGATATTGCCAATATCAGCAGCTGACATGTGAAAGGCAACTGGTGCACTACTGAACTGTATCATATGCAGTATCAATGGCACAGTTGTGCCCACTGACATTAATCCCCTCATGTCTGCAGGTCCCTCCGGTGTTACAGCAAGGCAGCCCATCCATGCTGGTGAGTGTGTTTTAACAATACCTATAATAGTCCTGATAGTGCTAGTAATAATAGTGTAACTCAGTAGTGCTCTGTGTGTATACTGCGGGGTGTGCATGAGTGCATGTGTGCATGTGTGCATGTGTCCACGTGTGCATGTGTGCGTGTGCATGTGTGCATGTGTGCCTGTGGCCACGTGTGCATGTGTGCTTCTGTGCATGTGTACCTGTGTCCACGTGTGTATGTGTGCATGTGTGCATGTGTGCCTGTGTCCACGTGTGCATGTGTGCATGTGTGCCTGTGTCCACGTGTGCATGTGTGCATGTGTGCATGTGTGCCTGTGTCCACGTGTGCATGCGTGCATGTGTGCATATGTCCACGTTTGCATGTGTGCATCACTGGTAACATTGTGTAGACATTGTAAACTGTGTTTCCTGTCTTCCTCTCACAGGTTCTGCTGCTGCTCTGGTGTCCTGCAGCAGGGAACCTGAATCTGGTGCCACAGGTACTGATAATGATGATATCTGTGTAATGGCACAGGAAGGTGTGTCAGGGTCCGTCATTGGTCAGCCAATTGACAGTACACAGCTGTCAATCCCATCATTGTGCACAGTCATCCTGCCAGTACATCCTATGTCACCATTGTCCCTAGGTGATGGACATGATACAGTGGGCATTGACCGGGGTAATGTGGTATCTGTGGCACATGCTTACCCACACAGCAGCCATGGGCAGGCTCCTGAGATGGTACCACACAGACAGTTGCCCATGGGTTCTCTTGGGAGCATCCGTGGGCGTACTGCCTCTGGCAGATGTGCCCAAAGAGGTCTGTCAACCTCAGCTATGTTTCGGGCTGTCATGCAGGCAGAGTCATGTATGGAAAGGTACACCAGACAGGGTCTGAGGGAGCTGAGAGCATGTTGCACATCCATGACTGACAGTATGCGTGACATCGCGGATGCTATCCTTAATTTCACTGATGTCATAGACAGACATTGTGGGGACATATTACAGCAGTTCCACAACCACATGTCCATGAGCCATGGCAATGGTGGACAGTTGCGGCGTTGACGTGGCCGTATGCCAGCAACAGCAGCAGCTGGCAGTCAGCGTGGATGACAACAGGCCCGCGGATGCCCCCATAGTGCCAGCAGCAGCCCCAGCAATGCTGGGTCTGTGTTGTCATCAGACTCCCCCTGGAAACCACGTGCACGTGGCTCTGGACAGTCTCAACAGGGACCTGTGTCCAGTCAACAAACACCCGCTTCTGATGACAGTACCCAGTCTGGCTTAGTACCGGATACGGTCCGTAGCACCCCTGCCAGGCACAAGTACCATGTCCATGCCCACAGACACTGATCTGTATGACCTGCCAGGTGCAGTCTGTGGCTGTCCACAAAATCCAGTATATGGCAGCCATGAGTTGGAACTGTGTGCATGCATACACACATGTGAAATGTTAACACCTAGGGCTACCACATATACGCACACACTGCACCAACAGTGCCCCACCCTGTACTGCTGTCCCTCACAAACACACATACACATACATGTCAATTGGTGGTATCAGTGGCAGACTCAGGCATACCTAATTCACACCCTGTGCATATGATGAAACTGTGCCACCTCCTGCAATCTCCAACATCAGTGCAGGAACAGGTAAACATGTTGCTGATGCACAGGGTAACTACATAGAAGTGTATTACTAGTATCATGTTGGTAACAGTACAGTGTGCTGATATGATTGTGTGTATATCCCAGCATGCCTGATGCAGTAACTGTATGACTGTCCTGGATTGTTATCTACACCCATTGTAAGTACGATAGTGTAACAGCTGCACATTATTGCATACCGGTGGTAAGGATGTCAACAGATAGCCACATACATAGGTAGCACAGGGGAGAAGCTAATGCAAGTAGTGATACGCAATGATGGACATGTACACTAATGGTGGCATGTTGTCCACAACGATTATGCAATGTGGATGTTTGCACATGTTGATATGTGTGCAGTACCAATTTAATTTAAATTACAATTAAATATGACATAATATCAGTTCTACCATGGACATCTGAGCTGTGCATTCCTGGGTACATGTTGATAGTGCCTGCATATTTGCACTGTTACCTACTGGAAGTGTTACCCCTTCTTTGTTGTACAATGGACTACTTCCAGCCCTGCTTACTGTAGCTTTGTTTGCATGCATGTTTGCTTGAGGTTCCCTTGAACACTGATTCCACCTGCAATGCAGATTTACAGAGCTTCTGTGGATTCCTAGTGACATCTGCATAGCGTACTATACGTATGTCAAATTTCCACCTGACAAAACGTCGCTGTCTGTCCTGTTCGCATGTACGTTGCCTGTGACACATTGCATATGACTTACCTGGCATTTACCCACGTGTGCAGTCATATATGCCAGTGCTATGAAATCAGTAGCAGTACACCCACACATACTCACCTTCAGTATGTTGTTCCCCATTGGTCCTATGTGTTGGTAATCACCATGGCAATCACACCACTATGGCAGCATGTGCAAAGGTAACCTGTGAATCACCTCTATGGTCCAGTTGTGGTTTATGTGAGTCATGAGGCAATGTCACAGCTGCCACATGTATGCAGTCAACCCTCTCCCCTGGCCAGGAACGTACAACACATGTGTGAGATGCCACCACATAGCCAATCCTGGGACTGAGCACTCTGAACCCAGTACTGCCATACCCTGTCAGGTGGCATGACATACTGCAGTTACTACAATACCAGTCTGACATAGACCCACACTGACAGCAATCCAAACACACTGGGGCATACTTGGAGACTCAGAATAGCATACTGCCTGAGCATCACACACCTCCGCAGCTGGCACACAGGCATACGTTAAGTTGGAACAGCACATGCCACACATGGTACACACATCCCGTGCACCACACACTCAGCCTGTAGGGCTACACAACACACCTGCTACAGATGTGTCAGGTACCTCTCTTGGCCGCTGCAGTGGGGTCCCTCTCAATAGGCTGCACATGGTGAAGGCCACAGTGATATGCCCATGGGGCACTATGGTCCACCACAAAACACATGCATACAGGTCAGTCAGAGGCATGGACACATATGACTCAGTCATTGTCATTGTCCATGCCACTATGGATGACCTCAGACATACCTCCCTGGAATACATGATAGGGAACATAGAAGGGCTCTCTCAGCATGTGGCACAAGTCAGTATGAGCCTGACCTTGGTTGCCATCATACCCTCACCAGGTATGCTACCACAATACGTAGGAAAGGTGTTCTATGTCTACATTCTGCTCAATCTCCAATGTCATTCATAGGGTATCCATTGGCTGTCAGCGTGTGCTTACATGCTAGGGAAGCCACAATGATTTGCGAGGGGCAGCTTGCACGTGACACCCATGGGCCATTGTATATTGGCGAAGCCCCTTGATACACACATAGTGCCTTTTGCAGCAGGACACGGATTACATAGCCACCTCCACGGGTATCACATGGGATAGGACACTAACAGTAATACTACACAACACCAGCAGTGTACACCGTAAGATGCATGCACTGGACACTGTCCTCAGCATGGTAAACTACAATATCTGTGCAGTAACAGATTCCTGATTCACGGCTCACAGGTGCAACCCATCACTGCCAGGTTATACCTCATACCATGCCTGTCGTCCCATACACATGTAACACACATGAACAGGGGGGGTATCTCAAGGCACCACAGATACACACACCTCCAGGTTGTTGGCACAGCACAAAGCATCAGGGCCTATCCATGAGCAGCTAACTGTGTGTTGGACTGCCTTCTGGTTCATAGCCTGGCACACACAACCCTCCCATACACAGGAAACCCACCTGTCCTCCCTAACAACACTGGGAATATGACAGTCTCTAGATATGTCGTTATATGGCTGGTCTGCATCCAGCCGAACATTGTGTGTGAGCATTACTGTAGCTACAACACACTAGCTGAAAGGTTCCCAGCATGTAGTCACTGAATTGCAGTGGAACAACATGTTACCACTCCCACAACAGATGGGAACATGCAGCACCTGTTCATCGACTACATGTAGACTATATGGCCCAGACCAGATGTGTATCCCCTGGTGTTAGGATGATACCATATACAACTCACACTGTATATACACATACTGCATGTGGCCCATGCAGAGTAAGACACAGTCATAATGTTATGCATTGCAAATACCATGTATCCACTTGAGGCACGTGTCAGACATGGTAACTACTGAAGGTCACAGGTATATATGTGTATGTGTCACACACAGACATCATGTGTGCATTGCCATTGCTGGTTTAAGCAATGTCATGCATTGTTATGAACAACAACCCACACATGGTCATTTTGTGTGACACAACCACACGTGGCAGTTGTGGGTTTCCAAAACTTACCTATCTGTGCTCTGACAGTGGTAATAGACCCAGTAGCAGAGTGCTCTATTGGCATTACTGGGCAATTAGCCCTGTTTGGCTGTACTGATAGTGTGGTGACATCACCTGTGTTTACTGGTGGAATATGCAGCATCTGGTGTATTGTAGTAGTTGCCAAAAGGAACTGTTTTCTCACACTTGTAATTACACACACCCTACTACCCCCCACACACACACACTTGCAGGATTCATACCCCTACCTCACTATGTTATGACACGTGAAAGAGCCGCATTAGCGAAGCGCATTATTCGGATTACTAGGAGGTTCCTCTTCTCCGGCTGTACTTATAGGGTGCTGACATCATCAGTGTTTGGAAAGGGTAAAGTGCATCATGTAGTGTGCTCTCCTGATTGCCAAAAAGCATGTCTTTCATACAGACTCACACACACAAACTCTCCTCATCCAAACACACACAATTGCCATTTGCAGGATTCAAACCCTTATCTAGCTATGTTATGACACTTGAGAAAAATGCATTAGCAGACTGCGCTATTCGCATTACTGGGAGGTTTACCTTCTCCTGCTGTACTTATAACGTGCAGACATCATTAGTGTTTAGAAAGGGGAATGTGCATCCTTTAGTGTGTTCTCCTACTTGCCAAAATGGACATTCCTTTCATACAGACTTGCACACACACTAACCCCCCTCTACACACACTGGACATTTGCAGGATTCAAACCCCTAACTAACTATGCTATGACACCCGAAACAGACGCATTAGCAGAGCGCGCTATTCACATTACTGGGAGGTTTCCCTTCTCCTGCTGTACTTATAGGGTACTGACATCATCAGTGTTCAGAAAGGGGAATGTGCATCCTGTAGAGTGTTTTCCCAGTTGCCAACAGGGACATTTCCCTCATACAGACTTGCACACACACTAACCCCCCTCCACACACACTGGGCATTTACAGGATTCAAACCCCTACCTAACTATGTTATGACACTCGAGACGGACGCATTAGCGGAGTGTGCTATTTACATTACTGGGAGGTTACCCTTCTCCTGCTGTACTTATAGGGTGCTGACATCATCAGTGTTTAGAAAGGGGAATGTGCATCCTGCAGAGTGTTTTCCCTGTTGCCAAAAGGGACATTTCCCTCACACAGACTTGCACACACAACAACCCCACTCACCCACAGACACACACACACTGAGCATTTGCATGGTTCAAACTCCTACCTAAATATATTGTGACACTTGAGGGAGATACATTAGCAGAGCACGCTATCCGAATTACTGGGCATCTGTTCTGCACCTGCGGTATTTATAGGGTGCTGACATCTTTATTTCTGCAGAGGTATGTACATCTAGTACTTCCTGTCAGGTGGGGGATAGCATATATATGCATGTGCAGCCACCTACTTCAGGGTCAGATATGCACATCGCACTGGCAGGTCATGTTCTATACCATGCTTCGTGACCACAGGACCTGTAACACACAACACAACCAGTTCAGAACACCCCTCCCACATCCAGGACACACACTTTTCTTCCCTGGGAACAGTGCCGGGATATGCAGGTATTCACACACACCATTCCAGTTGTTAACATCAGGTACAGGCATATTGTGTGTGGAAACTACTCAGGCCTCTACAACATTACCCTACAGCCACTACAATTTGTGGGTCCATGTGCTATGGCAGAACCACTCACCACAGCCACATGGGGGAATGCATATTGCACCTGTCCATCTGCAACATGGGTACTCACTGTTCCACACCAGCGGTAGACCACCATTGTTGATTTCTGACCATACCCACCTTTCCCTGGACATCCATATCCCATCCCCTCCCCCAGGCAAGGTTGTCACTGCAAGCAAACTGTATTTAGCACAAGCAGACTCTACACTTGTGAAGACTGGGGTGGAAGACTTCAAAGGACCCATGCTGGGGAACTTTGCTGGCCACTCTGCATAATCCTTGACAATTGTATTCTATGAGCATGTGTAAGGTTTGCCTTGATCATGCTATCCCACATATGCCCATGACTGCTCCACAACAGGACACCTGTCAGGTGTACACCAGCCATATATGAGCTGTTCAACAGACAGAGCGAGCTAATACATTGCAGAGCTGTAGCTCACAGAGGGAGGACATCTCTGAACAGTACCGGCATGACACTTCAATCCCACATAATCATCACAACACAGTGTTGACAATGAAATTGTCCAGACAATGCAGATAGGGCTCCCCTCAGTCTGTTATTGATGCCCACTTACTGTTAGAGGTCCTCAGCAACCCTCTTCCAGCACACACCAACAACATGGATGTGGCTTAGCACATTCAAACCCTGGGATCTCCACTGTGTCCCTGCTTGACAGAGGCACAGCACACTAGCCTCACATGATGCCTTATGTGACCTACTTTACAGTGGCACAGTAGCCTACTGTACTGGGGATGCAGATGCCAAGCACACTCTGGCTAGGCTGTCATTCCCTAGTGCAAACAGCCTAGTATTGACCTCTACACACATATGTTTAATTGTCAGATGCACAATATTTGTTGCTGATAGACTGTTTGCAGGTCTTTATTGCCATATCATTCCCTGTTTCTATGAACAACTTGTGTATCTGTGGAAGATGTTTGAATATGAGGGGGATCCACTATATCACTTATGTCTCTGTAGTCATTTACTGTGTGCAGTGGTCAGATTGCTGTGATGTGGTTGGTTCCTGGAATGACACGTACAAATACCAGATATGTGTGGTCAACTGCTAAACAGAGATATGGCCTAAGTGTGTGAGCATGCCCAGTTCAGCCTTTCCATGGCATGTTGTCTGACATATGCCTCATTTATCAAAGTGTGCGAGCATGCCCATTGTGAGCTTTCCATATGTTGAACTCTGCAGTCCACCACATATTTGGATGAGTGTGAACTTCAACAATATCACACGTTTATGGTTGTGTGTTGGGTGTCATGTTGTGTACTTACTGGCCAACTGCTTCATGTCAGAACACAACAGGAATTATACTGTGCCTGCAGGGTTTGCATGGGATACTTTGCATACAGTTGTCAACATCCTTTCATACTGACCTAACACTGTAGTACCGTATAGTGTATTGGTTCAGTACTTTCACTGTGGTGGACAGTATCATGGGCTTTAGTCCTATCACTTCTTTAAATCTTCATAGTGAGCACAACAGACTGTTTAGGGGCCAGTTGTGCACATATGACCATGTTGCATTATGTTCAGATATGGACTACCTAAACCAGGCTTGTCCAACATTGGTAGTGTATTCCACAACATAGGTGGACATTGGCAAACACTAGCGATGTGGCCTGGGCCATTTTTAATGCTGGTCAGAGAGTGTGTTTGTCCTTCGACACACATTGTAACTGGAGTTTGCCATGACATTGTCCACCTGTGACATAACAGTGATACCCAGGGTAAACCTACCATCTCCCATCCACTCATCAAGATTCCTCTTGAGGAGTGTCGATGGGTGACTCTCTGGCTAACCTGTAGTGGGAGTTTACTCAAGAGTGGGGGTGGCTTCTGTGTTATGGATCATTCAGTACAGCTTGTTCTATGTATATCAGTGCTGGGGTTCAGGTCTCTCATGTGCATAGCTCACTGCCATTCAGATTGTACAAGGTGCAGCATGTTCATTGATTCCAGCTTGGACATGGCTTTATACATCAGGCACAGCTTGCCTCTGGGTGGGCAGTATGGCAGTGTGTGGAGCTGCAGTTTGTTTAATCAGGCAACACATGGCATCTGTTCAAGCTCTTTGCTATTCCTGGTGAGGTACTGTTGTGGACTTTACAGTTGATGGAGGTGTCTGCTGAGGTACATCCCACAGGGGCTATTGTAGTCAATTGTAACGCTGATGAATGATGACTGCAGAACCACAATGAACTCCCCTTATCTAGATCTGACAACCTTCATGATTAGGTGGGTATATGGTATGTTTCTGTGAACACTACAGCCACATGTTTGTCCAATGCAGGATATCTATCACCTTGTGTCCCCAGGTCTCTCATTACATGTTAGGTACGCAATGGGTTAACACCTGTGTGGTAATTGGTGGGCACTTACTGTATATCCATGGGGGTTGACTATACACTTTTCTGCAATTAGCTTGCTGACATGGCTATGGCACCAGTTGTCTGTTTCTATGTGGCCCTTTTGTGGGATACTTGTGTCAGCTGGGGGTCAGATATGGTGGGCAGTTTGTACTCCTCTGCATACATGTTCACTCACAGTCCTTCCATGTTGGCCTGTACCTATGGGACATATATATGAAACGAGGGAGGTCCCAGGACCAAGCCTTGTGGGATGCCACTTATATCTGGTTTGTAGTCTGACATGGCTGCAGCATGTCTGACCATGTCAGTTCTGTCCTTGGTCTGGTTTGCAACTCCTCTACTGACATAGGGGTTTATATTTAAGCTGGTGAACATATCTATACTGAACACATAGGGTATTGTATGGAAGCATTTGCAAGGTCCAGCTACGCTGTGTGGACCACATTGCCCTCATCAATGACCTTAATGACTGTTTCAAATGGGTCAAACATGTTTAGGGGTAGGATCTGCACTTAAGACAACCACACAGGGTAGGGTCCGGTGTCAGTAGGTCCCTGATAGCTTTATGTCTGTGGTACATGCTGATCCTTTCCATAGCTGTGCAGACCAAGCTTGTCAGGATTCTGGGGTGGTAGTTTGCAGTATCCATTCAGGCAACACCTTTGTTGAGAAGGACCACTGTTGTTGTACACTGCTCTTTGGGTACATATCCTGTGGTAAGGCTGACATTGAGCAGTAGTGTGATTTGGCATTCCATTCTTCTTGGAGTCCATGTTGGACTCAGCCCAGGACACCATCTCATACCTTTGCTGCTGTGTGTTTTGCTTTGTAGATGCTGGCTGTTACCTCAGCATCTGCAATGTCAGGGGGCCAGCAGTCTGCTGGGATAGATATTTTGCATTCTGGGGGGGGGGGGTTGCAGTGCACCTGTCAGGTTGTATGTTGGCAATATGTGTGTGTGTTTGGTATGTTTTTTGTAATATTAGTGTGATTCGGAGCATATCTGTGAATTCCCAACATCGTTCCTACCATCAGTTGAGTAAGCCTTGGGATTATCCTTAGTGTCCTGTACAATTTGTATCTTCATAGGTTCATAGGTTCATACTAGGCTATCCACCCTAGGGCATTTGTAAGCCTAGCCAGAGTGTTTGTGAACACCCCCAGTGTACATCGACGATCATCCATCCACTTGGCAATATTCCTGTTGAGGGGTGTCAGTGAGGGGCTCTGCCTAACATGGAGTGGGATCCTGTTCCAGGGTGTGGGGAGCCTCTGGGTTATGTATCTGTCCCTCCAGCACATCCTATTTCATTATGTGTTGAGGTTGACATCTGTCACTCTCACAGCTCCAATGGCTTTGATTTTCCTGGGGTGGAGCATGTCCATTACACCTGTGTTGGACATGGCCTTGTACAACAGACATACAATGCCTCTGTGTAGGCAGTATGTGACTGCATTCAGCTGGGGTGTCTACAGCCAGGTAGCATATGACATATATTTGAGACCCTTTACCGCTGACCCTTCACTACACCACAAGTTTGATTATATTCCATCCATTGTATATAAACAAAGAAGAAATTTAAAAAAAGTGTTTTGAAAATTCATGAATAATAAGATATGGTAAAATGCATAAATGTGGTAGGTGCAAATATTGTTGTTATGTGTTGGAAACTACCTCCATAAAAATTAACGGATTAGACCTTAGAATCAAGGGGAGATTCATTTGTAATACTGACAAAATTGTTTATTGTGCTATATGTTCCATTTGTTCCAATTTTTACATAAGAAAGACAGAACGGAAATTAAAGGATCGTATGGGTGAACATGTCCGGGCTATACGTGATGGTATTGAAACAAATGCTTTAGCAAAACATGTTAGCACACATACATCACATTCATTTAAATTTATTATTTTGGATACTTTACAATCAGATATAAGGGGAGGAGCATGGCAATCACTGTTGGAAAAAATGGAACTACAATGGCAAATTAGGCTCAATGTGCATAGTTAGCCAGGACTCAATAGTGCACTTTCAATTGGAAGTATTTTAAGATTAAAATCTTTAGAAAGATAGATAAGATTTTTAATAGATATCTATTTATTTATTTATTTCCTTGGTTGGCATCATAATAATATAGACATTAATGGTTTTCATGACACATACATTTTTGATATACATATTTTTATATTATATTTTTTTATCAATATGGAATTCATAAATAAATTTATATAAATTATATAATATAATTTATGTGATAAATTCTCGACATAATCAATGCTTATTTGTATAGTACATTTATTCTATGAGACTGGACATAATTTATGTATTCATGTTTTTTATTTATTTACACAGGATGAATTTTGGTTGTGAAATACGAGAAAGTTTATATTTTTTAAATGTTATAGTATACGGTTTGCTTAGTATACATATATATTTTATGTGTTTTACACACGTACTTTCATAGGTACGATTTTAATATTATTTTAATATATTTATCGATTATGTGTATATATATATATATATATATATATATATATATATATATATATATATATATATATATATATATATATACATATTGTTCATAGTATTTCAGTTATCTCAGTCAATGATTGTCTGTTTTTTAGAAGTTGGTTACTTTAAGAAAGTTGAAGCGGACTAATTGCTGCAATGCATTGTACCGCTGTGCTTTGTTTTATTTAAATGGCAGGAAATGACGATATTCTTGTTTGAGAAAGTTTGGCATAGCCAAACAAAAGAGCTTATCACAATTGTTTGTACTACAACTGTTTTTATACCAACTACAACTATTTTTATACCCCGTTGCAATTCGATTTGGAATTTAACAAAACTTTCTTCAGCCTGCTCGGGTCGTTTTTAGTACTTGGTTTTATAAGTGCTCTTATTGCCTAGATGCCTGGTATGGTGTTTTTTTCCCCTTACCTTTGCAAGGTACTTTGCAATTATAGGCTGTTTAGTGCCTACCATTAATTTCTCCTTATTTACAAGGATAGTTGAGGGCTTGTATCAGTTTTAGGCTTCCCAATGCTTTCCAGCAGGTTTTAGAGCAAGTGCTAGTCACAGGGACTCCAACCAGAAAGATTTAGGAATCAATGCACTCTGCTCCTACTCTAACCAGGATCAGAATATAAGCACAGATTCCAAGCTGTCACCTATAAAGCAGTTATTAAGCTTTCTGGTGATCAGCAATCTCCAGGAAACAATGTAACTGCACTCCTTCTCTCACCAGGAGAAAACAGAAGCATTAATACCAAGATGACGACTGAGAGGCAGAATGTGGGCTCCCCAATAAATGGTGGTGCAATAGATGCTTAAAGTTATGATGAAAAAATGGTTCATCATAAACACTGCAGTGTACACTAGAGGAATTAGATGTAAAAGTAGGTAACTTCATTTTTACCTGTCTAAAAAGTTAAGTTTTAGTGAAGAGTCACTATTTTTAAAACAGCAAGATAGACTGAAAGAGGGTGGTCACTTTTGTATTCTGGTACTATGGAATACAGTAGGATGGCCAATACCTTTAAATAGGTGAAGGGGAGTGATTTCACAAAATGATAATTATGTGCTTACTCATACAAGCCAATAAAATCAGAGAGGAAATGAGATATATGGCCAAATTAACATAAGGGGCAGGCAACTAGAAAGACAGTGGTGTTTAAGAACACAACAGTGACTGGGTGGGAAGTTAGGAAAAATTATTTCTGCCTGACTCACAAGAGACAGAGCTGTGGTCTCTTTTCAAATTTTAAAATGCATTTAAAAGCAGAATACAAGTAAAACACAATGTAAAGAAAACAAATTACAGTATTCAAAATAGAAAAAGGAACTAACATAATACAAAATGCAACAAATAAATAACAAACTAACCTTTCCCTCAAGCAAAGTGTAGCAGAGTTTGGGTGAGCCTGTCTAGTAAAGTTCTGAAATGTTTTATTTTACCCCTTAAATAGAAGGTTAAGTTCCTAGCTCCACCCCCTCAGTTCACAGATGATTAATCTTAACTGACCTCTTCTATCTTATGTGTGAGTCTTTAATTGACCTGTTCTAATTTCTGCCTGTCTCACAAGAGACAGAGCTGTGGTGTCTTTTCAAGTTTTAATATGCAGTTAAAAGCAGAATACAAGTAAAACACAAGGTAAAGAAAACAAACCACAGTATTCAAAATAGAATAGTGAGAACAGAACACTGTGTATTATTGGGGTTAGTACTGCAAATGCGTAGACATGCTGTATCCATCCTGCACCAAGGCCACATGTGAGTCTGCTGACAATAACCTCCCTCCCACAACTACGTAGGACCCCCTGGTCTACATATGGGACAGCAGCCTGAAGCTGGTGAGTATAACATTTACCATGCACAGAACCATAAGTAATAGATATATTGCTTTATGTAATAGCTATGTATATTTTTGTGCATGTTCATTTGTGCTGTGATTAACTGCATTGCATCACAGTGGTCACCCCTGGGGCCTATCTGACGTGAATTTAACATTCCTGTAGCATACCTCACAACTTGTCAGTGCCAAGACTTCTGGACAGAGGCCAGCAAAATGGGATGGACAAATGGCCTAAGGTAGGGACATGTGTGATACATTAATGGTATACAGTGGATATGAATTGTTTACACACCCCTGTTAAGATGCAAGGTGTTCCTGTTACATTCTACTTAGGACCACAATATGTCAGTCCACACCTCTTCCAGCCTTTAATGTGACCCATAACATGAACAGTTCACTTGTAAAACCAAGCATCTGGACTCATGTATTGCATCTACAAGGCTGGCCACCTGTGAGGGTGGCAGACGTATCAGCATGATGTTTCAGTCAGGTATGATACCTCATGGTGTCATATGTGTCAGTACACTCAGTGTGGCCTATTTGGCTACAATATCACATACATAGGCATTGTTAAGGCACACAGACCACTTCCAACCACATATACGTTGCAAACATTTGGATATTCCAAACACAGATGTAAAGAGGACTTGACAGTGGTTTAACCTGCTGCATGTGAGGCAGATGCTGTTACCACACTATATAAAGTAATGGCAGTGGGAGGTGGTTACCAGCCATGTATGGCACACACATCAAAATGGTATGAGCTACACAAGCTATGATCCTCACAAACACACACACACACACACACACACACACACACACACACACACACACACACACACACACACACACACACACACTTGCTAGCATTGGGATTAGAGATCCTGCCTAAGTACTTCTACTATATTGCTATGCAGTTATCAGACATGCCACAGGGTTTATATATTTCCATGTAGTCCAGGGGCACTTGTAAGGTCAATGACATCAACAGGACTACTAAACTGGAGTGAGGGGATGTGTAAAGGTAAGTACACAGGTCAAAAATGGTATAATCCAGACAATACATGATTCACACACACACACACACACACACACACACACACACACACACACACACACACACACACACACGCACACACAATCTTACTTGCCAGTATTGGGATTATAACTCCTGCCTCTCTAGTTATGTCTATGATAGTGTTACACATTTTTTCGCATGTGCTACAGAGCTCACTGAACTTTCACATGGCCAAGCTTCTGATAACTGCAGAGCTGAGGTAAAGTATTACAGGTGGCAGAAAGTCTGCTTTCTTTTCCACCCATACATTGTGCTAGTTCTTTCTGTTTTGCAATTCAAATACCATTATGGCTTAGTACTTCACCAGGTTATTGTATCAAGAATTGTGGCACATCTGGGAGCTGTCAGCAGTACTCATTCATCACAGAAGTAGCCCCAGTACTTACTAGTTATGTCCACCCTTCCTGGCAAGTTTGAAGGGCAGTTTTCTGTGCTTTCACCCATTAACCTAGTGCACTTGTCCATTCTGGGGCACTGTTGCAACTGCCTAATGTACACAGACAACCCTCCACTCTAAACTCCAAACACTCAGACCTGTGAGAGTTACCCATATATCACCCAATGTGGACATATGCACTCTCCAGCAAAGACTGGACTAGCATGTCAAGAGGATAAGATCAACACCTCACCACACAGTGTGGAATACATAGCTCACCATGACCTCCACTTTGACAGTCATAACATACAGTGAAAAGCCACACACCCACCCTCACAGAGGCACTCAATGGAAATTTACCCAAACAGCACAGACCAGCAAGACAGATATTGACTCAGACACCGTGACATGGCACATGCCAAGGGACACATATTTAACCTACATAGTGTGCCCCTCAACTTAAGTTCCTAAGTCTATCCACCTTGCACAACAAAGTGATTATGGGTAACTCAATACTGAGGCATGCACCTATCCCACTCACTAAGTTGAATAATGAGCAGGTATCACACAAATATCTGTCATATGCCAGCATTCAACACAACACAACCAGTCATAGCACTTCACAATTATGAGTATCACTCTGTATCCATGTGGGTGTGAATGACTTGGGACAATCCTCCCTGGACTACATGACAAGAGACATGGTTGAACTCTCTGATTATGTAGTCCAGGCATGCATGACAGTTGCCCTGAGCAGTATACGGCCATTATCCAAAATGATGCTGCGGTACTATCAACAGATGACTGACTGCAACATTGGCTTATGCATTTTGTGTGATTCTCAGGGGATCCAATACCTCTCTGCTTGGGATGACATGACTGACAAAACACACTCACTTGCCACAGATGTTATTCATCTGTCTGTCCTGGGTTTCCAGGTATTGGCTAAGTGTCTTGCCACCCCTATGATGCCTTATTAGGCAGTGTTCTTAATGCAATTACCACCATAACAGCTAGTCATGTTTGCAATCTAAGGGTCATGCTGCTCAAAAGTAGACATCTGTCAGGATGCAGTCACTCAAATCACTCAGACTGGAGGATTCATGTGCTGTAATTGAGACATGGTTCACAGCAGCAGACAGCAGCCCTGCAGTATCAGGCTATGATGAATTCCACAGCTGTCAGTTCCCAAACATGGACCACACCACACCTCCACAGGTGATGTTGTCTCCATATTCATTATGGCTAGGAACACCTCCAGACTAGTATCCACATAAGGCATTGACAATATTTCTAGTACAACAGCCTTGGTGTAATAGAGCAATCCAGACCATAGTCTGCTATGGGTCCCCATCTATGTCCCTAGACTGTCAATGCACATTCCTCAACACCCTGCCATCTATGATGGTCCAATGCAACACAACACTGACATAGTATGGGACTTCAGCTACCCCTCCATCACCTGGTGAAAGTAGCCAAGCACCAGTACAGTGGCCCAATACTTCTGGGTTCATCATTTACAATTAAGTGGACCAGCTCATACTGACCCCAGTAGAGGATGCAACATTCTTGACCTGTGTTGACCACTTAAATATGGGACTGTTGCTCATCCACAGTTGTCAATCCCTGCATGGTGAGATCCACACAAGCTGTAATCAACATGGAACTCAACATGTCAGCCACACTCCCCACAAAGGTAACAACCTTGCAAAACCTCTCCAAAGCTGACTGTGCAGCCATGAAAACAGGGGTGGATGACTTCACTGCACCCATGGCAATGGAAATAGATGCACGACTGTGGAATCATACACATATGCACTGTACAAACAGGTACAAGAATGCATGGTACTAGTCAGAGGCAACAGAACCCAGACACTGTCCTCCAAAGACTGGGAGACAGTGTGATGGTCCCATGCCATTACTAAAGTGTACATCAGAAGGAGGACACGGTTGCAGAGAAAGGTGGTGTCACATGACTGTTGAACTCCCTTATTAGCCTCAAACACAAATTTGGATCCCTCATGGAGTCCCCTACAGGCATCTATGATGGCAGACATACAGAGGACACTGACGACAATCACAACAGCCTTTGATAGTTACATCAACAACCTCCAAAGCATTAAACACAAGTGCTGTGAGTTACTGCACAATGCTAATACCTATCCAGAGACAACAGATATTGGTCATAGTCTTGGCAACACATTCAGTGCCAGCTTTACCCCTCTCTCCCCTCACAAGAGAAGTGTTTAGTAAATGTGTTCTCACATGATGTATCCTATTTCTGTTCTAGGTGTCTGTGTGTTACCAGGATGTGGCCCTGCAGCAAGTCCAAAGGGTATGGCAATGTGGTAACACATCCATCATGTCTTAGGCAGGGTACGGCTGTATCTGCATGGAATTCCCAAGTCTGTATCACAGTGAATGCATATGTCTCACAGATTACAGGGCTGAGGGTTGTACATAGGTATATGTTGATTTACAACTTCTGTTGTAGAGTGAAGAATGGTACGTGTTGTGGTTTGGACACACTTCCGATTGCTAATAACTACAGCCACTGGGGATATTCATCAAACAAACACACACTGAGATTACTATTCACACACACACACACACACACACACACACACACACACACACACACACACACAGACTTGCCAGTACTGAGATCCATAGGTTCATTGCTTCATAGGTGTGTAGTAGGTGAATGGGCCTGAAGGCTCCACAAGGTTAGCCCAAGGAAATACCCTGGCATCAGGCCAGATGACAATAGTCCCCAGTGTAGCTCAGGAGTATAGTCACTGGAGTGCTCCCCAGGGGGTGGGTATTGTACTCCCCATCCAGTCATCCAGATTTCTATTGTGGGTAGCCAGTGATGTGCACTGCTTCACATGTATGTAATTTATATTCCATAACATGGACAGTGTCTGGGTTGTGCACATGTCCCACATGCATGCTCTTTGAAGTTTAGAAGTGTGCTTGAGGTCTCTGAGGCATGTTGTGTGGACAGATTGGTATCTTCATAAGTAGCATTCCTGACCTAGTTTGGTGATACATGGTTGTGTAACTGAGGCAGTGATTGCACCTACATAGACATTATGATATAGGTATTCTTTGGATATATCAGAGTCTGCCCATGCAGGGCATGTGTATAATGTATGGTATGCCCTTTGTGGGGTACATTTGTAGACTCTACAGTTGTTGCAGGTGTCCAGTGGGGAACATGGCAAAAGGGCCACTGTACACATTGATTGGACTACTAAGGGGATGGAACAGGGTGCCATGTCATTTTACTTGCTGGATAACACACACTTAGGAGATGTAACACATCAAAGTACTTTCTGATGTCAGTGGCACTGTTGTAGTCAACAGGCAGCTGACTGCCAACCTGTGTTCCCCATTCTGTTATAATAATGTCATTATTCAGTGGACTACCACAAATGTATTACTTCATATGAGCCATGATGCTCCCAAAGGTAATGGTGGCACATCTCTTGGCATTGAGGTAATGTCCAGGGTTCTGACAACAGTCATAGGTGTCAGGTGGCCTTTGGGTGTGATGTCAACATCACATGGATTGGGAATGCTAACACCCACCTTACTGTTGTATGCAAACATTATCAGCCAGGGTGCCTTTGTGCTCTCCTGCACCTCAGAAGGGTAGATCCCAAACATGACAGGACATAGGTCCATACCCTGTGTGACATCAGTCATGTCTGGTAATTGGTTTGACATGGAGTCCACTGCAATCACACTGTGGGTACTATCTGTGAGGCAATTTGCAGAGATACTGATATAGTGGCTGCTGCCTAGCCAAGTGTGTCTGTGTATGATTCCTGGGTGGAGAGTGGTCTCTGAGTATTAGAAGGGTTGCCTATATTATTAACTAATCCATACTGTCACATAGTCATTGCACATGGCACTTCAAATTTAGGGCTGTAGATTGTCTACACCAAGCTCTATGGTGTTTGGCAACTGTTGGCCTTGTAATGTGGACATTGGGACATACACTAGGTCCTCAATATAATAATTTAGCAAAACCCACCCCCAGTGGATCCTGTCATTACACAATCATAAAAGCACCCATACAGGATACTGATGACATACAGAGACACAAACACGCACACACACACACACACACACACACACACACACACACACACACACACACACACACACTTGTCAGTACAGAGTTTCAAACCCCTACCTATCTATGTATGTATTGCTATTGCAGTGTTATGCATTTATCGCACATGCCACAGAGCTTGTAGGATGGATGTTGTCCTAGGGTACTTCTAAGGTGAGGAACATCCCCAGCCCTTTAAAATACTGGCATTAGATGATGTAGTGGGTGAGAGATGTCATAAAGTACTTTACCCTACACACACATTTACATTTGCCAGGAGTGAGGTTCAAACCTTTATTGAACTCTGTTTTCAGAACTTTATGTTACGCATTTGTCACATGTACCACTGTCCTTACAAGGTTTAGGGTTGTCAGCAGGTGCTTCTAAGGTGAATGATATCTGCAGGACTGCTAAAGTCAGGCACTGAGAAGTGTACTGGGTGTAAACGGGGCCACAATCTTTAAGGTACTGTGGGGGGTGAAGCCTCTCACTTATTTTTGTTTAAAAGCATGAAAATACAAGAAAAACTACACATTATGAATGAAAATAGGTGGGAGTCTTCGCCCACCACACCCCCAATGTGGGGGGCTGTGCCTTCCAGCCCCCCTAACTATATATTTCAACTCCAGGGTCGCACAACATTGGGAAGGGGGGAAAATCCCTGTTAAGTGCCTTGAATACTCGTTGTCGACCAAATGAATGTTGATCAAATGGTCTGTCGACCTTCTGAAGTAAACCCATACACACACACACACACATATATATATATATATATATATATATATATATATATATATATATACACAAACACTTGCCAGGAATGAGATACAAGCCCCTACCTATGTAGTCATTGCTAGTAAATTGTTGTGCATTTATCACATATGCCACAGAGCTTATAGGTAGGACAGTGTCCAACCATACCTCTAAGGTGAGCGACATCAGCAGCAGTGCTAAAGGAGGGGGTAAGGGAAGTGTAGTGAGTGTGAATGGTCTTAAAATCATGTCTCTACAAACACACACACACACACACACACACACACACACACACACACACACACACACACACACACACACACACACACACACACACACACACACTAATTTTCAAAGTTGCCAGGACAGGCATTAGAACTCCTACTTAATTAGTTTGCTACACTATAGCATTACACAGTTATCACAAGCATCACGGAGCTTATATCCTGCAGAGCTGTCCAAAGGTATCTTTGAAGGTGACTGACATCAGCAGCAGTGTTAAAGAAGGGGTAAGGGAAGTGTACTGAGTGTGAATGACCTCAAAATCATATCTCTACAATGACACAAACACACACATATTTACAGTTGTCAGGACAGGGATTAAAACTCCTATCTAACAAGTTTGCTATACTATAGGATTACACATTTATCACAAGTGCCATGGAGCTTATAGGGCCGTAACCTCCTCAAAGGGTTATTTCAGGGTGACTGACATCAGCAGGAGTGCTAAAGTAGGGCAATGGGAAGTGCAATGAGTGTGAATGGCCTCAAACGCATTCATCTAGAAACACACACACACACTTACACACAACTTTACATTTGACAGGACTGAGATTACAACTGCTACATGGATACTTATTTGTACTATAGTGTTACAGTTATCACAAGCACCACTGAAACTATAGGGCTGAGAGCTAACCAAAAGAATTTCTACAGTGAATGACATCAGCACATCATGTGATATAGGTCAATGGGATGAGTACTGGGTGGGAAAGGCCTCATCATTGGATTCTCTGTATCACTGTCTGTCTCTCTCTTCACCACGTCTCTGTATGTGTATGTTTGATATATTATATTATGTTGGCCTTAGATATGTGTGAGTATTCCTATCCAGTGTGTGTGTGTGTGTGCGTGTGTGTGTGTGTGTGTGTGTGTGTGTTTTGTGTGTGTGCGAAGTATCAGTGGTGTACAATTTGGTGTGTATGCACAGACATCTGCGAATAACAAATATCTGTAGTCCACTGTGTTGTCAGACATGGGCTTCATTTCTCTAAGTGTTGGACTATGCTCAGTATGACCTTCCATATTAAGTGTGTGCATCCATCCCAGGGAGAGTTGGACTCCAGTTCAGCATTTTGTGTATTACAGCTACACCTAGCAACCTGTTTCTGCAGGATATCTGTAGATAGGTTGCCAGTATGGAGACACAATTGGAGTAACATATGGGGAATACTGTAACTATTGCTGTCTGTGCTGCTTGTGTAACATGGTTGGGTGTAGCATAGATTTTCTGACATATGTACAGTTTTAGACTGTTGATATCATCAGCTACTCACAGTTATCATTCTTTACTCACAGTTATTAACCATGGAAATAACAAGATAAATGAAGCTGAGACCAATATTCTGAGGCATACAGACTACACATTCTGGCAGATGCCTGCCACTGAGGAGGGGTAGCTACAGACAATAGTCTGCTGGTTTTGTGTAAATGGTCCAGCATCTTGTTAGTATGCTTGCTGGGGATTCCCTCCTTGTGCTTTTCTCAATGTAACAGAATGGCCATATCCAGAGGCAGGACTCATATGTCTGGTCAGTTTACCTTCACATTGTCGTTTGCATGCAGTTTTGTGGCTATTCTTTCATGGGTTTGCAGACAGGGGATAGTATGGGCAGACATTAGAGATTCAGACTTCACACACTCCATGCCATCCATGCTTCTACACCCCCCTGTGTTATTCTTTCCTCTTCCTAAAATTATGAAAGTAATATCTCAGCAGTGTCCCTATAGCTGAGCCTTTATCCCAGTAGTATTTATGGCCTAGTCCACAGTTCTTGCAGTAGGATATGGGGAGGCATGCTACTGGTATTTTTCTCATGGCCTTGCACTTGTTTTTTGTTTACCATGTTAAGTTGTTAGTTAGGACCCCCTGACATCCCATACATTGGCAATATTGGTGAGGCATGGGCCTTTGCCAGAGGACTGTAGGCCATTTGTGAGTGCTGCAGGCCATTCTGTCACTCATATGTTCCCAGGCTGCAAGCCAGTGAATTACCCTGGGGTGACAGAGTTAAGTGGTTGAGGTGTTCCCATCAATCCTTCCTGCTCATACTTATCCAGACGTCTGGATGTGGTCAGCTTGCTGCTTACAGCTAGGGACATATCTGCATGGGACACCTATTCAACATGCAGCATCATGTCTGTATTCCCATACAGAGATGGGTTCATGCTGTACTCATTCCCTACAGCAAGGATATGACCTGTGATAAACCTGTGGCTGCTGGTGGGGTGAGCTGGGTCCATGTGTGATATGGAAGCTACTGGCACCTGGCTCACAGATATGCCTGGGGTTTTCCCCTTATGCTGCCTTGTGTGTGGACATGGGCAACCTGTCATTACTTTATAACTGTGCCTTTTGTGGTCTGCCAGTGATTGGCCAGACTACCAGTATTCCATACTAGAGGGACAACTAATGTGATGCTAACCTCTATGTATAATTCCAAAGATGAGTGCAGTTGACAGTTATTTTATAGGTACTCTGTGTAGGTTATTTCCACATGTGTACTGTTTCTATGTATGGTCCCCCATTCATGGCATGTCTAGCTTGCCGATGGTGACAGATATTGACATCTGTACAGTGAGTGTGTACAACTGCTGACATGGGTATTGCTGAGAAGCAGTGTGGTTTGCACTGCAGTTGTTGGAACATGGCCCTGTCAACCACTGCACTGTACCTAGGCCACTGAGACACAACCATCAAGGCCCACATGCTGACCACTTCCAGGCAATACTAAACACACAACAAACTGACCACACTGACCATTGCATATTGTACACATGCAACAATGTAGATTGGGATAGCTCTGTTAATCTGTGCGCCAGTGATATTACTCCTCAAACTTACATGTTACTGCATTTCTAAATGGGATTGTGGAGGGGGAGTGCACACCTGAAGAATTTAAACATTTGCATTGACTGTACTGGTATTCTGGTTACTCTGTTGGCTTCCATTTCATATTGTATTGTGACATATAATGCAGAAAGGAAGCATATCAGTAGAGTACACGTTACATTTTAATGACATTAATTTCAGTTTCAGATTTCTTACCCTTCAGAACTAACATGCAACTGCCAGACCCTTTGTGGTATGTCTGTGTAGGTCTGGAGGGGGCTGTTCACTTTTGCCATTATTTGGGGGCCTTAGCCTGGCCTTTCTTTATAGTCATCTATACGTGTCCTGCTGGGTGAGGCTGGTGGTGGGTATGTGACCCTCATTGACATCCATGTGTGTAACCTATTGACACCCACAGTTATTTGAGCCATAACATGTACTGCAGTGAGGGTTGTCACCTTGTGTAGTACTGCCTAGTATGTTGACACCAACATCTGTTATGGATTTCCTGCTGACCCATATAGCTGTCAGCTGTCTGCTGCTATCCCATTCAGCCACCCAATTCCCATACATGCTTACATCCATACCATACATACAACTATCAGAACATACTACTTCATTCAGTAATTGATAGGAAGGGGGACTTACCTTGTTGCTGGGCCAGAATTGAGGATGGTGCTGGAGGGCTGACTATGTCAAATGCACATAGTACACTCCCTATACATGGTAAAGCACAGGTAGTGTCATGTTTGGCATCCCTTTTACTGTATGTGCAAGTCAGAGAGAGGTATCAGTCCCTGGGTCCCTACAGTGTCAGTGTATGTGTTATGCGCTACCTCTTTGCCAAGGCCTGGGCATATGGGGCACACTTTCTTCTGCCTTCAGTGGCAGGCTCATGAAGTTCCTCTTCTGAGTCCTTCTGTGCCTGTGCTGGCTGTGGCAATGGTGGGTGACTGTGTGGCCCTGCCCCATGGTGTTCCTGCTGCAGTTGTTTCTACAGGATCATATTGTGCAGCATGGCACATGCTATGAACTCCATCGGATATGTCAAGGCAGCGGAACCCTGACTTAAGCATCCCAAACACACTCTCTACAATGATCCTGGTTTGTGCATGTGCCTAATTATGGTGTTCTTGTTTGGGTGTCTGTGCATTTCTGATGGGTGTCATCAGCCACAGCTCCAGTGCATAGCCAGCATCTCCCACTAGATGACCATATGGTATGTCCCCCCTGACAAACCCCTGATACAGCTATGAGGAATACCAGATGTGGGAGTCATGATAGCTTCCAGGGCTGCCAGCACACACATTCATGATAATGCCCTGGGCATCGCACACAACCTGGCAGTTGATGGAGGGGAAGCCCTTGCAGTTTATGTAGACCCTACCCCGCTTGCCGGGTGGTGCTTTGATGTGAATGTGCATGCAGTTTATAGCACCAACTACCTCAGGGTATTCCGTTATACAGTGGAAAAGACGCATACTTCTGGTCAACACCTCGTCGGTGTTGGGGAAATATATGTGTTCATTGGTATGTGGTATCATGGTATCCAGGAACTGGTGGAGTACCCTGGATGCTGATGCCTGTGAAACCCCATGATATCCCCAGTTGGTCTTTGAAAGGTACCTGTGGCTAGTATTCTTAAGCCTACACATACCTTGGTATCCACTGGGATGGCTTCCCCTCTCTTGGTTCTGTGTGAGGCAGGGACAGCCCAGCTGGACGATTTGCTGTAGAATGTCCCTGTCCACCCTATAGCGCTATCTCACTATCCACTATCTCCAGCTCATGTAGGCCCTGGTATGTTACCCTGGGTCTGTACACTCTTCTTCTCCTCCTCACTGTGGGTTGGTTGTCAGCATTCTCCTCCTCACCACCCTTAGTCTCTAGCACATGTTGATGGAGTAAGGCAGCAATACCCTTTAACATTTTTTAGTTAGTTTTGCCAGTTAAAATCCCCCATCTGTGTATACCAGTGGTGTAGAGTTTGCAGGAAAAAACAGTCTAAAAGGTGTTTGCATAGTTTATAGTAGTGTGCTGGGCTGCTGCATGTGTCATTGATTGATTCTGATACATTCTACCTGGAAGCTGTGCTAGTCCTCCTTGATTGCCTTCCTACTGCTGTTTCCCCTTCCCAGTTCCTCCCTATTTAGGCCCTGAGATGGGCCTTGCATACCCAGAGCTGAAATGTAAACAGTGTTGCCATTTCCTCTTTTTTTTTTGTTTATGTTTAAAACCCAGTGCGCAACACGCAATCACGTTTAGGCTACGTACACACTGCTTAGGCACATCTGACACACAGCTTTCCTTAGCTGTGCTTATGTAAGGGCAAACACAGGCCACAGTGCTTTAATGAGCTTACAGCAAGCATGACACACCCCTTTATGAAGTCATTCAGCTCTTAGACTTGCATTGCTGTATTGCTGCACCTACATGGTTAGGTACAAGCTGACACTTTGAAGAAATATGTGATTCGGTATAACTCCCCTCATTTGCATACCCCAGTGTGTAAGTCATTAGTTACTGCACTAAAATGGACCCTTTCCTCTTGCCAACCAATGCTCCCTGGTATTGTTTACATTCTGCATGCCATTGACTATAATGGCAAAATGTAGATTTAACTTAAAATTTTATTTTCCCATTTTTTTTTTTTTTATTTTTGGCCTAATCCCATTTACACACTGCTGCCCTATGCTTAAATGCCTGAGACTGAACAAAAAAAAAAGTTTAATTTTCATAATAATTAATCACTTTTTAATGCCAATGGCCTTATATTTGGCCATCGGCATGTCTAATGTACACAATGCATGCTTTTTCACAAGCTGTCATAACTCTGTTTTGTCAGTTTCAGAAATGTACTCAGTTTTGTTCTGAATACATTTCTGCACAGACATTGTTCCAGCATGGAGACCTGGCAGCTTGTTGAATCACTAAATCACTTCATTTCCATGGTTTTCACAAGCAAATAAAGTGATTTGCATGTTGCATGGTTTTCCATGCTAGAACAGTTTAGGGCCACTCGTGCATGTGAAAACGGCACTGTCCTGAATTGCTTGGCAGCCATTTTCAATGCAGGAGCTCTTACAATGTTCTTGCACAGAAATCCAGCCTTCATGAATCCAGGGGCTGTAAATAATTTCCTTACTAACATTGTAGAATCATTATTATTCCAGTCTGTTTCTGATAAATTTGAGTCCCTAGCTCATATTATTCTTCCCTCCTGTGTTTCATGCAAGAAATGTATTTATTTCAGATAGCTTGCTGAATTAACAAGATTTTCTGATATAGTACACTTAATGATCTTATATGCAGATCACAAATTAACTGTACAATCTACAGAAGTCTGCACTCTGATCTCATAACAATGCATGCTGGAATAAATGGTATATTTTGTTGGAATCATCTGTCTATTACATGCACAGAGCAAATGAATTAGTGTCAAATACTAGATCAGAGTAGAAATCATTGGACTGAAAAGTAGCAGCTATCCAATGAACAAATATGTGCAACAATGAATGTGAAGTAAAAATCTGAGGAAGAAATTATCACTACACCATACGCATGCCCTGGCATTCATTGGAAACTGTGTATGCTTCATGTAAAACCTACATGGTTTAAGTGTGTTAATGCGCAGAGGAGTAGTGGTCATTGAATATGCAGGATGATCATCACACACTCCTTTATAAACACCTTTTTGTCACCAGCAGTAGTGTTTGCGGCCATGAAAACATTCAGGGAAACATGATCACACAGTGTAAGCAAAACAGCTTAGCTGTAAGCAAATTTATTATGCAGGGACATGTAGGCAGTTTATATGAAGTAGGAGCAAGTTGATTACAAGAATTAAGATGCAGGGGACGTGAAATAGGGAGAGTGTACACAGAATATAAAGATACAGGCAGTCCCTGGGTTAAGAACAAGATACATTTTTAGCCTGTCCTGAAGTCAAATTTGTATGTAAGTTGAAACACATACATGGAACATTCTACTGTACTGTACTACAATACAGTACTCTACAATAGAATGTCTCATAAAAAATATGTTAAACATACCTCTTTTTAATCTTTCCTGTACATTTCTGTACTACAGGCATCATCCATTACTGTCCACTCTTTCTTGAACTTTCAGACCTCTGCCAGACCTCCTACTATCACCTAGACCCTAGTGAGCCACAATGTCATTTGCCCATTCTACTGTACAGTAAAGTAACTGCTTCAACACTATGTACTATACAAGCCAGCAGTCTTGACCAATCAGATCACCAACACAACGATCTTTTAACCAATCAGATCTCTTGTTCTCTGTGAAGGCGGAAGTAACTGCTCTAACAAGACATGCAAACAGCTTCAAGAATGGGGAAAACAAAGAAAAGGAAAGTACAATAAAATTCTTCATTTTAAGGGTTAGGTTTGGGCAACTTTAAAGATTTGTATTTATTTTCATGTTATTTCTGACATTGCAAGTCGGATGTCTGTAACTCGAGGACTGCCTGTAATATTGTAGACTTAAGTAAGAGGGGAGGACAAATGGAGAAAATATATTCAGTTAATGCAGTCAAATGTGATTATGTCACAAAGAAACATTTTAAACATAAATATTTCCATACTGATGTAATAATAACCTGCTTGCAATTCTTGATTCATGCACATAACTAAAAATGGACATGCTAACAAAGGATGTGATAGGGACACAATGCGACTTTGTAACTAAGGGGAGTAAATGTGATATTAATAATGATAACATGCTGAGCTGAGATAACATTTAGCAAGGAAAATGAATACATTAGGGGGATTGTCATAGATTGCATTCATGGAATATAACATGTATATAGAAGGAATTTGTGTGTGATAACAGACACTACTGCTATATTGTCTATTTTATCATGAATAAACAAGAAGAAATGAGGCCTACAGCTGCTGTGTCATGCACATCAGAAAGGGACATATTTTGCCATTTGTTGTAATTTGGCAATCATAGACAAGGTCTATCTTACCTTGATATATGTATTAAACAATAATGCATTGTATATATTCATTTACATGCTAAACAATAATATAATAACACTAAACAATATGCAAGTGACAAATAACAGCACAGATCTGATGACATTTCAGTAGTTCAAGGTCTCTATTTGTAAATGGAATGCATCTACTACATGATTATACTGGGTATGATGAGAAGAAATTAGAGCTAACACTGCCATAACAGCATTTAAACAACAGAAACACACACACACACACACACACACACACACACACACACACACACACACACACACACACACGCACACACACACACACACACACACACACAGACTCAGTCACACTTTATGATGATCTTACTTCATGCCATATAGTAAGAAATGCTATGTATGTAGTCATGTCCTACAAAGCTTTACACTGTCAAGAAAATAATGACAACAATATGTAAATGTTTAGATGGAATGATGTAAAATGGAGAATTATTATTTGGAAATTAAGTAATGCCTGTGAACAATTAATAACTTATTAACATATCAATCTTGAAAAAATACAAACGGCACCACAAATTGCAGAAAAGACAAACCAAAGCAGGAACAAGCAGCACCCCAAAGGTTTTGACTAAATATGATTAATTATAAACCCTTAAGATCAACAATTACTGCATTTTAGTTTTGTAATTAACTAACATACTTGAATGTAAAGACTATGGGCAGGATTCACGAAGCCTCCGTGTAAGAGTTACAAGGCTTACACGGAGGCTGCAGTTAAACGGTGTGACGTCAGCATGTCATGCATATGCATGAGGGCATGCTGAATCACACCTAAGGCTTACACGGTCCATGAAAGACAGTAGGGAGCGTGTCTGTAGGCCGAGCTCTGCAAACGGACACGCCCCCAGAAGAGTAAAAGTGCTGAAAGTAAACCCCCATGACAGAGTCCATGGAAATGTGAATAAACACAACACAACACATGCCCCCACAGACTATGAACATAAAATATATAAATGAACATGTTATATTTTTTTTAAATTGTAAAGATGTTTGCCCGTGAGTGCGCTCGTTTGCGCGGGCATGCCCGTAGCTTATCCACAATTAGCAGTAAGTGGAAAAGCATATAAGAACTAACTATGCAAAGTAAGCCAAAAAGCAATAGCGTAGTGGTAGAGACGTCGGCTGAAGAGCAGGCAGTCATGGTGCGAGACCCCACAACATCAATTTTTATTTTCAGTGAAATAAGCACGAAACAAATCCCTGACATATATGTACACATATGAAATTATATTTTATGTAAAATGTAATGAAATGGGCCATTTATTTTGAAGAAATGTGAGATAATAAAATAATAAAAGATGCCAGATGTGCCTATAGCTGAGCTATAGTTTAACAAGTTGAGTGCATCTGCCCGTAGGTGAGCAGTGGTTTAACAGGTGCAAAATGAGAGCCCGTAGGTGAGCAGTGGTTTAATACGCTGAAACTGTGTGCCCCTAGCTGAGCTGAGTGTAATATGCGTGCTGACAGCCAAATGAGGTGTAAACCAGCGTAACCCATTTGCATGGAGCTGCGCACCGTGCCAACAAGCTAACCGATGGGCAACTTTGAGCAAGCTGTACCAAAACTGCCTTTACACAGACACACCTCCTAGCCTGTGTAGACAGTCATAAAATAAAATAAAGCAGTGGCCAGGTTCGAACCCAGGACACCATGCACTATAGTCAAGGTACTGAACCACTGAGCCATGGCAGCTGTACTTAAAAATGCAGTAATAGCAAATATATAGGAGTGAATAGAAAGAGGAGCATGATAAAGCAGGTTTTGTGAAGCTGATACAATTCCAAAATGGCCAATCACAGATAAGTGTGGGAAAAACGGCATATATAAGCTCCATAGGCGGGAATGCACAACATAACCATTTGTAGAACTAACTTGCAGCCAGAATGTCAGGAGTAGGTGAGGGTAGTTGCTTTTGAACACAGAGGTGGGGCATTGAGGAGTCCAAATATATGGTTTGGCTCCTTGTCCACAATCATGAGGCCCAACTCATGCAGGGCCAGGTCCTGTGGGGAGCATATAGGGCTGAGGCGTGGGACCTGTTGGCTCATGATCTTACCAGTGCCACAGGGATTCAAAGGACTGGTGAGCAGGTCCATCACCACCATGCGGACCTGAAGAGATGGAAGCAAGACCAACTGAACATTTGGATCCAGGAGGCACGGCAAATGCCCAACGCCCCACTACTGAGTAAATTACATCTAATTATGTATGTAAGAAATTAACCTAGCTGCTATTATGGAGATGAGTTTTCCAATATTACTTTATTTATACTACAGCTGTAAGTGTCCATTCTGCGAACCGCAGAGCCTATGGTGATAGGCTGGTGCGGTTGCGCCACCAGGCAGGTCAGTAATCCTCTCCTTGTAACTGTAAATAAATATAAAAGTATGACAGTTAGCAAAAGAGTGCAGTGTAGTCACTAAGTAATAAAATGTGCAAGTAACAGTGTAAGAGGGTTTGCGAGTATTGCTTGATTACAAAAGTGTGTTGCAGTCTGTAATCAAAACAGAATAATGAAAATGTCTGAAATAAAGATGTCCCACCTGTAATATAATAGTACACAACCTGCAGCAGGCTGAAAAGTACAGCTGCAGAAGCTGAGTAAAATACATGTGTGAAATATATCCCTGTTGAAATACTGAAACATGACAGAAGTGAGACTGTTGGAAAGGATTGCAATAACTACAGGTAAAACATGTCAATAAAGCCTAAAATTAAGTACCATCCTGAATTGTAAAAATAAAACAAGTGAGAGAGTGTGAGAAAGAGTTATGAATCCACCAATAAAGTAGTAATAACTCCTGAATAAAGTATACTGCAGTCACTACAGAATGAAATGAATGTGACAAGCAGAATCAAACTGCAAAATGTGTTCAAAATGTTCCTGCAGCTGGAATGTGTATCCCAAAATCTGGATATGTTGCTCTCAGTCTGCAATATGCAGATAGTATGATTGTCTGAAATACCAAACATCCACAGTTGTCTATAGCTATATAAAGCAAATGTAGCATGATGATGTAAGTGAACAGAGCCAGATATGAATGTGTATGAATAAAAATGAAAATGTATATTGATGTAGAAGTAACATTCCTATCACCAACTTGAAGTAGTTATCACATAGGAAACTGTAGGTAGAACAGTAGTGTGTATATATCTGCAGCTATTAGAAATGTACAGCATATGTATTGGTAATTGAAGGTGTTAATTATATTTTCTTCATCCTACCCTATAACCACATATAATCCATTCCACGTGAAATTGGTATGTGCAATCACAATTAACACCCCTGGATATTTGTCCTGTTGGGTCATACATATTTGCATGTACGTTGATGCATCTGCCCTGTTCATACATCCAAACCTGATGGCCTGTTGCCATCAATCAACCCTGCATGTTGTTGGACTGTGTATTCCTGTTCAAATTATGCATGTGTTATGCTTGCTGTTCAATGGTATGAATATCTGGGTGTTTGGTTAATGGGAATACTAATGCATGCTGTTACAACTAATTGTGAATGGTATTGTATGTTACTAACCCAAACTGTCATGACATAATGCAAAACATAGGACGACAGTGAAGGTGGGTTCCAGCGGACCCACCTCTCCCACCTGAGCTGGCGAGTGCACCTGGCAGTAGTGCTCAGTCTGGACCCTCCTCCAGTGGCCCTGTGCCACCTGTGGGTAGAAGCGCTGCAGGGGATGGGGCTCATCCCCCCTCTGCAAGTGTGGCCGGAGGAGAACCACCACTCACCCTCCGTAGCATCCAGACTGTGGTGCGTAGGGATATCAAGGAAGCTGTTCTTGGGCCCCTACGCCAGCTTGAGGCACAGGTGGCACAACTAACGGGCATGCCTACTGCATGGCTTACACAGGCCCCAGCACAGCCCCATCCTGGGCAGTGAAGGCACAGTGGCAACTGCCCATGGGTGGGGATATCAGTTCCACTGTTGCCATCTGTGGGCTCATGGGCTCTGGATATCCAAACATCCATCCCCGTCAATTGTGTAACCCCCCCACACATGTCATACACTGCCCCTGTATGCGTCTTGTTTGTCTTGTCTGTTGACCTACCCAACCTACCTCCCCAGCTATACCGACTTCCTTTACCTGACATACCACTCTCACCTGAAAAAAAAAAAGGGCACTCTGTACCCACAAAAAAATTATGCCCCATACATAGCTGCCCATTTCGCACACATGTCTGTTGGACATGGAAACTGTCAATTACAAGTGGCTGTACAACAAGTATTATTGTTGTCCTTACACCTCTCTCAGGGGTGGAAGGTTTCAAATGTCACACCAAATTACAAACATATGCACAGCTGTTGCTGATGAAGAAATGGGCAGCTATGGGCCTTACCTACATCCCTCCTGCAAAACCCAAGCTTGTTTCCCTACTGTCTTACCCTCTTTGTGACCCCTTTTTCACCACTTTCCTGTCTCCCCATTTTCATTTCTTTCAAAGAAAATAGCACGGGTGTGTGCAAGAGTAAGCACTTTTAAGCAGTTGTAAGCGGGTGTGCGCAGAGCTGAATGCCAGTCCGCATGCGTGAGCTCTGCGCAAACCAGAGCTAACCCGGTTACAACTGCTTAAAAGTGCCTTAGTCACTCTGAATGACAGATCCTGTAGTCTGTTCAAAAGCAAAATAAAATCCTACTGTCAGTCCCGAACCCAGGACCTTGGAAACAGTGGTCTGCATGACTTGCCACTAAGCCATTACTGTTATATAAGAACATTGTGCTACAATAAATATATCATGTAATAGTAGGAATGAATGTAAAGGGAATATAAGATGTGTAGTATACAAAGCATGTCATGTATATTTACTGTCAAATCTAGTGGATTTCTATAATAGTAGTGTGCGAACAGAAACAGCCATGCTAGTTGGTAGCTAGTAGGTAATAATGTCACTGTAGCACCTTGCAAGCCACACACATACTCACAGCAGGATAATCACTGCCCATACCCCACAACCTCTTACAGGAACACATCTGGAACAAGTAATAAAATATGTGGAGCAAAGTCCAAAAACAGGGACACATTCCAAATAATGTTACAACAAACTTAGACAGTTCAGAGAGTAACAGGTTCTGCATTTTGTTGGATGTTTGGAAGGGTATGAAGTCTGAAACTTAAATGTTTGTCACTATATTCTGACTTGAGCCCAGAGTGATTTGCCAGAAAGAGCTGTTCATGAGATATTGACCAAAATATGAGGCAGAAACGTGGACAACCTGCAGAAATCTGTACACTTGAGAGGTCTGACACTGCCATATTTGAATAGTTAAGAGCCTAGACATAGCAACAGTGACTGAGTTACAGGGATGCCCCACAGACTCCATGTGAAATGTACAAACAGTAGGCAGAAAGGTGTTACAACACATGCAATGGTAACTATGAAGTCCTGAAAGTATGCACCACTTGCACGGCAGAAATAATGTAGTAATACATATGCTCATGCTATCCTACAGTCACAACTGCAGAATACCAGACAATTTAATGGGTGTACCCCACTGATATGTACCATTCCATGAGGCAGATAAAAGATGCACCTGAGAGTCTCTGGGACCTGCTCAGCAGCATACTCAAATACCCTAATAGATGGCAAGGCCCACACCATGGCCAGACCACACTGCATGCAGTAACACCCTAGCAGATATAGCAAGCATTCCAAGGTGTGAATGTACATGGAAAATAGGAAAGCCACAGCAACACACTACAGTCAAGATACCTAGCAAGCATACAAGTAGTGAATGTAAAGGGCAAATATTGAAGCCATAGCAACAAAGTGCAAGAGCCACTGCTATACACCAGTTACACCACATGTCCCACAGGAAAGCACACACACCCACATTAACAGTAGTAGTAGTCTTAGGTGTCAGTGTACATACACACTTAGTACAGGAAACTGGAGAAATGAATTGAGAAATGTTAATCTACAACACAGCCGTAAATATGAGAGAGATACTGACCTTTACACTCACAGAACGGTGTCCACAGCATGCCAGCATGGTCCCTACCCTTAAAATCTGAAAGGGCTACGCCTATCTCACATACCTTTTTATAGCACTGTCCTGAAATCACAGTGAGAACTGCAATCAGTACACAACTGGCTGCATGCAATTAGCAAATGCTTGCTAACAATTGGTGCAGAGGCCATGACATGGACATATGCAGATACCTACAAAAGCATGCTGTACTCCCAGTCCACACATGCAATACTTTCATTGCACCCTGTGGAGGTAAGGATAGACAGAGAGAGAGAGAGAGAGAGAGAGAGGCAGAGAAAAAAAAATTAAACATACACAAACAAAACCAGTCAGCAACAACCACCTGAAAGCTGACAACTGGCAAGTGGAGCAGCAGGACACAAAACCAGACGGCAACACAAGCAGCTGTGACAAACGCAGGTACTGTAAAGTAATACTATAAAAGTCTACATACTGTGAACCTTTCATATGTGTCATTGGTCTGTATCCATATGTATATGAAGATGTGCAAAGGGCAGGGGACATACAGCAACTATCAGTGAAGGCTGTACATACATATGTATGTGAGAGCATCTATGTGCACATATCAATGTAGGTTGAATGTAGGTTGTAGTGCAATGTACAAAGTAGGTTTCACAGTTATGTATGTTTAGCAGTATGTTAGTGTGTGTATACAGTTTTGTAAACAAACATATTGATATACCTATCTATCATATGGATACGTATGTATGCCAATATATGTATATATATATATATATATATATATATATATATATATATATATATATATTATGCATATATGTATACATACATAGAGAGAGATGTAGGAATACATAGACAGATATAGATAGATAGAATATGTACAAACATATATATGTAATACACACATACAGATATAGATATATGTAGATGCATATACATAGACAGACAGATCTGACTATCTACAGGTATGACTGTATATGATGATCTCACACTCCTCCTGTCCCACCCCCTCTGTCACTCTCACCCCCTTTCTGTCACACCCCCCTCTCCATATCTATAGCAATATATGTACATCAATATATATATGTGTATATGTATACAGGCATATATATATATATATATATATATATATATATATATATATATATATATATATATATATATATATATACATATGTATCTATATAGATATATATATATATATATATATGTATATAGATATATCTATATGTATATACATATAGATATATCTATATACATATAGATATATCTATATACATATATATATATATATATATAGAGAGAGAGAGAGATGTATATATATTCTGAGTGAGGCACATGTGTACAGATGTATTGCAACAGGTGCCTGGTGACAAAGGCATGGAGTGAACACCAGTGTCAAAACTGGAGTACCATACCCCATTTCAAATTACCTACACCAGTAACCACCAGATATGTGATTGGCTGCCCACCACTGCATGTGTCAGGGGTGAACAGGGTCATAAATGTGTACAATAGTCCCCCCAATGATATTCACAGTGGCACACTATTCCTGGAATACCTGCACATGGTATGTGTCAGCAGACATGGTGTGTCAGCTATGGACATGTAGGTCAGTGTACCCCTCCACGCCACATAATGGCTGCCACGGTATGTACCTCACATGACAGCTACAGATATGGAGAAGGACACAGTGACATGTACAACACTGTGACAATGCACTCAAACACATTACCAATGCACAGTGACTGACAACACCACAGAGTACACACATACTACCCACATAGAGGTTACAACTCCTGGATTTACATACTTAAGTGACACCCATGACAGATGTCCAACAACCATAGTAACACCTCACACCATCCACAACTTAAATGACGCTGTGTGTTGTCCGTGACACTGCAATAGAGAGCACATGGTGAAGGTACAGGTTCCTACCCACAGATAAGACATACCCTGCAATAAACCAGACAGCGTTAAAAAGCAATACTCCCCATGAGTACATGTCACACATACCCCTGCTGAATGTTAGTCAGATAGGTAATATGCCGTATAAGTCACCCTGTGTAACTATTTGACAGCAGCAGGTACCGTCACATCACGTGTGTCACAATGGTCAGGATAGCAGAACAGTATGCTGCTGTAGTCCCAGGGGCAATAGCATATTGTATTGTATTGTATTGTAATGTATTGTATTGTGTTGTATTGTATTGGTATGTAGATGTGCCTCCTTTGTGTAGTGGAACCACTGCTGCTGTGCGCCAGTGTACAGGTACATATCCTGTAGTCAGGCTAGTGTTACATAGCACTTCTATATGTGTGTTTAGCTCCTCTTAGAGTTCATGTAGCATGCAACCGGGGATACCATCAGGTCCCATTCATGTTGTGTATCCTGCTTTCCTGAGAGTGGCTCTCACCTGGACATCTGTGATGACAGGGAGGTTACAGTCAGCTGGGATAACTATATCTTATTTTGGGGGAGAGGGAGAGTGGAAACCTACACTGAACCTGTCTGCCACAATGTTGCCAATATCTGTGGGTTCAGGGAATTATTTGTTGTTGTGTACTAACTATGAGCATAGTGGAGGGTTTCTGACCAGGTTGCTAACATAACTGAAGAAGGCCTTGTGGTTATCTGTAGTGTCCTTGTTGATTTCCCTCTCAAAGTTGCCCATGGATGTTTGTATGTGAGAAAATAGCTCCTTACTAGTGCTGATCAGACATGCCTTCCCTTTATGGAATTATGCTCTGTCTTGCAGTAGCTTCCATCTTTTGTTATACAATCTGTCTATGGCTGGGCTCCACCAGACAGGATGCTGTCCCTTTGTGGAGAGTGTCTTGGTCTTAAATGGGATTGCATGATCCGTGAATTCTCAGAGATGTCCGTAGAAATAATTTGTGAAGGGGTCAGCTTTGTGGGTTGTGTCTTCCACTGGCCCAGTGGGCTGAAACGATACCATGTCACTGTTACAAAGTGTAACATTTGCATTTGAAATGTTATTCACTATAGTCATTTGTGCTGGTGGTGGAGGTGGGATATGTATATCCAGGGCAATTAGTTTGTGGTCATCTCACAGTAGTTGTTGATGTACCCCATACAGTACCTCGATACAAACCCCCAGAGTGAGGAGGTGCTTTGGACCTGAATCAGTGTTCTGACTGTTGGGGTTTGGTAGTATGTCATATGGAGTGTGCCAGGTACTGTTGCACAGTTGTTGGCTGAGCACTGATACCTGGCCATTTACATGTGTATCCACCAATAGACAGACATATGCTATATATGTGAGATATGTTGTATCACAACAGTCGAGTAGCATGTGTAGTATGTGTGCCAAATTCTGCTGACATATTTAGCTGATATCATGTTATTTCCTTTTTCAGGACTATGGCTCACCAGTGCAATCCAGCTTACTCAGCAGCTGAGGATGAGGAGATACACCAGAACCTGGTGCGGGATTATGCAATACTCTTTTCCCGCACCAGCCAGAATCAGCAGGAGAGGGCTGCACTGTGGCAAGACCTGGTCCGTCGGGTAAATGACATAGGCACGCATAATAGGACATATGAGCAGGTACGACATCAATGCAGTGATTTAATCAGAAATGTTCGTCAGCGTGCGTCGGTTATCCACAGGCAACAGGTTGCCACAGGTGGTGGGGTGGCTACACATCTCCCTTTCACCAGACTGGAGGGACTACTCATAAGTGTTGTGGCTCCAGCCTGCCAACAACAACAGCAGCAGCAGACATGCATTATGATGGAGGCTGGAGCCATGCAGCAGCAAGACTATGAGCGTTCAGGTGATATGCCATACGTATAGTTGACTGTTGTGTACACTGGTAGTTAATGCATGTGTGAGGTGTGTCCTTGGTTTGTAGCTGTCATCATAGTATTTAATGTGCAAGTGTGATATTCTCAGTATCAGCAGCTGACCTGTGAAAGGTGACTGTTGTACTACTGACCTGTATCATACTCAGTAACAATGGCACAGTTGTGCCCACTGACATTAGTTTCTTCACTTCTGCAGGTCCCTCCGGTGTAACAGCAATGCAGCCTATCCATGCTGGTGAGTGTGTATTAACAATACCTTTAATAGTCTTGATAGTAATAGTAATATTAGGCTCACTGAGTAGTGCTCTGTGTATGCATGCAGGTGTGTTTGTATCTGTGTGTTGATATCTCGCATACCGAGTAGTGTGCAACTGTGTGCAACTGTGTGCATGTGTGCATGTGTGCAGCTGTGTGCATGTGTGCACCTGTGCATGTGTGCATGTGTGCATGTGTGGACCTGTGCATGTGTGGATGTGTGCATTACTGGTAATATTGTGTAGACATTGTAAACTGTGTTTCCTGTTTCTCTCCCACAGGTTCTGGTGCTGCTCTGGTGTCATGCAGCAGGGAACCTGAATCAGGTGCCATGGGTACTGATAATGATGACATCTGTGTAATGGAACAGGAAGGTATGCCAGGGCCCGTCATTGGTCAGCCAATTGACAGTACACAGCTGTCAACCCCATCAATGCGCACAGTTATCCTGATAATACACCATTTGTCACCAATGTCCCTAGGTGATGGACAGGATACAGTGGGCATTGACCAGGGTAATGTGGTATCTGTGGCACATGCGTCCCCACACAGCAGCCATGGGCATGGCCCTGAGATGGTACCACACAGACAGATGTCCAGTGGTTCTCGTGGGAGCATCCGTGGGCGTACTGCCCCTGTCAGACGTGCCCATAGAGGTCTTACAACCTCAGCTATGTTTTGGGCTGTCATGCAGGCACAGTCACATATGGAACGGTACACCAGACAGGGTCTGAGGGAGCTGACAGCATGTCGCACAGCCATGACTGACAGTATGCGTGACATTGCGGCTGCCATCCGTAATTTCACCTATGTCATAGACAGACATTGTGGGGACATATTAGATCGGTTCCACAACTACATGTCCATGAGCCAGGGCGATGGTGGACGGATGAGGTGTCGACGTGGGCGTATGCCAGCAACAGCAGCAGCTGGCAGTCATCGCAGATGACAACAGGGCATCTGCCGCCCCCATAGTGCCAGCAGCAGCCCCAGCAATGCTGGGTCTCTGGTGTCATCAGACCGCCCCAGGAGACCACATGCATGTGGCTCTGGCCAGGCCCGACAGAGATCTGTGTCCAGTCAATGAACACCTACTTCTGATGACAGTACCCAGTCTGGGTTGGTACCGGATACGGTTCGTAGCACCCGTGCAAGGCACAGGTACCGTGTCCATGGCCAGAGACACTGATCTGTATGACCTGGCAGGTACAGTGTGTGGCTGTCCACAAACACCAGTATATGGCAGCCATGAGGTGGAACTGTGTGCATCCATACACACATGCGAATTGACAACACCTAGGGCTACCGTGTACATGCACACACTGCATCAACATTGCCCCACCTTGTACTGCTGTCCCTCACCAACACACATACAAATACATGTCAATTGGTGGTATTGGTGGCTGACTCAGGCATACCAAGTTCACACCCTGTGCATATGATGAAACTGTGCCACCTCCTGCAATCTGTAACATCAGTGCAGGTACAGGTTAACATGTTGCTGATGCACAGTGTGACTACATAGACGTGTAGTAATAGTATCATGTTGTTAACAGTACTGTGTGCTGATATAATTGTGGGTATATCCCAGCATGCCTGATGCAGTAAGGGTATGATTGTCATGTAGTGTTGTCTACACCCATGGTAAGTACCATAGTGTATCATCTGCACATGTTGGCATACTGGTGGTAAGGATGTCAACAGAAGGCTACATACATAGGTAGCACAGGGGATAAGGTAATGAAAGTATTGATACACAATGATGGACATGTAAACTGCATGTGGCATGTTGCCAACACAGGACTCTGCAATGCGGATGTATGAGGATGTTGATATGTGTGCAGTACTACACGACTGGTACAGGACACACAGGAGCACCCTAGCACTGCAAGCTCACATCTCATACCATGGTAGACAGCCCCAACACACAAAACTAACTGTCACAGGAGGGAGACTCCCCATACATGTCAGGGATACTGTGGTGGCAGGCCAGGTAGCATACATCCTACTAAGTATGGAACCACTGAGTGAAGGCTCAGTGTCTGTTATTTGACATGTGTATTACTGCAGGTATGAGCACCTGGGTTTCCATCCAGTTATTGTACATCCTGACGGTACATGGTCTGTACACTTGTGTGCGCTGAGACTGGACCCTAGCCATCTGACCTGTGTATTTCCATATACATGTGTATAGTGCCTGCATATTTTCACTGTTACCTAGTGGAAGTGGTACAGCTTGTTTGTTGTACAATGGACTACATGCAGCCCTGCTTACTGTAGCTTTGTTTGGATGCAAGTTTGCTTGCAGTTACCCTGGAACACTGATCCCACCTGCAATGCAGAGTTACAGAGCTTCTGTGGACTCCTAGTGACATCTGCGTAGCTTACTATATCTATGTCCATGTCTCACTTGACAGAACGTCACTGTTTGTCCTGTTCACATGTACGTTGCCTGTGACACATTGCATATGACTTACCTGGCATTTGGCCACGTGAGCAGTCATATATGCCAGTGCTAACTAATCACAGACACTACACCCAAATAAAACCTAGACCCGATCCTCCAAAGGCAGACATCCTGTCTGGTGGACCCCAGCCATAAACAAACTATACAATAGAAGGAGGAAGCTACTAAATGATAGAGCACAATCCCAAAAAGGGAAGGCATCACTGATCAGTATTAGCAAACAACTACGGGCACTCATAAAAATGTCTAAGGCCAGCTTCGAGAGGAAATTGCACAGGACACTAAGGATAATCACAAGTCTTTCTTTAGTTATGTTAGGAACCTGGGTGGTAATTCCCAGTTATGCTCAGAATTAGTCCCAAATGACAAAAGAAACACCAAACCCACAGATTTTTCCAACATCCTAGCTGACAGGTTCAGCGCAAACGCCCCCCCCCACACCAAAAGGGCAAATATCTATCCCAGCAGAGTGCTGCCCCCCTGACATCTCAGATTCTCAGGTAAGAGCCACCCTCTCCAAAGCAAAAAACACAGCATCAATGGGACCAGACAGTGTCCCGGGCTGTGTCCTACATGAACTCCAAGAAGAGCTAAACCCAAACATAAAACTACTGTTCGATCTCAGCCTTACTACAGGATATGTGCCCAAAGAGTGGCGTACAGCAACAGTGGTCCCTCTCCATAAAGGTGGTGCCCCAATGGATCCTGGAAACTATCACCCCATAGGCCTGACTAACTTGGTCTGCAAAACTATGGAAAGGATCATCATGGACCTCATAAATAAAGATATTGGGGACCTACAGACACTGGGTCCTACCCAGTTCAGCTTTGTTAAGGGCAGATCCTGCCTCTTAAACCTGGTTGATTTCTTTGAAACAGTCACCAAGGCCATTGACGAAGGGAAGGTGGTCCACACAGCCTACCTGGACCTCGCAAAAGCCTTCGATACAATACCTCACTCTGGCATTATAGAGAAGCTCACCAGCTTAAATACCAACCCCTATGTCACTAGATGGATTGCAAACTGGCTCAAGGACAGAACCAAAAACACTGTTAGCCAGCAGATGCGTGAAACAGTAAAATAATACTAATACTAAATAGTTTGCTGATTATACATTTCCTTTAATAATCAGACCGGTTTCGGCAAAAAGGTATAAGCCTTCATCAGTGATACACAGCAAAAAAACACAGGACATTACTACTGGATATTTATAAGAATGCCTGACCAATGAGAAATGAAACCTTGCATAATTAGTAATGGTATATTCCCACTACAGAAACAGAAAAACTGATAATAAACAGATAATAAACATTATTAAGTCAGTGTGTTCATGGGTTCACCACATTTAAGCCTATTGATTATATAACATAGAAATAGTACAATGTCTATGAAATAATAAACATAAATAAATACACCACAGATACAGGTGTATTGTGTGTAAAAATATGTATATAATAATGCAGAAAACACAAGATAAATTGGTAACACTAATGTTCTCAATAAATTTGTGGTTATTGATGAGCAATCACGATTATCCGACATCTACTAGGGTATCCACGGGAACCTGAAATACATAAATATAAAACATTTTTTATCATAACACATAATGTGACTATAAATATTTTTAGTAATAAATGATCATTCAATCATGATATAACACTAAGAATTGTTAATCATAAGTGATCATTCAAACCTGGTGGAAAAAGTGCTCCCAATGTGGTAATCCAATATCTTTCTTTGTGGTTTAAAATGCTATGCCAACCTTGAGTATTGTTGCGATCTCCTGTGATTCTCTCAATAATCATAAATGTGTATTGGGCCTGTTGATGTTTCAAAGTATGTCGAAAAAGAGCATTATGGTCTTTCTTGTTTTTAATATCACTTCTGTGTTCATTAATGCGTGTTCTCAATGGTCTGGATGTTTGACCCACATAGAAAGCAGAACAGTGACAAGTGGCCAAATAGACCACCCAACTGCTACTGCAATTGCCAAATATCTTGCAATCATACACTTTGCTGGTGTTTTGACTGGAGAATTGTTTGGATTTGCAAATTTGTTTACAAGACCCACAGTGTCCACATGCAAAGGTTCCCAGCAGTTTGTCTCCGGACAATGTAAGTTGTTGGTATATGGCCCCACCACTTTCTTTATGTATGAAATGACTGAACAATGAGCCCAAAGTCTTGCCTCTTCTATAGCTGAATTGACACTGAGATCCCAATATTGGTCTTAACTGATCATTGGCCAATAGGATATTCTAATGTTTGTTAATGATGCTGCGGATAGCATTATGGTTTCTACCATAAGTAGTGAGCAATCTGATAGAAGATACAGACGGTTCCCAAGGCTCAGTTTGATATTGCAATAATGTGTTCCTATCCATACTGGTTGACCAATCGCAAGCCTTGAATAAATCAAGTTGTTTATAGCCTCTGCTGACAAATCTCCGGAACAAATCCTGACTAGCTTTCTCATATTCAATATTGGTGGAGTTGACACGTTTCATCCGCATGAATTCGGACTTAGGAATATTGCGGATTGTATGGCGTGGATGCATGCTGGAAGCATGCAATAAAGTATTATATTCGGGATATTTACGGAAAGTCCTAGTGTTGAGAGTGTGATCCACATTTCTACTAACCGTAACATCTAAAAAATTAATAGATTGTAAATCATAGGTCACCGTAAATTCTATACCCCAAACATTGCCATTGAAGTAACCCAAAAATTCTTGTAAATATGTGGCATCTGCACGCCACACCATCCAGCAATCATCAAGATATCTCTGCCAGATATCAATTTCCACCAAATAGATGTTATGTAATGGTTCATAAATCATACATTCTTCAAAGAAGGCCATAAATAGGTCGGCATATATGGGAGCAAAGGAAGCTCCCATAGCCATTCCTTGAAGCTGCCAATAGCATTCCCCATGAAAATAAAACACATTTTTATTTAACACATGTTCGGTCATACATATTAATAATGTGTTAAAGCCAGGAGAATACAGAGCAGATCGGTCTAGCCGGTATTTTAATGCTTGGAGACCCGTCCAATGTGGAATGCTTGTGTATAAGGCCTTGACATCCAAAGAACACATAAGCCAAGTGGGTTCCAACTGGACCTCCTGTATAATCTGTAAAAATTGTGTGGTATCTTGTAATCTGGCCCTGACTAAATTCAATAAAGGTTTGAGATACTGTGTCAGAAACATAGATAATGGTTCAGTCAATAAACCTATACCAGAGACAATTGGTCTACCAGGTGGCAATGAAAGTGATTTATGAATCTTAGGAAGGAGATACAAAATTTGTTTTTGTGGATCCTGTACAGTAAGGTGCATAACACAAGTCTTGCTAATAATCCCTTCTTCCTCAGCTAAGTTTAAAAAGGAATCAATTTCCTTTTTGAAAACAGGAGTGGGATCAATCTCCATATGCATGTAGCATTTGGTATCAGATAGTTGTGATCTGCCCTCACTGAGGTAGTAATTCATGTTAACAACCACAACTGCTCCACCCTTATCAGCTGTTAAAATTGCAATATTATGGTTGTGGCATAATTGTTTCAAGGCCGATATTTCCTGAGGTGATAAATTATGACACAGTATGGAGTATTCCTTGTGTTCAAAATGCAGGTCCCTAAGTACTGATTGCATAAAAATAGAAACATGTTTGTTCATGGGCGGCTGAAAATTAGATTTAAGAAATCTGAATTCTGTGGATCTTTGAGACTCCCTGTCATGGAAAAACAGTTTAAAATTTAAATTACGACAAAAACTGATAATATCATTGACAGTATGGTATTCATCTGAAAAAAACCCAGGTACATATCCAAGTCCTTTATTCAGTAGTCGTTCCTGTTCATCAGACAAAGTAACATCAGACAAATCTAAAACATTGTAATATTCAGTACAAGTTACGTTATGAATTTCTGTATTAGTCCCTCTAGGGAATTGTGTTATATGTTTATGTTTGCATCCCCCTCTACGTCTGACACCATGTCTAAAGGGACAGACATATTAGTTCTTTTGTGTATTGAGGATTCTCTGTGTCCAGTGCTGTCATAATCAGTGAGGGAGGAATCTTCCCCTGAAGTGCTAGTATTTGGTCTATCACTAGTTTTAAGAATCGAACTTGGTCGTTTTTCGTCCTAACCGTTGTTGTGCCCTGATCAGCATTAACAAATTTGACATGCCTTTGTACCTCAAATGGGCGTCCTCTTTGGTAGTCTAAGCTCTCTCTGTTGAATTTTCTAATTTTCCTTTGTTTAGTTATTGTCTCATGATTTGTCAAATCCTTTGATAATTTATTGATATATTGCTGGAAAGTAGGAAGTGACTCAACTTTTTTGCATTCCTCACACATAATTTTGACCTCACTAATATTAGTATCTACCATTCTGCCATAGTATTGCGCAAGTATATTGACAAATAGCATGGATGCCTGTTGCAAGGCTTCTTTCCATTCTTGGTTAAGTCTGTCCTCTGGTCTTCCCACTACTGGTTGTAACCGGACCCTAAGTCCTCTGGGGGCAATATTCTTGCTTAAATAAGCATTAAACAATTTAAGGTGCCAAATATTGGATCTTAAACTTTTTAATCCCTTGGTTAGGGACTGAAATGCCAAATCAGTATCTTGGGGTAATTGTTGTCCAGACTCAGATGGATTACTGCCTGGCGAGGACCCAATACCAAACACACTAATGTCCTCCTGATCGGCACATAATCCTGACAATATTTTGACTAAATCCATGCTGCCAATACAAAGTATTGAGGCCAAACGTGTAGACAAAACCAGAGACAATAATCTATGGTAGTCAAAACAGCCAATTTCAAATTCTATAGATGCTGATCAGGGCACGACAACAGTAGTATTACGTTTATTAAGCATGTTGCAGTGCGGTTCACCATTTTCGCTTTTATTTACATGGTATACACGTGGCAGAAGATAGCCTTTTCTACTAACGTTTGGGCCTTTGGATCATATTCATTTACTGGGGCTTCAGGTCTACATTTATGTGTATCTCAGTATTTTTGGAGGTATTTATATAACATTGGATGTTTTGATGTCGCTTTTGTGGTTCGGAGCTAATAGCAATTGACTTTGGTTTAGCCACTACTGCTTAGAAAATCAACGTGTATGTACATCGTTTCCCTAATTCTGGGACATTTTTGTTCATGATTGTGTATCATCTACGAACTTGGGCTGTGTTTTGCAACTTTTGCTACACTTATTTCGGTGTTCGTGGGGACATTTTTCATCGGCGGTTTGTTCTACATCTAGCAGATTGCTATTTGGACTAATTGATTATCAGTTTGATGGATTGTTATCTGAACAAATGGACATATTACCATTACCATAAAGGAAACCAAATTATGATGACCCTGGTATTGTGAGTTCTAACAGTTCTTCAGGAACATTGACATTTTATTTCAGTACATGGACAAGGACGTTTTTTCGTGAAAGTTTATGTTTTCTGTGTGTACTAATATATACAAGTAAATCCTTTTTTTGGATTCTCTTCCTCTTTGCTTGATATCTATATTGTTAGGGGGCATAAATCTTGTACCAAATATTCTTTGAGGATATAGATGAATACTTTGGATCAATATTGTGACCTGTTTTTTCTGTTTACTACTGTTTTACATTTATTAGACCCTGTGGTGGCATTATTTGTGGATCTATATGCCCAGAGTTACATTGCAGGACGTATTAATACACTAGTTTTCAGGGCACGTTAATATATGCCTCTGTGAACACAGTTCGAGATTTTTGAACATACAAATCTCTTGTTTTCATTTTGGTAACAGCTATCAGGTTACATGCACTATTGATTTGGCAGCCTGGATTCATTTTCATTGAACTGTTATTCTACATGTTTTGTATTGCTTTAGTATACTGTTTCTTGTACTATTTTTGCGTATAATCTTTATACTATAAGCTTGATTGGGGGAAGGAGAATTTTTATACATGCTTTGGTACAGTATACTGAGTCACATCTCTTTTGAGTGTCTATTTGAACCTTAGTTTATCATTATTATCTGTTTTTGGGTCTAGTAATTGTACCCATTCTCACTTAAAGATATATTGCCAACATTTCCTATGATTTGTTGAAACTGTGTACATATAATACCACTGTCATTATTGCTTTTTGATTGATTGCAATTTACAACTGTGCAGTATTTGGACCATTACATGTTTTGAACTATACTTAAACATATATTTTTTATAGGTCTTTTTACAATTGTTGTCGTGCCCTGATCAGCATCTATAGAATTTGAAATTGGCTGTTTTGACTACCATAGATTATTGTCTCTGGTTTTGTCTACACGTTTGGCCTCAATACTTTGTATTGGCAGCATGGATTTAGACAAAATATTGTCAGGATTATGTGCCGATCTGGAGGACATTAGTGTGTTTGGTATTGGGTCCTCGCTAGGCAGTAATCCATCTGAGTCTGGATAACAGTTACCCCAAGATACTGATTTGGCATTTCAGTCCCTAACCAAGGGATTAAAAAGTTTAAGATCCAATATTTGGCACCTTAAATTGTTTAATGCTTATTTAAGCAAGAATATTGCCCCCAGAGGACTTAGCGTCCGGTTACAACCATTAGTGGGAAGACCAGAGGACAGACTTAACCAAGAATGGAAAGAAGCCTTGCAACAGGCATCCATGCTATTTGTCAATATAGTTGTGCAATACTATGGCAGAATGGTAGATACTAATATTAGTGAGGTCAAAATTATGTGTGAGGAATGCAAAAAATTTGAGTCACTTCCTACTTTCCAGCAATATATCAATAAATTATCAAAGGATTTGACAAATCATGAGACAATAACTAAACAAAGGAAAATTAGAAAATTCAACAGAGATAGCTTAGACTACCAAAGAGGACGCCCATTTGAGGTACAAAGGCATGTCAAATTTGTTAATGCTGATCAGGGCACAACAACGGTTAGGACGAAAAAACGACCAAGGTCGATTCTTAAAACTAGTGATAGACCAAATACTAGCACTTCAGGGGAAGATTCCTCCCTCACTGATTATGACAGCACTGGACACAGAGAATCCCCAATACACAAAAGAACTAATATGTCTGTCCCTTTAGACATGGTGTCAGGCGTAGAGGGGGACGCAAACATAAATACAAAACACAATTCCCTAGAGGGACTAATACAGAAATTCATAACGTAACTTGCACTGAATATTACAATATTTTAAATTTGTCTGATGTTACTTTGTCTGATGAACAGCAACGACTACTGAATAAAGGACTTGGATATGTACCTGGGTTTTTTTCAGATGAATACCATACTGTCAATGATATTATCAGTTTTTGTCATAATTTAAATTCGAAACTGTTTTTCCATAACAGGGAGTCTCAAAGATCCACAGAATTCAGATTTCTTAAATCTAATTTTCAGCCGCCCATGAACAAACATGTTTCTATTTTTATGCAATCAGTACTTAGGGACCTGCATTTTGAACACAAGGAATACTCCATACTGGGTCATAATTTATCACCTCAGGAAATATCGGCATTGAAACAATTATGCCACAACCATAATATTGCAATTTTAACAGCTGATAAGGGTGGAGCAGTTATGGTTGTTAACATGAATTACTACCTCACTGAGGGCAGATCACAACTATCAGATACCAAATGCTACATGCATATGGAGATTGATCCCACTCCTGTTTTCAAAAAGGAACTTGATTCCTTTTTAAACTTAGCTGAGGAAGAAGGGATTATTAGCAAGACTTGTGTTATGCATCTTACTGTACAGGATCCACAAAAACAAATTTTGTATCTCCTTCCTAAGATTCATAAATCACTTTCAATGCCACCAGGTAGACCAATTGTCTCTGGTATAGGTTTATTGACTGAACCATTATCTATGTTTCTGACACAGTATCTCAAACCTTTATTGAATTTAGTCAGGGCCAGATTACAAGATACCACACAATTTTTACAGATTATACAGGAGGTCCAGTTGGAACCCACTTGGCTTATGTGTTCTTTGGATGTCAAGGCTTTATACACAAGCATTTCACATTGGGCGGGTCTCCAAGCATTAAAATACTGGCTAGACCGATCTGCTCTGTATTCTCCTGGCTTTAACACATTATTAATATGTATGACTGAACATGTCTTAAATAAAAATGTGTTTTATTTTCATGGGGAATGCTATTGGCAGCTTCAAGGAACGGCTATGGGAGCTTCCTTTGCTCCCATATATGCCGACCTATTTATGGCCTTCTTTGAAGAATGTATGATTTATGAACCATTACATAACATCTATTTGGTGGAAATTGATATCTGGCGGAGATATCTTGATGATTGCTGGATGGTGTGGCGTGCAGATGCCACATATTTACAAGAATTTTTGGGTTACCTCAATGGCAATGTTTGGAGTATAGAATTTACTGTGACCTGTGAATTACAATCTATTAACTTTTTAGATGTTACGGTTAGTAGAAATGTGGATCACACTCTCAACACTAGGACTTTCCGTAAATATCCCCAATATAATACTTTATTGCATGCTTCCAGCATGCATCCACGCCATACAATCCGCAATATTCCTAAGTCCCAATTCATGCGGATGAAACGTATCAACTCCACCAATATTGAATATGAGAAAGCTAGTCAGGATTTGTTCCGGAGATTTGTCAGCAGAGGCTATAAACAACTTGATTTAGTCAAGGCTTGGGATTGGTCAACCAGTATGGATAGGAACACATTATTGCAATATCAAACTGAGCCTCGGAAACCGTCTGTATCTTCTATCAGATTGGTCACTACTTATGGTAGAAACCATAATGCTATCCGCAGCATCATTAACAAACATTGGAATATTCTATTGGCCAATGATCAGTTAAGAACAATATTGGGATCTCAGTGTCAATTCAGCTATAGAAGAGGCAAGACTTTGGGCTCATTGTTCAGTCATTTCAAACATAAAGAAAGGGGTTGGGCCATATACCAACAACTTACATTATCCAGAGACAAACTGCTGGGAACCTTTGCGTGTGGACACTATGGGTCTTATAAACAAATTTGCAAATCCAAACAATTCTCCAGTCAAAACACCAGCAAAGTGTATGATTGCAAGATATGTGGCAATTGCAGTAGCAGTTGGGTGCTCTATTTGGCCACTTGTCACTGTTCTGCTTTCTATGTGGGTCAAAAATCCAGACCATTGAGAACACGCATTAATGAACACAGAAGTGATATTAAAAACAAGAAAGACCATAATGCTCTTTTTCGACATACTTTAAAACATCAACAGGCCCAATACACATTTATGATTATTGACAGAATCACAGGAGATTGCAACAATACTCAAGGTTGGCATAGCATTTTAAACTACAAAGAAAGATATTGGATTACCACATTGGGAGCACTTTTTCCACCAGGTTTGAATGATCACTTATGATTAACAATTCTTAGTGTTATATCATGATTGAATGATCATTTATTACTAATAATATTTATAGTCACATTATGTGTTATGATAAAAAATGTTTTATATTTATGTATTTCAGGTTCCCGTGGATACCCTAGTAGATGTCGGATAATCGTGATTGCTCATCAATAACCACAAATTTATTGAGAACATTAGTGTTACCAATTTATCTTGTGTTTTCTGCATTATTATATACATATTTTTACACACATTACACCTGTATCTGTGGTGTATTTATTTATGTTTATTATTTCATAGACATTGTACTATTTCTATGTTATATAATCAATAGGCTTAAATGTGGTGAACCCATGAACACACTGACTTAGTAATGTTTATTATCTGTTTATTATCAGTTTTTCTGTTTCTGTAGTGGGAATATACCATTACTAATTATGCAAGGTTTCATTTCTCATTGGTCAGGCATTTTTATAAATATTCAGTGGTAATGTCCTGTGTTTTTTTGCTGTGTATCACTGATGAAGGGTTATACCTTTTTGCCAAAACCGGTCTGATTATTAAAGGAAATGTATAATCAGCAAAATATTTAGTATTAGTATTATTTTATTGTTTCACGCATCTGCTGGCTAACAGTGTTTTTTGGTATGATCCGGCCGTGCAGTACCTACGTGCATAGTACAGTGTTTGATTCAAGGACAGAACCCACATGGTTAAAATTGCTGCAGCCATGTCAGACTCCAAAATAGTTACAAGTGGTGTCCCACAAGGCTCAGTCCTGGGACCTCTCTTGTTTGGTATATATTTCTCGGAGGTACAGGCCAACACAGAAGGACTGTGGCTGACCATGTTCACAGATGACTGCAAACTGGCCGCCATAATCGACTCTCCAGCCAACACAAGCATCCTCCAAAAGGGCCTCATAGAAACAGACAACTGGTGCCAGAGCCATTGGCCTCAAGCTAAATGCCAAACAGTGTATAGTCATCCCCTTTGGCAAAAACAAAGTGCCCACAAATTACCACATTGGTGGTAATCCATTAAGTACAGAATAAGTAATTAGGGACCTGGGGACCCAAGTTGATAGGAATCTCTCATTTGACAACCACGTGGCCACAGTGGTTAGAAAAACATTTTATATAGCCCACCTCATCATGAAAGGATTCACATCTAGTTCAGGGGAGGTCATTGTGCCTCTTTACTCATCCCTCAGCAGGCCCATAATTGAGTACAGTGCCCCTGTTGGGATGTACCTTACCAGACACCTGCAGCAATTGGAAAGACCCCAAAAGTACCTCACCAAGAGGATCAAAGGGCTCAAACAAATGCCATATGCTGCCCGGTTAAAGAAACTCCAGCTCTACTCAGTGGCATACCGCCTGTTCAGAGGCGATCTGTGCCTGACTTATAAAGCCATGTCCAACCCGGAATTAATGGACATGCTGCACCTCAGAATATCCAAATCCCCTCGAGCTACGCGCTCAAGAGACTTGAACCTCAGCACTGAAATAAATAGGACATGCTGGAGGGACAGATTCATAACCCAGAGGCTCCCTTCACTCTGGAATACAATCCCAGACCAGGTTAGGCAGAGTCCCTCATTGACTCTCTTCAAGAGGAATCTTGATGAGTGTATGGGAGATTGTAGGTTTACCCTGGGTATCACTTCTGTGTCACTGTTAGACAGAGGCACAGTATACTAACCTCGGAAAAGGGCATAGCAAATTAATTTAAAATGGGTGGCGAAAGCCAAACACATTCTAGCTAGGCTTATAAATGCCCTAGGGCAGATAGCCTAGTATGAACCTATGAACCTATGAACCTATGTACCTTGTTCCCCATTGGCCCTATGTGCTGTTAATCACCATGGCAATCACAATGCTATGGTAACATGTGCAAAGGTCACTTGTCAGTCACCTCTATGGTACAGTTGTGGTATATGTGGGTCATGTGGCAATGTCACAGCTGCCACATGTACACAGTCAACCCTCTCCCCTACACATGGACGTACAACACATGTATGAGATGCAACCACATAGCCAAACTGGGGACTAAGCACTCCGAACCCAGTACTGGCATAACCTGTCAGGTGGCATGAAATACTACAGTGACTACAATACCAGTCTGATGTAGACCTACACTGACAGCAATCCAAACACGTGAACACACTGGGCCATTTGTGGAGCCTCAGAATAGCATTCTGCCTGAGCAGCAGCCACCTCTGCAGCTGGCACACAGGCATACGTTAATCCAGAACACAGCACATGCAACACATAGCACACAAATCCTGTGTGCCAAACAGTCACAGCCTGTACCGCTAGACAACACACCTGCTACAGTTGTGTTAGGTACCTTTATTGTCCGGTACAGTGAGGTCCCGCTCACCAGGCTGGACAAGGTGAAGGTCACAGTGACTCAGTCATTGTCCATGCCACTATGGCTGACCTCTGATGTACCTCCCTGGACTACATGATAGGGAACATGGAAGGGGTCTCTGAGCATGTGGCACAGGCTGGTATGACCCATGGGAACTATTGAATGTCACAGGTACATATGTGTATTTGGCACACACATACATCATCAATGTCCATTGCCATTACTGGTTTAATCAATGTCATGCATTATTGTGAACAACAACCCACACACATGGGCATTCTGTGTGACAAAAACACACGTGGCATGTGTGGAATTCAAATCCATAACTAACTGTGCTATGACAGTAGTGAGAGATGCAGTAGCAGAGCATGCTATTTGCATTACTGGGAGATTTGCCCTCTTCCGCTGTACTTGTACGGTGCTGACATCATCTCTGTGTAGAGATTGGAATATGCAGCAGCTGGCATGTTGTACTGGTTGGCAAAAGGGTCAGTTCTCTCACACATGTAATTGTACACACCCTACTTCCACCGCCCCACACACTTTCAAACCACTACCTAACTATGTTATGACACTCATGACGGACGCATTAGCAGAGTGCACTATACACATTACTGGGAAGTTTCCCTTCTCCTGCTATACTTATTGGGTGCTGACATCATCAGTGTTTAGAAGGGGAATGTGCATCCTGTCGTGTGTTCTCCTACTTGCCAAAAGGGACATTTCCCTCACACAGAGTTGCACACACACTAACCCCCCTCACCCAAACTTTCCATTTGCAGGACTCAAACCCCTACCTAACTATGTTATGGCATTTAAGATGGACGCATTAGCGGAGCGCACTATTCACATTACTGGGCGGGTTCCCTTCTCCTGCTGTACTTATACGGTGCTGACATCATCAGTGTTTAGAAAGAGGAATGTGCATCATGTAGTGTGTTCTCCTAGTTGCCAAAAGGGACATTTCTTTCATACAGAATTGCACACACACTAACCCCCCTCCACACACACTGAGCATTTGCAGAATTCAAACCCCTACCTAACTATGTTATGACACTCAAGATGGACGCATTAGCAGAGTGCGCTATCCGCATTACCGGGAGATTTCCCTTTTCCTGCTGTACTTATAGGGTGCTGACATCATCAGTGTTTGGAAAGAGGAATGTGCATCTTGTAGTGTGTTCTCCTACTTGCCAAAAGGGACATTTCTTTCATACAGAATTGCACACATACTAACCCCCTCCACACACACTGAGTATGTGCAGGATTCAAACCACGACCTAAGTTATGACACTCGAGACGGATGCATTAGCAGAGCGTGCTATTTGCATTACTGGAAGGTTTCCCTTCTCCTGCTGTACTTATAGGGTGCTGACATCATCAGTGTTTAGAAAGGGGAATGTGCATCCTGTAGTGTGTTTTCCCAGTTGCCAAAAGGGACATTTCCCTCACACAGACTTGTACACACACCAACCCCGCTCACCCACAGGCTGAGCATTTGCAGGATTCAAACCCCTACCTAACTATATTATGACACTCGAGGGAGACGCATTCGCAGAGAGCACTATCCGAATCACTGGGCACCTGTTCTGCACCTGCAGTATTTATAGGGTGCTGACATCATTATTTCTACAGAGGTATGTGCATCTAGTACTACCTGTCAGGTGGGGGATAGCATATATATGCATTTGCAGCCACCTACTTCAGGGTCAGATATGCACATCGCACTGGCAGGTTATGTTCTATACCATGCTTCATGACCACAGGACCTGTAACACACAACACAACCAGTTCAGACCACCCCTCCCACATCCAGGAGACACACTTTGCTTCCCTGGGAACAGTGCCAAGATATGCAGGTGTTCACATACACCATTCCAGTTGTTAACGTCAGGTACAGGTATGTTGTGTATGGGATCTACTCAGGCCTCTACAACATTACCCTACAGCCACTACAATTTGTGAGTCCATGTGCTATGACAGGACCACTCACCACAGCCACAAGGGGGAATACATATTGCACCTGACCATCTACAACATGGGTACTCACTGTTCCACACCAGAGGTAGACCACCATTGTTGATATCTGGCCATACCCACCTTTCCCTGGACATCCATATCCCATCCCCACCCCCAGGCAAGGTTGTCACTTCAAACAAAGTGTATTTATCAAAAGCAGACTTTACACTTGTGAAGACTGGGGTGGAAGCATTATATAAGCATGTGGAAGGTTTGCATTGATCATGCTATCCCAAATATACCCATAACTGCTCCACAACAGGACACCTGTCAGGTGTACACCAGCCATATATGAGCTGTCCAACAGACAGAGTGAGTTAATACATTGCAGAGCAGTAGCCCACAGAGGGAGGACATATCTGAGCAGTACTGGCATGACACTTCAAACCCTCATAATCATCACGACAAAGTGTTGACAGTGAAATTGTCCAGACAATGCAGATAAGGCTCCCCTCAGTCTGTTATAGATGCCCACGTACTGCTAGAGGTCCTCAGCAACTCTCTTCCAGCACACACCAACAACATGGATGTTGCTTAGCAAATGCAACCCCTGGGATCTCCACTGTGTCCCTGCTTGACAGAGGCACAGCACACTAGCCTCACACGGTGCCTTATGTGACCTACTTTACAGTGGCACAGTAGCCTACTGTACTGGGGAGGCAGACGCCAAGCACACTGTGGCTAAGCTGTCATTTCCTAGGGCAAACATCCTAGTGTTGACCTCTACACCCATATGTTTAATTGTCAGATGCACAATATTTGTTGCTGATAGACTGTTTGCAGGTCTTTATTGCCATAGCATTCCCTGTTTCTATGAACAACTTGTGTATCTGTGGAAGATGTTTGAATATGGGAGGGATCCACTATATCACGTATGTCTCTGTAGTCATTTAACTGTGTGCACTGGGCAGATTGCTGTAATGTGGTTGGTTCCTGGAATAACACGTACAAATACCAGATATGTGTGGCCAAATGCTAAACTGAGATTTGGCCTAAGTGTGTGAGCATGCCCAGTTCAGGCTTCCCATGGCATGTTGTCTGACATATGTTTCATTTATCAAAGTGTGCGTGCATGCCCAGTGTGAGCTTTCCATATGTTAAACTTTGCAGCCCACCACATTTGTGGATGAGTGTGAACTTCAACAATATCTCACGTTTATGGTTTATGGTTGTGTGTTGGGTGTCATGTAGTGTAGTTACTGTCCAACTGCTTTGTGTCTGAACACAACAGGGATTATACTCTGCCTGCAGGGTTTGCATGGGATACTTTGCATACAGTTGTCAACATCCTTTCATACTGACCTAACACTGTAGCACCGTATAGTGTACTGGTTCAGTACTTTCACTGTGGTGGACAGTATCTTGGCCTTTAGTCCTATCACTGCTTTACATTTTCATAGTGAGCACAACAGCCTGGTTAGGGGCCAGTTGTACACATCTGACCATGTTGCTTTATGTTCAGATATGAACTACTTAAACCAGGATTGTCAACATTGGTAGTGTATTCCACAACATAGGTGTACATTGGCAAACACTAGCGATGTGCCCTAGGCCATTTTTAATGCTATTTAGAGAGTGTGTTTGTCCTTCGACACACATTGTAGGTGGAGTTTGCCATGACATATGTCATGGTTAGTATACTGTGCCTCTGTCTATCCGTGACATAACAGTGATACCCAGGGGAAACCTACCATCTCCCATCCACTCATCAAGATTCCTCTTGAGGAGAGTCGATGAGCGACTCTCTGGCTAACCTGTACTGGGAGTTTACTCATGAGTGGGGGTGGCTTCTGTGTTATGGATCATTCAGTACAGCTTGTCCTATGTATGTCAGTGCTGGGGTTCAGGTCTCTCATGTGCATAGCTCACTGCCATTCAGATTGTACAAGGTGCAGCATGTTCAATGATTCCAGCTTGGACATGGCTTTATACATCAGGCACAGCTTGCCTCTGGGTGGGCAGTATAGCAGTGTGTGGAGCTGCAGTTTGTTTAATCAGGCAACACATGGCATCTGTTCAAGCTCTGTGATACTCCTGGTGAGGTACTTTTGGGGACTTTACAGTTGATGGAGGTTTCTGCTGAGATACATCCCACAGGGACTATTGTAGTCAATTGTAATGCTGATGAAGGATGACTGCAGAGCCACAATGACATCCCCTTATCTAGATCTGACAACCTTCATGGTAGGTGGGTATATGGTATGTTTCTGTAACCACTACAGCCACATGTTTGTCCAATGCAGGATATCTATCATCTTGTGTCCCCAGGTCTTTCATTACATGTTAAGTACTTAATGGGTTAACACCTATGTGGTAATTGGTGGGCAGTTACTGTATATCCACAGGGGTTGACTATACACTTTTCTGCAATTAGCTTGCTGACATGGCTATGGCACCAGTTGTCTGTTTCTATGTGGCCCTTTTGTGGGATGCTTGTGTCATCTGGATGGACAGATATGGTGGCCAGTTTGTAGTCCTCTGCAAACATGTTCAAACACAGTCCTTCCATGTTGGCATGTACCTATGGGACATATATACCAAACGAGGGAGGTCGAAGGACCAAGCCTTGTGGGATGCCAGTTATATCTGGTTTGTAGTCTGACATGGCTGCAGCATGTCTGACCATGTCAGTTCTGTCCTTGGTCTGGTTTGCAACCCCTCTACTGACATAGGGGTTTATATTTAAGTGGTTGTTTGGGTGTCTGCTTTGGAGGCCTCTGTTGGTGTGGTGTGTTTGTAATTAGAGCCTCCGGGAATGTTTTTCTGTGTTTATGTCTTTGGTTTGCAGTTGTGATAGGTCTATGTGGGACTGGGTTTGTGGTGTGCGTGGTTACCTTCTCCTCCTGACTAGTTTTGACAGTACTGAGTTGAGGGAGCTCAGCCTCCGGTTTGGATAAATGGTTGCATCTCTCACATATATTTGTATTTCTTGGGGGGAGTTGAGGGGTGTCTGTGTACTTGGGGCAGGTGTAACATTGCCTCAGGATTCACAGATTCAACTTGTTGTAGCTGGCCTTAGTGGATTGTATGTGTGGACATATTTTATTGCCATACTACTGATCAGTGATTACTTCCCTTTTTTGTTTGCTCTATCATGTAGTAGCTTCCTCATTCTCTTGCATGGTTTGGTAATGGCTGGAGTCCAGCATGCCAGATGCCTGCGTGTATGGCATTGTGTCTTGTTGTTATTTGGGATTGCATAATCCAAGCATTCCTGGCTGTGTTCATGAAATGCCTGTATAACAGATTCTGAGGTGTGGCCCATATTTTGCACCTGCACAGGGCCTTTAATGGATTCCACATCAGTTTGGAGGAGTGCAACTTTTGCTTTACACATGTTTTTCACTGTGGTTTTCTGGCCAGGGACTGTGGTCAGGATGTGTATATCCAGTGTTATTACTCTATGGTCTGGTCTTACCAGTGAGGGATACACTTCTCATCTTGCCATCCAGTACCCATGTTGCTGATTATCACATCCAGTATGCTTACCCCTCTTGTGGGAGTGGTACGTTGTTCCTGGGCATTTTGGTTTATGGATTCTAGGAACTTTTCTCCTACAGTGTTGGAGCTAGTATAATGCTCCCAGTCTATGTCTGGGTATTTTCAGTCAACCAATATAATGTGGTTTGGAGGGCTTGATATATTCATGTATTCCAACATAGGCCAGGTGCAGTTCCTGGTGTTAGGACGGTAGTCTGTAGCAGGCTATAAACTGGGAAGCAGTTTTAGCCACTGTTACTTGACCATGGCTAGTCCATGCTGCTTCTTGTTGTGGTACCAACATGGGGGTGTGGCTATCCTTGACAAATATTGCTAGTCACCCTCCTTTTGCAGCTTGTTCCATGTTTTGAGGCTGTACAGCACAGTATGATACCTGGTAGTGTTAGGGTGCTGTTGTGAGCCTTGACCCAGTTTTCTGTTACAGGACAGATATCAACATTCTCCATACTGGGTGAGTTTACACTGCATGCATATTGCTGTTTAGACTTCTGGCATTGGGTAGCATTACATCTAGGTTCTTATCCCTTGTGATACCTATGGAGGTGGGTTTGTGTTTTGAGCCTTACCTATTCAGGGCACGCTGTGGGTAACAACAGCCTTTGCCAGTATCCATAAGGCCTGGACTGATAGGTGCATGCCACCCCTAGCAGGTGGAGCATCATGTCATGCTCAGCATGTCACCCCAGGCTGGCACACAATGGATCCCCTTTGACTAACTGCAATACTTCAGCCAATTATTGCAATTGATCATCCCATCATCATATTGTGGAATCATGCTTGGTGAGGGTAGGATGTTAGTCAGGGTCCTCAAGTGTGCATATACTACATGGTGTTACATTGCTTAACACATGGCATTCATGCCTCAGGTGGTGCTGCAGGGCTGCCTCTGTCGGATGCACATATTACACTCCCTGTACATGTTTGAGAGCAGGTTATGTCATTTTAGGCATTCATGTTATTATATGAGTGAGTCAGAGAGGGGTATCATTCCCAGGGTTCCTACTGAGCCAGTGTATGTGCTATGCATTGCCTCTTTGCCAAGGCCAGGGCATACTGGGCACGCCTCCTTCTGCCTACTGGGGCAGGCTCAGGTTGTTCCTCCTCCGAGTCACGCTCTGCCTGTGATGGCCTTGGCAATGGTGGGGTGCTGTTTGGCCCAGCCCTATGCTGGTCCTGCTGCAGCTGTTTTCGCAAGATCATATTATGTAGCATAGCACATACCATGACAATTTGGGTACATGTAGTTGGTGTGTACTGCAAGGCTCCACCAGATGTGTCCAGACACCGGAACCGTGACTTGAGCAGCCCAAACACATGCTCTATTACATTACGTGTTTGTGCGTGTGCCTCATTATGGCGTTCCTGTTCAGGTGTGTGTGCATTTCTGATGGGTGTCATCAGCCATGGCTCCAGTGCATAACCTGCATCCCCCACTAGGTGCCCATGTGGGATGTCCCCATTGGCAAATGTCTGGAACAGCTGCGTCAAATGCCAGATATGGGAATCATGGTAGCTCCCAGGGCAGCCAGCACACACATTCATTATTATGCCCTAGGCATCACACACGACCTGGCAATTGATGGAGGGGAAGCCCTTGTGGTTAATGTAGGCCCTACCCCGCTCACCGGCTGGCACTTTGATGCGTATGTGCGTGCAGTCTATTGCACCCACTACCTCAGGGTATTCCTCTATTTGCTGGAAGAGACGCATATTGCTGGCCAATACATCACGGGCATTGGGGAAATATACATGATCACCGACATGTGCTGACATGTCATCCAGGAACTGGTGCAGTACCCTGGAGGCTGATGCCTGTGATATCCCCATCATATCACCAGTTGGTCTCTGGAAGGTACCTGTTGCTAGTATTCTTATGCCAACACATACCTTGGTTTCCACTGGGATGGGTTCCCCTCTATTGGTTCTGTGTGAGAGGTGTTTCCTGCACAGCTCGACAATTTGCTGCAGGAGGTCTCTGTCCACTCTATAGCACTCTACTATCTCCAGCTCATGTAACCCGTGGTAGGTGACCCTGGGCCTCTACACTCTTCTCTGTCTCCTCACTGTGGGTTGTCTGGCACCATCTGCATTGTCACCACCCTCAGCAAGTAGCCTATGTCTCCTTATGACAGCTATAGCAGCCCCTAGCATTTCTGCTCTGAGTTCAGCTTTTTCAGTTTTCACTTCTAATAGCTTACTCCTGTCTTGCAGTGTCTCTTGAGAGAAACATCCTGCACTGCTGTTTGTAGAGTTTTAAGTGCTTGGCTGAGCTACTATTCTGCCTGTGTAATTGCCTGCTTCTAATTGTTTTCACCTGCTAGCTCCAGCAGTATTCCCTGCTAGCTTCCTACTAATTATGTTGCTTCCTTTTTCCTTTCTGTTTACTCAGGGGGGAGCAACGTGCATACTAGCAGAAACACACTCACAGTGGCTTACACGCGTGCACACATGCTTACACGGTTCAGAATCTGCTTATTCGGGTTAAAACGCACGCACATCAGCGCAAACAGTGTTACAAGTCTGCCAACAGGCTCCCGCATGCTCAGTCTGGCTTACACATGCGCACACTGCCCTATGCATGCTTCATGGCGTGCACACGTGCGCATGCATGCCCAGCAAGAAACTTTGGTGTAAGCAACAGTATACACCTTCCATTTCTTGACTTTCCCATGCTTATGTTGTGGCACTCCTCTTTCCATGATATGTGTCTGACATCTGTCATGTAACACTAACCTCCAATGAACTACATTTCTTTCTACCATTCCCCCCTGTGATGTCACCTATCTCCTACTCTATTCCTCCCCCTTAAGTATCTCTTACACTACTCAGAATGTGCTCATTTGCTATGTGACAGTGGAATTCAGTATCCTAACACTCATTTATATCAGATTGCCGACTAATGCTTAGTTACATGACTTAGACTCAGCTTCCCCCCCTTAGCAACCACTAAATGGTGGCCATGTTGATTTTAGTCTGCTGGTCCCTGCATTGTAAATCCATGTATTGCATAAAACCCACATTTGTGGGTTTAGAACCTTCATTTTTATGTTTTATATACCGCAGCCCATTTGCACGGGGCTGCGTTTAAGATCGCCAAAAAAAAAATATTTATTTTTCATATTTGCATTGGGGTACCTTGCCAATGGCCACATATTTGGCCATTGGCATGCTGCCGGACACATATGCACCCTTTATTTGGAGCTGACATGGCTCCGTTGTGGTTTTTGCAGAAACGTACTCAGTTGTCAACTGAGTACATTTCTGCAGCAAAAACGGCTCTTACACGGGCTGCTTTGGGCTTCGTGGATCACTAATCTACCTCATTTGCATGCCTTCGAGCTGCAAGTGAGGTGATTAGCATATCCACACCCACTCTGTGTAAGAGACGTTTTAGATGGTCTCTTACACGGACTTTAGGGCTGTTCCTGGATCATGAAGGCTGCATGGAGTCTTACACTACTCTTAGACTCCGTGCAAGCCTTCGTGAATCCTGCCCAATGTTTCTTTTTGCTTATCCTTGTAAGTACAGTAGCTTATTTTATTTTATTTCATTCTATTTTATGTTATTGTATTATTTTTGTATGCTATATTAACTAGTAGCATTGATTGTTTAACTTAATTTATGCTGCAAATTTTAAGACCATTTATTATGTTTAATTGGCATTTATTAATTAATTAAGTTAATAAAGAGAAAGATGGGGGAAGTGTATTTAAGTGAATTTGAGTTGCTGTTTTTTGTCTGAAGAAGTCTAATGACTAAACTAGATGAAAAGCGTTTAAGTTTACTTATGATTTGCTAGCAGTTTTTTACTCGTTATTTTTAATAAAGAGCCGAAGAGCTGAAGACTTTGGGGTGCTGCTTGTTCCTGATTTGGTTTGTCTTTTCAACATTTCAATCTTATTAGAGTCAATCACTTTCCAGGACAGATATTAGAAATCTACACATTAACCTCTGACACCACAGAAATATGCATACTGAACGCATCATGACAAACACACTTGAAGGGCTTACTGCACTTTCCTATTATAATGTGTATGGATCCCTACCTCAGAGGGTGATGCCTTAAGAATGTTGACCTCTGACTGTGCCATGAATATTTCCTTTGCTTAAGCCACTCCTGCCTGACACAGTTATCTGACAGACAGATGATACCAGATTCAAACCCCTGCCTATCATACTACGCACTCTGCAGAGCTGTGTATTGACCATTTCTGCTAAAGGCCTTAGCAATGGAGCTTGCCACAAATCAGTGAAATAAATGTATGCATTAGGAAAGGACAGTTGATGATAATTTGTACAATAAAATTATGTCCGAATGATGACAATGAGGTAACTATGTTACTGTTCACAGGTCTGAGCTGTGCAGTTCCAATGTTTCTTGGATAAAGAAGCTGTTTCTACTGTTTTCAACACATACTGCCCTAGAAGTAAAGCACACTCTACCTGTGTCGATATGCTATACTAGTCATTCCTGAAAGCTTTTTCCAAAGAAGCACTCATACCACATTTGCAGAGCGCCTGTTTCATTGCAGGAAATTATCAAATGAGTTTATATTTTTCTCTAAAGTAAAAGTGATAACAATAACATCATGCAGTGTTTAAGTGATGTCTCTACAGTCATATAATGTTGCCCTGTGCTGGAATTGAACCTGAAGCTATGCAAGTCCATCAGGTAACAACATGTGCTTGAATCACATGAAACATAGGTTCATAGGTTCATAAGTTGGTACTACGCTATCAGCCCTAGGGCCTATACAAGCCAAGCCATAACAATTCCCTGGCTATTTCTTCCCACACTATTTACTACCCTGGACTCTTGTCTAGCAGGGCGATTGACGTGATCCCCAGGGTGAATTTTTCTCCCATTCAATCATCAAGGTTCCTTTTGAAAAGGGCCAAAGAAGCGCTCTGCTTGACATGTATGGGCAGTCTATTCCAGAGTCTGGGGAGTCTCTGGGTCAGGAACCTATCCCTCTAGCATGTTTTGTTTATTGTGATGACAAGATTTAGATCCCTGGAGAGTGTGGCTCTGAAGGATTGGGATTTCTTTAAGTGTAGCATGTCCAACAGCGCTGGCTTTGACATGACCTTGTATGCTTAGCAGAGATCGCCTCAGAATAGATGATATGCGACAGAGTATAGCTGGAGGTTTTTAAGGTGGTCAGCATAGGGTATCTGCTTTAGGCCTGTGAATCTTTTAGTGAGGTATTTCTGCGGCCTTTCCAGTTGTTGCAGATGTCTTGAGAGGTACATACTTAATGAGGCATTGTATTCTATAATGGGTCTAATGAGGGATGAGTACAGTGGGACAATGACCTCCTTTTTTCTGGATGAAAAGCCCTTAGTGATGAGGTGTGCCACATAGAAGGATTTCCTGACTGTTGTGGTGATGTGGTTATTGAAGGGGAGACCACTGTTCACTTGTGTTCCTAGGTCTCTTATCACACTTGCGGTGTTTAGTGTACTGCCACCTATGTGATAACTCATGGGTACATGCTTTTTCCCAAAGAGGATAACTATTCATTTCCTGGCATTGAGCTTGAGCCCATGGCTCTAGCACCAAGCATCTGTTTCTGTAAGGCCCTTTTGTAGAGTATCCACATCATTTAGGATTCAATAATGGCTCCCAGTTTGCAGTCATCTGTGAACTTTGTTAGCCAGAGTCCCTTAGTGTTAGCCTGTACTTCAGAGAAGTAGATGCCAAACAAGAGAGGTCCCAGGACTGAACCCTGAGGTATTCCACTTGTCACTTGTCTGGAGCTGGATTTGGAGTCAGCTACTTTTATAGTATGGGTTCTGTCCGTAAGCCAGTTGGCAACCCATCGAGGGATGTAAGGATTAATGCCCAGCTTAGTAAGTTTATCCATGATTCCAGAGTGGAGGATGGTGTCAAAGGCCTTGGCGAGGTCCAGATAGGCTGTGTGGACTGCCTTACCCTTGTCCACGGCTCTGGAGACTGATTCAAAGAAGTCAATAAAATTCAGGAGACAAGATTGGCCCTTCACAAACCCAAACTGGGTGGGGTCCAGTGTTTTAAGGTTGCCAATGTCTTTATTTATAAGTTCCATGATAATATGTTCCATGGCCTTGCAGATCAGGCTCGTCAGACTGATGGGGCGGTAGTTCCTGGAATCCAAGGTGGATCCCCCCTTGTGGAGTGGGATAACTGTAGCTGTGCACCACTCAGTGGGCATGAAGCCTGATGTGAGGGTATGATTAAACATGACACTTAGGTGAGGTGCCAGTTCATTTTGTAGTTCATGTAGTACACAGCCCGGGATGTCATCTGGTCCCATGGATGCTGTATTCTTAGCTTTGGAGAGTGCGTTTTTTACCTGTGTGGCCATTATTACCAGAATTTGGCAATCTTCCAGTATTGAGATGGGCCAATTAGAGGGTGAGAGGGGGGTGAAGTTGGCACTGAATCTATCTGCCAGGATCTTGGCAATATCCTTGGAATCAGTATATTTAATGCCATTCTGCTGTAGCTCAGAGCAGATCTGAGCATTGCCATTTAGATTCTTGACATAGTTATAGAATGCCTTGTGGTTGTCTTTGGAATCTTTGGCAATTTTATTTTTGTAACTAGCTTTAGAGGATTTTGTGAGGGCTCTCAACTTCTTACTGAGGCTGGTAAGGGAGTTTTTTGCATCCTGGGATTTTCCTCTTTTCTGCAACAGTTTTTTCCTTTTGTTGTAAAATTTGTTTAAGGCAGGAAACCACCAGATTGGCTTCCTTTTTTTTTGGAGGAAGCCTTAACATAGCTCTGAGTCCCTACCTGTGAGAAGTCATTACATCATATCATGGTGTTGCAAATGATTTGTATGAGATAAAATAATGGAGGAGGCATTGTTACCTACATGCACATTCACAGTCATACAGACACAAATTAGTTTAAAGAGTAATATCTGGACTATCTAAGATCACGAGGTACAGAGCACTGCCTGAACTGCACATGCCACATGAGACATTAGTTTACAATTGTGATAATGCACACTTGAATAGATGATATCATCATTGTTTAATATGGTGGTGTTCTAAAAAGAAAGAAGGTGCTTGAAGAGCACAGTAACAATACGCTGCTATACATACTATATGCATTAAAAGCTTTCTCTACACAGCAGTGTAGACACAGTAGTCAATCACTGCTGGATTCAAACCTACAAATTTCCTTACATAGTCTAGAAAGTAGAGTAACAACTGGAACTGTCAAAGGATAAGTCACACTACAACTGTCATGTAGCTAATTTATGAAAGCATGATGTCATCAGTGTGATTCCAAAACTCAGACTTGTCTGAGGGTAGTAGAAATTTATAGAGTTGCCCTCACCAGTGAAAATACATCTCCTAAATGTAACTTAACATAAGGGGTGTTGTCATGGAGCCAGTTGCATATAGCAGTGCACAAACACACACTGATGTTGGATTGAAAACCTACCTCTCTCATTACAGAATCAAGAGAACACATTATTGACTGCAAGCACCACAGGAACAGTCTGACTTTAACATGGATATTTTGACACTCCCTACTCTGGACCAGTAATCAATGATCCTCAATCCTCACCACTCACACTGGTGAAGGATGGCCACTAGAAACAAAAATAAATACACACAGCATTTTCAGATGGAACTCTCTGCACCAAGCACAAATTTTGTTAGGAACACACAGGGGACATACTCCAGTCCTGGGGCTGGACTTCCTCTCCCTCTCTCCAGATCCCAAACAAGACCCCACACTGACAACTTTGGAGCTCTGTGTCCCTGTTCCGAGTAGCTGACACACACACATCTGGGATAGGCTAGCACAGATTTATCAGCTGTGCCCCTCAGCCCAGACTATAAGGTATTTATGCTGCTACCAGTCAGCTACTCTAAGGCTTTTACAAAGGTACCCAATTATACTGAATAAAATGAATACTAATACAAATGGTAGAGTTTGATCAATGCAGCAAGGCTTTCAGGAGCAGTCACAGTGTCACTGAAATAAGCATAAATACTCTTAAGATGTTAAAAGTATTCTCTAGAAAACCATCCAAAATGAAAGGTATAGTAATATTTGATAATAAATAATAAAACAGAAAACATGATAATACTGAATATCTAGTTACAATAAACACTCATCACAGGAGGTATTAAAAAAACACAGTTGGACAGATTCACACAGATGCAGAAAAATGGTACTTAACTAATCTCACTATATTTTCCTGACTGACTGAATAAAGAGTTACTGTTCCCTAGTTAAGTTACTTACTACAGCAAGATAAGATGATGAGTGTTGGGTTGCTTAGTAGAGCAAGGCAAGATGAGGTGTGAGGTTGTGTGAGATATCAAGAGAGATCTTCCTGTCATGTTCTGAAAAGCAAAGTGTTGCTGCAAGAGTTCTGTCATATCTCATTAATATCTAAAAAGTCATTATGACATCGCATTTAGTCACATGACTGTAGTACAATACACACCCATAGCTTTGTTAAGATATGTTGCAGCATCTGAAATCTATAAAACACTTTCAAAAATGTCCACCCTTCCAAGGTAGCAATTAATTCACCCCTAAGGACAATTCAGTAAGATTCGTAGTCCTGGTTTTCCTAGACATTTTTGTCTCTGGCTGCAATCAGACCTGTAAGATAAAATCTTTATTGCCTAAACCAACCCACTTAATTTTCAACCTTTTTTCAAAATTAACTGGACTGAGATTAAGCTCTTCCCTTCCAGAATTCTTTTTTAAAACATATACATTTAATCAGTTATAATAATACTGTCTGACACACACATATATATATATCTATATATATATATATATATATATATATATATATATATATATATATATATATATATATATATATATCTATATATATATATATATATATATATATATATATATATATATATATATGTATCTATATTTTTTTCTGTCCAGCAGGACCCACTGTTGATACATTTTTAACACAAGCAACTTTACAAATGCATTTTAACACAAACATATGTACAAATCAGTGTGATAATCAAATTACATAAAATGATTTACAAAACTCCAGCTAGCTATACTGGCTTATGGTAGAGATGTACTGGACTACTCTCCCTGGCACAGATGGCAATACCTCATACCATCACAGAGGGAGACTGCACTTATGAAATAATGACCTCATCAGTGTGTTGCAGAGAAAATGTTTATAGTAGAAATGGGATAAGGGGAGTCATACTCAGGTTAAATTCTTCACCTCAGTGGAAGTAGACACAGCACATCTGTTCAGGAAGTCATACATTATAAAACACTTCTAATCACAAAATAAGAAAAAATCACAGCAGCAAAGGTAATTAATGGATTCTTTACTTTCACCACAAGATCTGGTACCTCGGCCTCTTGCCTTCAAGGAC